>NC_143052.1:354639655-354942672 GCF_052426305.1 Pelodiscus sinensis | reverse complement strand
AGGTTTCCAAACTTTTAAAATTAATTCCAAACCCGCATGGCCTTTGATTCTTAACAGTGTCAAAATCTTTTTTATTTAACATCCCCTGCATTTTTATATTTGAGAGTTAACAGAGAACGATCTTGTCTTTTCCTTTTTTAAAATTTGTTTTTAGTTCATCCGCGGTCTGATTCTATAGTTTGGTTCTGAATGGGATGTGCGGTTGACCCATCAGTTTATATCTCTGGTTTTCGCAATACTAAAATTCTACTGTAGAAGCTGTTTAACATCCTCCTTAATAGCTAATGGCCTGAAAAGTATTTCATCACCAGGGCTCAACAAATCAGTGAATCTACTCGCCCATAGTGAGTAGATTTCAGCTGGTCACCCCATTCACCGACGGTGCACGCATGCGCAATGCGGGTCTTACGCATGCACAGTGAGGGGCTGGCAAGTAGATTTTGCCGCGGTTTCTCAAGCCCTGTTCATCACCATTAGTATACGGTGAGTGTATGACTGGTTGGATAACGGCTCTCAAAGAGGGCATAGGAAGTGGATTCTGCAGGAATCAGTTTTGTGATTGGCTCTGTTCAATATCTTCCTCAATTATTTAGATATTGGCATAGAGAGTATGCTTATAAAATTTGTGGATGATGTGGATGATACCAAGCTGGGAGGGGTTGCAATTACTTTGAAGGACAGGGTCCTAATTCAAAATGGTCTGGACAAACTGGAGAAATGGTCTGAGGGAAACAGGATGAAATTCAATAAAGAAAAATGCAAAATACTCCACTTAGGAATGAATAATCAGTTTCACACATAGGCTATGTCTAGACTGCAAGCCTCTTTCGAAAGAGGCTTTTTTGAAAGTATCTTTCGAAAAAGCCTCTTTCGAAAAAGAGCGTCTAGACTGTAAGCAGTACTTTCGAAACAGCAAGCCGGTTTTTCAAAAGAAAGCAGCGAGTGAGTCTGGATGCTCTCTTTCTAAAAAGCCCTGTTGGCATTCAAGAATGCCTTTTTTCAAAAGAGCACTTTCGAAAAAAGGCGTTCTTCCTCGTGAAATGAGGTATACTGCTGTCGAAAGAAAAGCTGCGTTCTTTCGATTTAATTTCGAAAGAACGCGGCTGCAGTCTAGACGCAGGTGAAGTTTTTTCGAAAAAAACCCTGAGTCTGGACACAGCCATAGAGAATGGGAAGCGACTGCCTAGGAAGGAGTGCGGAGGAAAGGGATCTAGGGGTCATAGTGGACGACAAGTTAAACATGAGTCAACAGTGTGATGCTGTTGCAAAAAAAAGCAAACATGATTCTGGGGGGCATTAACAGGAGTGTTGTGAGCAAGACCCGAGAAATCATTCATCCCTGGTTTGGAGGGACAGCTGGAAAAAAGGTTCTAGGATGAGTTTGAAGAGTTTGTGCTGAGGTTTCAGTGTAGAATTAGCCAAGTGGTTTTGTATCTTTAGATTTGTAACCTACTTTGCTCGGCCTGTTCTCACTTATCACCACTTCAATCCTACTGCTTGTACTTAATAAATAAAATCATTTTTATTTTCTATCCAACCCAGTGTAAGTAATTGTTACGGGGGGGGGGGGGGGGGAGGGGAGAGACCAGCATGTACATTCCCCCTTTCATTGTTAAAGGGGGCTCACCTAATTCGTTGGGGTCTGATCCCATGTGGGGAGTGCTCGCTCAGGAGGCTGGGCCCAAAACTGCACTTGCCTTGGACCTGACGTGGTTCAGTGTCTGTGCTGCTTCTCGGTGTGGGCAGGGACCTCAGCTCAGGGCCTCGCCTGGGGGAGCCCAGGGAGCTGGCCCAGCAGGACCGGGCGGTGAAGAGCCCCAGAAAGCGGGAAGGCGAGTGGCAGTGGCCGTGGCAGCACCCTGGGAAGGTCGTCTGTGGCCACCCCCCGCCACACTAATAAACTCTTCTTTAAAAATTCCCCATTTTTATTCTTAGCTCCCTCTCCTATTTTTTCTTCTTCTTCTTTGTGCTGATAAAAAGTCTCAGCTTTGGGGCATTAACACCCATTTGTCTACAGCTATTTCTGGTCTCTCTCTGTCCATTGGAATTTAATCAGTTCCAGTCCGTTACTTTGTTTTCCCCTGTCATTACCCCTCCCCCATCATCTCTTCCCTAAACTAAACAATCCCGGACTTTTCAGTCTCTCCACACACGGCTGCCTGCCCTAGGCTCACGGCTTTTCTCGGATCATCCTTTCTATCACCTTTATCCTCGATAGAGCCTGGGGGTGTGTCTAGACTACATGCCTCCGTCGACGGAGGCATGTAGATTAGACAGATCGGCAGAGGGAAATGAAGCCGCGTTTAAAATAATCACGGCTTTATTTAAATTTAAATGGCTGCCCTGCTCTGCCGATCAGCTGTTTGTCGGCAGATCGGGGCAGTCTCGACGCGGTGCGTCCAGACTGCCCCGATCTGCCGACAAACAGCTGATCGGCAGAGCGGGGCAGCCATTTAAATTTAAATGAAGCCGCGATTATTTTAATCGCAGCTTCATTTCCCTCTGCCAAACTGTCTAATCTACATGCCTCCGTCGACGGAGACATGTAGTTTAGACGTACCCTGGGCGACCAAAACTGAGCACTTGTCCACAGCACGTTACCCTCCATCCCACTCCTTCGGCTCCTGAACCTTGTCTTTGTTTTGGCCGCTGCCGGGAATGAGCAGGTCTTTCCATGGAGCTACAATCACAGATGTGCAGGTTTTTCTATGCCGTCTGTTCCAGTTCGGATGTTTCCCCCTGGCACATGTCTTAACAAAGGTTTGATGACCAGTATCCACACTCATGTATCCTGCCAGTGCCTATTAAGGTTTCGTGCACCACAATGTGTAGCAGTACTTGAGACAGAACGCCCATCAAATATGGAATCGGTAGGGTCAGTTGTTCATAATTAATTTCTCTGAATGAGGAAAATGTGGTTTTTCAGTGTATGAAGGGTGACCAGACTGCTTCACCCATTACAGCAGCCTCCAGTAATACATGTGGAGTCTCATATTTACTTTACTTCTCCTTCTAGGCATTTGTATTGTGACCATCATCCTAGACGCTGGGCACAATCAAGGAGACAAGGGGAAAGAAGGGTAAATACAAAAGACACCGTTCTGCCTCAGAATTGGACACCTTCTTGTCTTCTACATGTCAGATTCCAACACAACCGACTTCACCAACCCTTCCACCTTCATCCTGCTGGGCATTCCTGGCCTGGAGACAGCCCATGTCTGGATCGCCATCCCCTTCTGTGCCACATACACCATAGCTCTCTTGGGGAACTTCACCATCCTGTTCATTGTAAAGAAGGAGCCGAGCCTCCATGAGCCCATGTACTATTTCCTCTGCATGCTGGCCACCACCGACCTGGTCCTGTCTACGTCCATCCTGCCCAAAACACTGAGCATCTTCTGGTTCAATTCCAGGGAGATCGATTTCAATGCCTGCCTCACCCAGATGTTCTTCATTCATGGCTTCTTATCAATAGAATCTGGGATCTTTGTGGCCATGGCGTTGGATCGCTACGTGGCCATCTGTGTTCCCCTGAGACATTCCACCATCTTGACCAATCCTATGGTGGCCAAAATTGGCCTGGCCGTGCTGCTGCGCAGCAGCATTCTTGTACTGCCCACTCCCTTCCTGGCAAGACGATGGCCATATTGCCTAACTAACATCATTACCCACACGCACTGCGAGCACATGGCCGTGGTGAAACTGGCCTGCGCCGACACCCGCCTCAGTAGTTACTACGGGCTCTCTGTGGTATTCCTAGTCACTGGTCTGGATGCCATTCTTATCACTATGTCCTACGCCCAGATCCTCAGGGCCATCTTCAGCCTCCCCACCAAGGACGCCCGACTCAAGACTTTTGGGACCTGCGGCTCCCACCTTTGTGCCATTTTAGCCTTTTACATCCCAGCTCTCTTCTCCTTCCTCACACACCGCTTTGGCCACAATGTGCCCCTATATTTCCAAGTTCTCATGGCCAACCTGTACCTCCTGGTGCCCCCCATGCTAAATCCCATCATCTACGGGGTGAGGACCAAACAAATCTGGAGCAGGCTGCTCCATCTTTCTACTCACAAGGAGATCTAAAGTTTTCTCCTGGTGTTCTCACAGACTATGCTCCATGAAGATCTGGCTGATGATATTGGGCTGGGACCACTTCTTGGACAAGGGGACATTAAGACCTTCCAGGTTGCAGTGAGCTGTTTCAGCATGACAACCTGCAGCACTGTCCTGGACAAGCCAGTAACTCACACGGCTGCCACGTTACCTAAATGCTGGTAACTACAAATTATAGATTATTTTCTTATTCATTTCCCCACACCATACATTTGCTTCTAGATCTTATAGAACTTGATCTTAAGTCCCTTTTTCCAGATCATTCACGAATATGTTGGGTAGGGCAAGTGGATCGAGAGACATCGCTCTACCTCTGTCCATTCTCACCATTTATTCCTACCCTTTGTTTCCTATCTTTTATCTGGAGAGCCCGGAAATGTTTTCAGGATCATCTGGCGATCTTTAATTTAATGGCAAACCTTTTGCTATGCAACTCCCCCGTCTCTGCTTATAAACAGACTTGTTTCCCCAAAGGCAGAAGCTGGGAGCTGCACAGAACTCATCACATTCAATGCTCAAGCTGAGCGGCAGCTGAGCGTTCAGCCTGGAGCTATTGCAGGACCTTGGATACAATATTCATAGAATCATAGAATACTAGGATTGGAAGGGATCTCGAGAGGTCATCGAGTCCAGTCCCCTGCCCTCATGGCAGGACCAAGCACCATCTAGATCATCCCTGACAGGTGTCTGTCTAACCTGTTCTTAAATATCTCCAGTGATGGAGATTCCACAACCTCCCTAGGCAATTTATTCCACTGTTTAATCACCCTGACAGTTAGGAGCTTTTTCCTAATGTCCAACCTAAACCTCCCTTGCTGCAATTTAAGCCCATTGCTTCTTGTTCTATCCTCAGAGGCCAGGAAGAACAAGTTTTCTCCCTCCTCCTTGTGACACCCTTTTAGATACCTGAAAACTGCTATCATGAGCCCTCTCAGTCTTCTCCTTAACAAATTGTGGAAGAAAATATTGTCCTCACTCTGGGTACGTCTACACTACAACGTTAATTCGAACTAACTTAGTTCGAATTAGTTAATTCGAACTAAGCTAATTCGAACTAACGGATCCAGACTAAAAAACTAGTTTGAATTAGCATTTTGCTAATTCGAACTAGCATGTCCACATTAAGTGGACCCTGAACCAGGCTTAAGGATGGCCGGAAGCACTGCCAGCAGGGCATCAGAGGAGGACTTAGAGCGTGGAGATACTGCCTCAGGCTAGCCCAGGGCTGCGCTTAAAGGGACCCGACCCCTACCCCGGACACACAGTTCTCAGGGGTGCCCCGCTTGCAAAGCAGTCCTGGCTTGGAGTGCCCGGGCTACCCACACTGGGCACATCACACCACTCGGCTATCAGCCCGGCTGCACTTGCCGCAGGCTGCCATCTGGGGAGAGGGGGCAATTGGGGGGCTGCAGGAGAGCTTCCACCCCCAGAAGCCCACAGAGCCAGCCCAGTCCTCCCCATCGGGGGCTCGTACCCCATTCCTCCCTCACCTCCTTCCACTTACCCTTCCCTAGCCCCTCTTCTTGCTGTACAGAATAAAGATAACATGTGGTCAAAACTAGAAACTCTCTTTATTTAACAAAACTGGGGGAAACTGGGAAAAGTATGTGGGAGAGGGAAAGAGAGAGGGTGGGAGAGCGGAGGGGGAAAACTGGGAAGAGGGAGCTGAAAGGGGGAAGCAAGGGAAAGGAGGGGGTGGGGAAACTGAAGGATCAGGGGTGGAGGTCTCGCCGGGCCAACCGCCCCAGCACGGCGAGGGAGGGGGCCTCGGCATCCCCGGGGGGATGGGGTGGAGGGTGCGGAGGTTGAGGTGGGGGGTGTGGACATTGAGGAAGAGGTTGTGGGGGTTGAGGAGGAAGAGGTGGGAGGGGGGGCAGGAGTGGGAGGAGGGACAGCAGTTGGGGGGGCAGCAGGCGCAGGACCGGCACGGGGCACCATGCTCTGCAGCAGGAGCTGCAGGTTGGTGCTCAGCCCTCGGACCTCAGCCAGCAGCTCGTGGCGGAACTGCAGGTCTTCCTGCATCCACGACCGTAGTGTGCGGTGCACGGCTCGCAGGGCCCCCAGGTGCTGGTCCCTGTACTCCTGCTCCGTGCTGGCGGTCTGGAGCAGGCCGCGGGTGCGGGAGCATGTCCCGGGCGGGGTGGTGCGCCCTGCACGAGCAGCTGGTGCAGCTGTAGAGAAAGAAGAGAAGTGGTCAGTTCTCCCTGGGGACGCAGAGGATGATGCCCAGCCCCCTCCCCCACCCCGCAACGTGAGGGTGACCATGTCCTGCACCGTCACAGCCGCTGTGCTTGTACAGAGGCCATGGTCGGGATGTCTGGCTCTCCCTGGGACTGGGAGCTGCCCCAAGACCGCACCCATGTCCCTGTGCCATGTATAGTGTGGCCGGGGCGGCGGGGGGGGGAAGGGGAGATGTCCCCTGCCTCCGTGTAGAGGGGACATGTGAAGGGAAAGCATCCTGCTGGGTCCTGCCCCGGGGTTGGGAGTGTGTCACGTCTCTTTGCACAAGCATGTGCCTATTGGGCCATGGCCCCTGGGTGTCACGCAGCTGGAGCCACCTGCCCAAGGGTGGCATGGCACGTGCGAGCACGTGCACAGGTGTCTGCGTGATCCGTGGAAGGCATGGCCCAGGCGCGCAGTCTCTGGTCTCCCTCCCACCTCCCCCCCCCGAACTACTTAATTCAAACTACTTACCTGGTACGGTCTCCCTGGATGACACTGCTGGCGGTGACCCTTCTGGTGCGCCCAGGTCAGGGCCCTCTGGTCCCGGCTCGATGTCCCCCAGGCTGGCACGGACCGCCCTGCCCCCCAATAGTTGGTGGAGGGCGGGGAAGTAGGGGCAGGTGGCAGCCCCTGCAGCGGCGCCGCCCCTGGTGGCCCTGGCGTACCCCTGCCGCAGCTGCTTCAACTTAATTTGCACCTGCTCCTGGGTGCGCCTGTGTCCCTTGCGGGCCATGGCAGTCGCTATGCAGCCGTAGACGGCCGCGTTCGTCCTCCTAGTGCGGAGATCTTGGAGATTGGGGGCCTACCCCCAAATCTCAATGAGGTCTATGACCTCCGCACTAGACCAGGCGGCCGCGCGCCATCTACGGCCCCTGGCTGGCCCCTGGGTGCTCGGGGACTGGGCAGGGGATGGCTCGCTGCCACTGGCTGCCTGGCTCATGGTGGGGCCACTCGGTCAGGGGTAGACACTGCTGGCAGGGCTGTCTGTCTCCAGTGCCGTCTGGCCAGAGTCTACCCCTTTAAGGGTCCGGGGCTGGGGGAGAGGAGAAGAGTTTTCCTGGTTGTGCCCAGAGTGGCCACCAGGGGGAACCTGGGGAGGGCTAGCCTCCCACTAGTTCGAATTAAGGGTCTACACAGCCCTTAATTCGAACTAGTAAGTTCGAACTAGGCTTAATCCTCGTAAAATGAGGTTTACCTAGTTCGAACTAAGCGCTCCGTTAGTTCGATTTAAATTCGAACTAACGGAGCACTAGTGTAGCGCCTAGGAAAGTTAGTTCGAACTAACGTCTGTTAGTTCAAACTAACTTTGTAGTGTAGACATAACCTGAGAGTTTGTAAGCAACAAGTAGCCAGAGGCAGTTTTATTACCAGCTGCAGCCTCCCCCCCCCCTCCGAGGCAGATCTTCGAATACAAGCAATTATGAAGCAGTTTATATACTGTCTATTAAATATAATAACAATAACAATTAGTCTCCTTCCCATTACAAACACCAATGGCTAACAGTTACTTAGTTCCACCCAGATGCTCCTTATCCCAAGGTCCCTACCAGAGTCAGCGTTCTACACTTATCTCCGTATGGAGGCGAGAGGCAAAGGCAGCGTCTAATTACAGATCTCGCGTTGTCAGGCCACAGACTTAGCCTGACTCTTGCTCCCTTGTTAACAAGACCAAGATGGCTGCACACACATTCCCTTATTCCCTTTTCCTGCCTCCACAAAACTAAACAAGCCCAATTCTTTCCATCTTCCCTCCTAGCTCATGTTCTCTAGACCGTTCATCATTCTTGTTGCTCTTCTCTGGACCCTCTCCAATTTCTCCACATCTTCCTTAAAATGTGGTGCCCAGAACTGGACACAACACTCCCACTGAGGCCTAGTCAGCGCAGAGTAGAACGGAAGAATGACTCCTCCTGTCTTGCTCACAACACTCCTGTTAATGCCTCACAAAATCATGTTTGCCTTTTTTGCTACAGTGTCATATGGGGGGGGGGGGCCCTACATATTGGGGGGGCTACAATTCTCCCAACTCCTCTACGTGGGGCCCCTGCCCAGATGGTTTCTCTCTGCTCCTGTGCTCAGTTGGGAGCTGGTGCTTTGTGACAAGCAGCCTGTTTGCAGATGGGCAGTGACTGGCTGAGCAGAGGCATCGGTGAATCAAAATCCCACCACCCCTGCAGTAACTGGACAGTGCCCGGTCCCCTTTTCAACTAGAGTGTCCTGTTGAAAACCAGCCACCTGGCAGCCCTAATGGTGCCAGACACAGAGACCACAAACCAGGCTGCCTGGGTAAAGCCCAGGTGTGTGGAACTTGTGTTAACTCATGTGTGATTTTATGAGCCATCTGTATCCGTATGTCTTTGGGCTGTTCCTGTGGCCTTTGCTCACACTCCGGGTATGTCTAAACTACATGGCTCCGTCGACGGAGCCATGTAGATTAGTGTACTCGAAAAAGGAAAATGACGGATTTAAATAATCTCCGCTTAATTTACATCAAAATGGCTGCTGCGCTGTGCCGATCAGCTGTTTGGCGGCACAGAGCGGTCGTCTGGATGCTCCGCGGTCGACAAGGGAAGCCCTTGTCGACCACCTTGGTAAACCTCATTCCACAAGGCATAACGGGGCGGTTGACGAGGGCTTCCTTTGTCGACCGCACACCGTCCAGACTACCGCGCTGTGCCGCCAAACAGCTGATCAGCACAGAGCGGCAGCCATTTTGACGTAAATTAAGTGGCGATTATTTAAATTGCCGCTTCATTTCCCTATGTCTAGAGACCTCATCTACATGGCTCCGTCGATGAGCCATATAGTCTAGACATACCCTCCTTGTGCTAAGAGGCAGCAGAGTTTGGTGGAGGCATATATCTAAAATAAGTTGGATACGAAGGGCTGGGAGCACATAGCGAGATCTCGCACGGACGGAAGGAAGCAATAATTCTAGGTTAAACCAGAACAGAGAGGCCCAGCCCTTCTAACTCATGGATGCTGGGGGAGCCAGCAGTCGCTGGGGTAGGTGAGAGGTACAAAGGTGGCCAAGGGCACTGTGGCTGCAGCAGAGAGACAGACTCCAGCAGGAGGAGAAGCCAGGAGAAGCAGGCAGTCCTTGGACACTCTACGGGGCTCCGACCATATCCCAAAGAATGCTGCAGGATGGAGAGGATGCAGGCCGGGAATGGCGCCTCGGCATTGTATTGTGCTCACTTAGATCTGGGTGTGACACTCTGCACCCTTCACAGCCATACCGCTGTCATGCGTACCATGTCTAGGGCTCACTCGTGATGCCCACCGGACGAAGATTCCCACCTGAGGAGTCACTGGGAAAGTTACGATTTTCCGAGGATGATTATCCTGTGTGCGGGCCCGTCTCCTTCGTGCATCTGGAGTTGGGAAAGCGGGCTTTTTGTCGCTGTTTCCTATATGGTTGCTCCAGGATGACACCTGAAAGGCAAGATACTTCCACTCCAGTCAGCAGCGAAGGGTCTTTCTGGGAACGCATCAGTCAGTCGGGGTAGGTTGGCTGCCCCGTCTCGGCAGCCCATGCAAGGGCATGTGACTAATCCACACGGCACTGAACTCCATTGACCTCTTGTATTTTTCCACAAAATGGGCCGGGGACTTGGCTTGGCACAAAGGGCTCCTGCCATATGGAAGAAATGATAAAGGGGGCAGTGGCATCGCCAAGCCTCCTGAATCACCACAGCAAAACGCCTGGAGGCCCCCCGAGGCACAGAGGCTGACCGGTGGGAAGTGCTGGTCCCAGGCCAATGGGGATTTCAGCCTACGGATGGCAGTGGTAGGAGTGGCTGGTACTATCAGGCCGAGATACAGCTTGTTTCCAACCTATTAGGTGTATAAGACTTAGGGTACGTCTAGACTACATGCCTCTGTCGCCAGAGGCATGTAGATTAGGCTACCAGACATAGTAAAATGAAGCGGCGATTTAAATAATCGCTGCTTCATTTAAATATACATGGCTGCCGCGCTGAGCCGACAAACAGCTGATCAGCTGTTTGTCGGCTCAGCACGATAGTCTGGACGCGCGGGTGGCGACATCAAAGGTATTTGTCGACCACCCAGGCATGCCTCCTGGGATGAGGTTTACCTGGGTGTTTGACAAATACCTTTGATGTTGCCACCCGCGCGTCCAGACTATCGTGCTGAGCCGACAAACAGCTGATCAGCTGTTTGTCGGCTCAGCGCGGCAGCCATGTATATTTAAATGAAGCAGCGATTATTTTAATCGCCGCTTCATTTTACTATGTCTGGTAGCCTAATCTACATGCCTCTGGCGACAGAGGCATGTAGTCTAGACGTACCCTTAGTCTGGGACTTTATTAGACAGCCATCTTTGGCCAGTTGGTTGTCACGCACAGTCCCTTCGAAGCTGCCTTTCCGTACTCGATAAATCCATTTTCTACCATTGTCCTAAGCTGGCTTTGTTTGATAGAATCATTGAATCATAGAATACTAGGACTGGAAGAGACCTTGAGAGGTCATCGAGTCCAGCCCCCTGCCCTCATGGCAGGACCAAATACTGTCTAGACCATCCCTGATAGACATTTATCTAACCTACTCTTAAATATCTCCAGAGATGGGGATTCCACAACCTCCCCAGGCAATTTATTCCAGTGTTTGACCACCCTGACAGTTAGGAACATTTTCCTAATGTCCAATCTAAACCTCCCTTGCTGCAGTTTAAGCCCATTGCTTCTTGTTCTACCCTCAGAGGCCAAGATGAACAAGTTTTCTCCCTCCTCCTTAGGACACCCTTTTAGATACCTGAAAACGGCTCTCATGTCCCCCCTCAATCTTCTCTTTTCTTCTCTTTTCTTGATGTGGGAGGAAAACCTCCCCTCCAATTACAAAAGCTTGGGCAGAGTCCTCTTGGCCACCAGGGAGGGATGGACTGGAGGGTGAATTCATATAGCTCGGGAGTCTGACCACAGCCGGACAGCGCGGCCCTGGGGTCCTAGGCTGGGGAGCTGGGGCACGATTTGACCGGAGCCTCAGCACTGTGGGTTGTTGAGGGGCTGGACGCCTCTTGGGGGCAGGGCCCTGGGGAAGGAGCGGAGCTGAAGAGATGTGACAGGCCAGGGAGCCAGGGGAGCAGGCAAGGGCCGGGTCTCTCTGCTTCCCGCCACCGCCGGTGAGTGGGGGAGGGCTGAGCCCTGCTGCCGGAGCCAGGCCCCTGCTAGTCCCCTCAGACACATCGCTCAGCGAGGGGGCTTGGGGCCAAGAGCGGAATGGGGCCGGGTGGGGAGACAGCGTGATGGGAAGAGGTGGGGGACAGCTGGGGCAGAGGGGGCCCACTTGGGGCGGTCTTGCTACCCCGCTGTGTGTCTGGTCGCGCTGCCGCACCACGACCTGTTCACACCAGACCAGTTCAGTTCCCCAGCACGTGCACTGCACACGTGAAGGCCCAGCACATACTTCTCACAGCCAGGGCAGGGCTGTGCGTTGCAGCCGGCTCACACCCACCCAGCAGCTGCTGTGACCGGCCCTCCTCATTGCTGTTACTGCCCCATCTCCCCGCCTGCCCCTGCCTGCTTTGTTACACCCCGTAGCGGTGTCCTGTCCTAATGCGATTGACGGGCTCCGTGGGGCGGGGGCTGTTTCTCCCTCCGTGTTTGCGAAGGGCCCGGCACAAGGGACCCTGAAATGGGGCAGGGCCACTAGAGGCTTCCACACTGCAAATAGTGACCCTAAATAATCACCAGGAGGATACAAGTCAGAGCCCCCTGACCTTCGCCTTTAGCTACAGACAAAGATCAACCCAGGCTTGACAACTCCAAGGTGTCAGTGACTGGTACGCCGGTGGACTCGGCACTGTGGCTGTGTCTACACTACGGGGTTTTCCCAGGATGACCGGAGATATCCCAGAAAAATTCTGCTGCATCCAGGGAACGTGCCCGCTTTGTTTTGCAGAAGAGCAGACACACTTTTTCAGAAGCCCTGCAAACCTCGTTTCCTGAGGAAGAAGGGCTCTTCCGAAAGAGGAGGTTTTTCCGAAATTTGGCCTTGTGTAGACCAAGCCTCTTCCGAAAAAACTCTCCCCCAGAATACTTGCACAAGAGGGCTTATCCCTGAGCAGGAGCATCAAAGTATTTGCACAAGAACCACTGATTTTGTACATTACAAGGTCAGTGTTCTTGCGCAAATACTAGCGGCCAGTGTAGACAGACGGCAAGAGTTTGCGCAAAATCATGCTAATCTAGACGCAGTCTGAGGGTACGTCTAGACTACAAGCCTCTTTTGAAACAGGCTTTTTCAAAAGACATCATCTAGACAGCCACAAGAGCTTCAAAAAAGTGATCTGCAATCTCCTTCAAAAGAGCCTTGTGTGCGTTTAAGAATGCCTTTTTTCAAAACAAAATACAGGACTATGTAGCACTTTAAAAGAGCTCTTTTGAAAAAGGGCATTATTCCTGGTAAAATAGGTTTACCGATTGCAAAAAAACCTGCCACATTCTTTCGATTTAATTTCGAAAGAACAGGGACGGCAGTCTAGATGCAAGGACACTTTTTTGGAAAAAACTCGGTAGTCTAGACACACCCTGATTCAGTGGCAGTGAAGGGAAGGAGGAGCAATATATAACTAATAGGAACAAGGGAGCTAGAGAAGTCATGACATTTGATAAAGAACGTTAAAAACATCAGGGAAAAATCCATGTTTGTAAGGATCACAAAAAGCATGTTATTCGGAACAAAAGAAATCTTAGAAAAGGTTTAGCTGTGTCCGAGAAAGATGAAGGGAAATGTGTTAATGTTGCAGGAAAGTCAGACGTGTTCAAAAAATAGCTCTGTTCTGTGTTTGGAAGGAAGCAGTGGGAGGAATTCATATCACCGGAGGAGATGAAATACTTTACAGGACAGTGCCAGTCAAGGAGGGTGTAGAAGAGCAGCTACAGTAGAACCTTAGGGTCCTTTTGGAGTACATTCCTCTTTCGACAGAGGAATGGAAACGAAGGACTTCAAAATTGCAAATGAAGCGCTGATTTTCAAATTCCGCACTTCCTTTGCATCATGGATGCCGATTGCTTTTTCAACAAAGGATTTTTCGAAAAAACATCCCTGCGGTGTCGATGCAGTTCTTTTGAAAAAAAAAAACTTTTTATGAAAGAACACTAATGCCTGAAAAAATGAGGTTTATAGGTTCTATTGAAAAAGGGTTTTTTCCCCCGGAAAGAACTGTGTCTACACCGCTGGGTTTTCTCTGTGAAAAATACTTTGTCGAAAAAGCGATCGGAATCCATTATGCAAATGAAGTGCCTCATTTGCAATTTCAAAGTCCTTCATTTACATTCCTCTGTCGAAAGAGGAATGTCGTCCAGACTTACCAACACCAGAAATAACAACCCACCAAACAAACAGTCACCTCATTTGGAACCAAAAGCACACAAATCGGGCAGCAGCCGAGCCAAAAGCAAGCAATCAAGCAAGTGGTGAACACAGGAGAGATCTGTGTTTAACTTTCAAATAGAACAAATGAAAGAAACGTTTTAAAGACAAGCTATAACAAGGTTAGGAAACAATAGAAGACCTGACATGTGATTGGTTAAAAAAAATTCTAAGCATATAGATGGGTGATGGGGTGTAATTAGGAAGGCCAAAGTGTGTTTGGAAATACACCGAGCACGAGGAGGCGAGGCTGCCTCTGAGCATTCAGACCCGGCTGGCTCCTGAGCTCTTTACTCAGTTCTAACTACAAGGGGAGTTTTCCCTCAGTGGGGGTTAAGTAAAGTCCGGCTCGCAGCCCCAGAATCTGGCCTCGTACCACACATCTATTAACCCCTTTCATCCTGACGGAGTCTCTCTGGCATGGAAACACAGCCCCTGGGAACTGGAGGACATTGACCAGAGAGGGGGACAAGGGTATCAAAAAGGGACATTTTGGCCAGTGACACTGGAGCAACCTCATCCCCGGGTCAAGGGCCTGGGAGTTTAATGTCTGTGCAGTGGGCGAAGGATCCCAGACTTTCCCTCTGTCCCCTCACACGCACCGTGCACTGGGTCTGTCAGGCTGTGGAGTCTTCCTCCGGGCCTGGGAATTGTGAGACGCGAGTGTCTTCCCTGGAAACCCCGCTCCGTTCACCTTCTCCAACGCCGCTCTGACCCCAGCATGGCCTGGACCCGCCCACGCCGAGAGCCGACAGCGGGGAGTGCACCGTTTATAACAGATCTCTGTGCAATCCCAGCAGGGTTCCCTCAGCCCCGAGCGGAGACGCAGCGTCTGGATGTAAACAGGCTGGAGATGAGCCCGTCCGGGCTCGTGGGCTATTTATCGAGATTTAGGAGTAAACATCATTTAAGGGCCCTTCCCACAGGGCAAGGAGAACTCCTGAGCTCTGGGCTGAGTCAGGGAGGAATTGGCCGCTCTGGGCATTTGCATGTGTTTAACAAATAAGCTGATTAGGATGAAAAAACTTGGGGTAATGCTGAGATCTCCATAGGTTCTAAACCTCCGTAAATGCCCAGGAAGGACGGGTTGGTAGTAAGCAGAAGGCTCTGGAGAAAGATGGCTGAATGAGAGATGTGAACTCGCCCTGCAGACGCACAGGGCTGTCGTGAAGGGAGCCGACAGCAGCAGTTCTAATCAGTAGCTGTCACCATTCTGTGCAGTAGACGTCTTTTAACATTCTTCAAAATATCCAGCAAATGGAAGTCACTTGTAACATTTCCCCATTCTAGAGATAAGAAAACCGAGGTGGGGAGAGGGTGACAAGAATTGGCCAAGGCGATGGAGGGGCTGATTATCAGAGGGAGACAGAGCCGAGAGGTCCTGCCATTTCTCCCGCACACCAAGAGGGGACCGGACCCCTGCTCTGCTGGGTGGGAGGCAGGGGAGTGGCTGGAAGACACTGGGGCCGGAGAGAGGCACAAGGGCATTGGAGGGGACGCTGTCACCCCCCTCTCAAGGTGAATCTGAGGGTTTTAGAACATGCCAGGGTGGGGGATCACCCCGCTGCTCGGGGGTGGGAACTCCGGGACTCCACCTCTCCACCCCACCCCGAGACCTGTCCGCACAGCTCAGTGCCTGAGGTCACTGGGGGGACCAGACTCACAGAGGTGACACCAGCAGTGTTCCTGTGGGGAGGTGGCTGCCCAGGGGACAAACACCTCATGGTCCCCCATCTCCGAGCTGCTCTTGAGCAGGGCGGGAGGCCCGGCAGCACAGAGCTTGGGTCGGCGTTTGCCCTGGGTTTGTCACACCCCAGGGGGTCCATTTCCTGCCAGTGTCCCCCGGGGAACTGGAATCGGAGGTGCCAGGCTGTGTCAGACTTTCCAGCCCTGCCCCGGCTGGAGGGCGCTTGGATCCCAGCGCTGGGCTCTCGGCCTGCCCCTCTGGCCAACTGGGGATACTTCTCCAGTGAGAAGCGCCTGGGTTATAAGCACTGGGAGGAGACTGAACAAATTCTCCTCCCCGACTCCTCCGCTCCGAGCACAACAGAGGTGCTGAGTCCACCTGTGTGCGAGTTACTTGTGCCCTGTAGAATAGCCAGGCTTGGCTTTCCTCTGAAGCTAAAGGCAAAGGGCCGGGGGTATCTAGGCTCTCATTTGGGTGTCTCCATCTGGAAACACCTGGCCTATGTCTACACTGGCACGCTCTTGCACCAGAAATATGCAAATGAGGCTACGCGTGGAATATTGCCGAACCTCATTTGCATATCTAATGAGCCACCATTTTTGCGGAAGAGGCTCTTGCGCCAGAAGGAGTGTCTACACGGCCCCTTCTTGCGCAAGACAATCCCTCTTGCGCGACGCCGCCACGCTGATTATTTTCAGGTAGAACGGCATCGCGCAAGAGGGGTTTTCTTGCGCAAGAAGCGGCCGTGTAGACACTCCTTCTGGCGCAAGAGCCTCTTCCACAAAAACGGTGGCTCATTAGATATGCAAATGAGGCTCGGCGATATTCCACGCTTAGCCTAATTTGCATATTTCTGGCACAAGAGCGCGCCAGTGTAGTCATAGCCCTGCAGTGCAGAGGCTGACCGGTGGGAAGTGCGGGTCCCCGGGCAAGCGACTGGGGAGTGAATTCATACAGCTCGGGCGTCTGACCGCGGCCAGACAGCACGGCCCTGGGGTCCTAGGCTGGAGAGCGGGGGCACGATTGTGCCGGAGCCTTGGCACCGTGGGTTGGGGAGGGGCTGGCTGTCTCTCGGCGGCAGGGCCCTGGGGAAGGAGTACAGCCGCCCCTGCACCCCGCAGTGCCTGACAGGCCTGTCCCCCACTAGTCCTGCGGTGTGTCTACCCCTCCTGGAGCACACTCCGGCCTGCCGACGAGGAGAGGAAGGACAAAGGGAGCATCTGTGTCCTGGGATTTCAAAAGCGCCTGGGGCTCCTGGAAACCATCACGCTAAGGGCTGGCTGAGGGGGAGGGGGCAGAGCGGTGAGGTCTGGGCAGTGCGGCAAGCTAGCTGCCCTACTCCCGCCCCGCTGCCTGAGGGCCGGGGCGCTGGGCCCCCAAACCTTGCCCAGGAACCCAGAACGCTGTTGCCCCCCCCTCCGAGCCCACTACACCCCCGCCCTCTCAGAGCGGAGGAAGAACCAAGAGGCCTGGTGGAGTCTCTCTCTGCAGCGATGATAACAAAGCAAGAATGTACATTCCCATTTTCAGTCCAACCAGCGTCCTTAAGGGACTTGCCGCCAGACGTGAAACACGCACATGACTGATCATGACTATTCCTGCATGTTTATTACACGGATACAGGAAGTAGAGACACCGCTCCTGTCAGGTAACTGCTAAATGAACTGACAAAAAATTAGCGCTCTCACAGACCTAAGTCACCACGGGAACCGCAGGAAAAGTCCCTCTCCTCCCACCCCACTCCAAAATCCGCAATGGCCAGGCGTGTAAGAGGTGGAAATGATTCAGGGAGTGATGGGAGAAAGGAGAAGAGCAGGGGACCGCGGAGGAAGGCAGAGGCACAGTTGTGCTGGGCCTTGGTGGAGGACATAGGCCTGCAAAGGTCAAGTTACCAGAAATTCGAAGAGGCTTCCCTATGACAATAGTGCTGTGACGGACCCCCCCCAACATGCTTTATGTAATGGATGTATGGACATGAATATACGTAACTCAAAGGGTGTGTCTAGACTACAGAGTTTTGTCGACAAAAGTGGACTTTTGTCGACAAAACGATACCTGCGTCTACACTACCGCTGAGTTCTGTCGACATAACATCAATAGAACTCAGCAGTTTTGTCGACGCTGGTAAACCTCATTTTACGAGGCATAACACCTTCTGTCGACGGAGTTCTGTCGACAGAAGGTGTCATTGCATGTAGGATTGTGTCTAGACTACAGGGTTTCGTCGACAAAGCAAGCTGCTTTGTCGACAGAACTGAATGTCGACAAAACTTCTGTCGACAAAAGCCTGTAGTCTAGACGTACCCAAAGGTGCTTTGAGCGAATTATTTTGTGTCACCCATCGACCCTTATGTCAGTCTGCTGGTTCTCTTTATCTTACTCTGTTGTGTGTATCACTGGGGTATGTGAAATTAGACCTATGGCGCAGGGACTACGTTGTGAGTTTCAAATGTGTGAATGGGAGACACGGAGGGTGTTACCTGCAACTTCTTGATGAGCAACGGTTAAACCATCTCTTTTGTCCTCATGTCTGAGCAGTGGTTGGTAGGGAGCAGCCTCAATTCCTTAACGAAAGAATAGGAGAGCAGAGGCCTGGGTCTTTTGGCCGGGTTGCACCTGAAGGAAGGAGCCGAAGACCCCAGCGTGGGGAGACAGCCTGGTTTGGAGGGGCAGCTGGAAAAGAGGCTCTAGGGGGAGTTTGAGTAAGCTTGTGCTGAGGTTTCAGTGGAGAATTAGCCAAGAGCTTTGGCATCTTTTGGTTTGGAACCTACTTTGCTCGGCCTGTTCTTACTTATTGCCGCTTCAATCCTACTGCTTGTACCTAATAAAATCACTTTTACTTTCTATCGACCCCAGTGTAAACAGTGGTTCGGGGGGGGGGCACCAGTGTGCATATCCCCCCTTTTATTGCTTAAGGGGGCTCACCTATTTCTTTGGGGTCTGATCCCATGTGGGGAGTGCTCGCTCAGGAGGCTGGGCCCCAAACAGCGCTCTCCTTGGACCTGAAGTGGGTCAGTGTCTGTGCTGCTTCTCGGTGGGGGCAGGGATCTCAGCTCGGGGCCTTGTCTGGGGGACACCAGGGAGCTGTCCCAGCAGGTGAGGAGCCCCAGAGAGCAGGATGGCGAGTGGCAGGGGCCATGTCAGCACTCCAGGAAGCCCCCCCCCGAGGGGTCATCTGGGACCGCCCCCATCACAGGTGCACAGACTGATTCCTGCAGTCTGTCGCACTCACACAGTGCGTTACGTCCCGGAAAGCCCTGAATATCTCTGGAACAGAGCCCAGCCCTTCCGCACCCACCAGAGCCGCACGGGGCCGGGTCTGCCAGCCAGGTCGCCAAGAGAAAACCTTAGGTCCCTTTCTGAGTTAACAGACGTAGCAGCCTGTCCCGGATCTGTCTGGTCCTCACCCCGTAGATGACGGGGTTCAGCGTGGGGGGCACCAGGAGGTACACGCTGCCAAGGAGAATGTGGAAACGCAAGGGCACATTGTAGCCAAACCGGTGCGTGAAGAAGGAGAAGAGAGCTGGGATGTAAAAGGCTAAGATGGCACCCAGGTGGGAGCCGCAGGTCCCGAAAGTCTTGATCCGGGCGTCCTTGGTGGGGAGGCTGAAGACGGCCCTGAGGATCTGGGTGTAGGACATGGTGATAAAAAACACATCCACTCCAGTGACTAAGAACACCACAGAGAGCCCATAGTAACTACTGAGGCGAGTGTCGGCGCAGGCCAGCTTCACCACGGCGATGTGCTCGCAGTGCGTGTGAGAGATGATGTTGGTTCGGCAATAGGGCCACTGTCTTGCCAGGAAGGGAGTGGGCAAAGCGAGCACACCACTGCGAAGCACCACGGCCAGGCCTATCTTGGCCACCACAGGGTCTGTCAGGATGGTGGAGTGTCGCAGGGGATGGCAGATGGCCACGTAGCGATCCAATGCCATGGCCACGAAGATCCCAGACTCTATTGCTATGAAGCAGTGAATGAAGAACATCTGGGTGAGGCAGGCACTGAAATCGATCTCCCTGGAATTGAACCAGAAGATGCTCAGCGTTTTAGGCAGGATGGACGTAGACAGGATCAGGTCGGTGGTGGCCAGCATGCAGAGGAAATAGTACATGGGCTCATGGAGGCTCGGCTCCCTCTTCACAATGAACAGGATGGTGAAGTTCCCCAAGAGGGCGATGACGTACATGGTGCAGAAGGGGATGGAGATCCAGACATGGGCCTCCTCCAGGCCGGGAATGCCCTGCAGGATGAAGGAGGAGGGGTTGGTGAAGTCGCTGGTGTTGGAATCTGACATGGAGTCGGGAAGAAGGCGTCCAGCTCTGAGGGAGAACAATGTCTCCTGCATATACCTCACATTCCCCTGACTTCCTTTATATGCTCAGGCTCCAGGGTGATGGTCGCAACACAAATACCTGGATGGAGAGACTGTGTTAGTATGTGTAAGACATGACACTACAAGCACTACTGGAGTCTGGTCTGGACTGGCCTTCACACACTGAAAAAAATAACATTTTCATTATTCAGAGAAATGAATCTCGTCTTGCTTCTATATCAAGCCATGGTACGCTCACGTCTTGAACGCTGCCTACAGATGTGGTCACCTCCTCTCAAAAAAGACCTATTGGCATATGAAAAGTTCAGAAAAAGGCAACACAAATTATTACAGGGTTGGAATGGGTCCCATCTGAAAAGAGATAAAAAATACTGGGACTTTTCTGCTTAGAAAAGAGGAGACTGGGGGGGATATGATAGAGGCCTGAGCTGTCCTGATAGCTATGGAGAAAGTGAATATGGAAACAATATTTACTTGTTCCCCTAACATAAGAACTAGGGGTCACCAGATGCAATTAGTAGCTAGCTGGTTTAAAACAAACAGAAGGAAGTTTTTCTTCATGCAGCACACTGTCAGCCTGTGGAACTCCTCGCCAGAGGATGTTGTGAAGACCAGGACTTTAACAAGATTCAAAAGAAACTAGATAAATTCATGAAGGAAAGATCCATCAATACTACTTAGCCAAAATGGGTAGGAATGGTGTCCCTAGCCTTTGTCTGTCAGGGCCTGGAATTGGATGACAGGAGATCACTTGATGATTTCCTGTTTCTGGGGCATCTACAAGGAAGAAGCCTTTTCCTGAAGGCTTTCAGACAAAGGCACATGTGGATGGAAAAGAGGGAATTCTTTCGAAAGAAGAGGAAAGAGGAAAAAGCACAGGTGCCCTGGTGGCCACTCCGCCCATAGTAATCACAGCTGACATGCGAGAGAGCATCCATTCAGTGTGGACACTATCTGTTGAAAAAGCAGATCACTTTTTCAATGTGCTTTGGCAATGTGGATGCTCTCTTTTGGAAGAAGTTTTTCCAGAAGATCTCTTCCAGAAAAGCTTCTTCCAAAAGATGTCTGCAGTCTAGATATAGCCTGGGCTAGATGGACCTTTGGTCGGACCCAGTCTGGCCGTTCTTATAGTCTTTTGTTTTTATGAATTATGAGCAACTGACGTGGCTATTGCCAATTCCATATCTGATAGGTCTCCATGAATCAGTAATTCCTGTATGTGACGTGGGAAACTTTAATAGACTCTAGCCAATAACCCCTCATACAACGGGATTTTTTGGGACTCTCCTCCATGTCCGTCTCTCTCTCTCTCCTCCTCCTCCTCCTGCCTCCCCCGCCCTCTCTCTCCTCCTCCTCTTCCTCCCCTTGCCTCTCCCTGTTCTCTCTCAGCTCTCCTCCATCTCCTGCCTCTCTCTCCATCTCTCTTTCTCTTCTCCCCCTGCTTCCTCTCACTCTCCCTTTCTCTTCTCCTCCCCCTCCTGCCTCTCACTCGGAGGACCAAGGAGTGCAAGCGGCTGTCTGGGCTCCATGCTCCTCATGCAGCACGGCTGAGCGGCGCAGGACTCAGCTGAGCGCCACGGTGGGAGCGGAAGGGGGCGGGGTGGTGATGTACACGGCCAGGGGGCGGGGCCTGGCCGTGTACATCACTGCCCCGCCCCCCTTTGCCTCCTGTCGTGGTACTCGGCTGAGTTCTGCACCGCTCAGCCGGGCCGCCGCAGAGGAGCCCAAATGGCCAGTTGTGCCTCTTGCTCCCCCATGGCGGCCCAGCTGAGCAGAGCAGAACTCAGCCGTGCCCCACGGCGCAAGGCAACAGCGCCCCCTAGAGTTGACTTGTAACGTTACAGTGTTAGAGTCACAGACACTGGGCTACTGTATATAAGGTGAGAAGAAATCAGGAGTGAATACTGGTCAGCAATCACCCTTCCTTAATGTAATGACACCCAAGCTCGAGGGTCTATACTGTAGGGATTTCCCTAGTCACCCATTTGCTCAATATCTCAGAGTAGATAAAAGCAAAACTTTGCCAAACCATGTGCCCGGGGAAACATCCCACCTGGACCAAAGACCTGCATGCCATTTATAGCAGCTCCATGGAAACACCTGTACATCCCTGCAGTGGCAAAAACAAAGTTCAGATGCCGGAGGGATGGGGTACGGGACATCCTGCTCTGGACATGTGCCCCATTTGGTCACACATCTACCCAACAGGAGAAAACTCGAAATAAATTACCATGAAGTGGTGAAATAGTTTCCAGGTTGTTCCGGCTACATCTACAAAGCAGCTTTGTTTCAGATTCACTGATGTTATTCCGAAATAACATAGCACACGTTTACACTACAAGCAGTTATTTTGACATAATGTCGGAATAATGTCAAGCTGGAGGACTTCTTACTCCAACTCCTGTAACCCTCATTGTACGAGGAGGAAGGGAAGTCGGAGGAAGAGTGCTCTAACTCAGACATCCTGCTGTGTAGACAGCACCAAAAGCCAAATTAAGCTATTTTGACTTTAGCTATGCAATTGATGTAGCTCAAGTTAGAATCATAGAACCATAGAGCTGGAAGAGACCTCAGAAGGTCCTAAAGTCCAGCCTATTGCCCAAGGTAGGACCAACCCCAACTCAATCAACCCAGCCAGGGCTTTGTCAAACTGAGACTTAAACACCTCTAGGGATGGAGATTCCACCCCCTCCCTAGGGAACCCAGCCCAGCGCTTCACCACCCTCCTAGGAAAATAGTTTTTCCTAATATCCAACCCCACTGTAACTTAAGACCCTTGCTCTCTGTTCTGCATCCGTCACTACTGTGAACAGCCTCTCTCCAGCCTCCTTGGAACCTCCCTTCAGGAAGTTGAAGGCTGCTCTCAAATCCCCCCTCACTCTTCTCTTCTGCAGACTAAACAAACCCAAATCCCTCAGCCTCTCCTCATAGGTCATGTGCTCCAGCCCTCTCATCATTTTTGTCGCCCTCCGCTGGACCCTCTCCAATATGTCCACATCCTTTCTATAGTGGGGGGCCCAGAACTGGATGCAATACTCCACGTGTGGTCTCACCAGAGCCAAATAAAGGGGAATAAACATTTCTCTAGATCTACAGGCAATGCTCCTCTTAATGCAAATTAATATGCCATTCGCCTTCTTGGCTACAAGGGCACACTGTTGACTCGTATCCAGCTTCTCATCTACTGTAATCCCCAGGTCCTTTTCTGCAGAAGTTGCCTAGCTTATTTTGGCTTTACCTCTGCTGTGTAGATGTGCCCTTCCATTTGAGGAGTTTAAATAGCATGTATAGCAGAACATTAGCCTTACCAACACCAGAGTTACAAACTAACCAAACCAATCCCCCCCACAGCTCGTTGGGAACCAATAGTACACAGTCCAGTAGCATCAGTCCCCCAAAATATAAAAAATAAAATAAAAACGTAAATGCAGGGCAGTTGTATGTTAACTTTAAAGTATAAACAATGAAGGGAATGGTTTAAAGAACAGATTTAACGAGGCTAGGAAGCAATGGAGAGGCTGGTATGGGATTGTTTTTAACCAAACAAGGAATATAATTAATGCCAGCGAACAAGAGGGCTTATGAAAACCGCATGTGTCTAATTCCATCCTTTGATGAGAGCAAATGTTTGGCCGATTAAGGGAATTGCGCGGACGCACAATTTGATTTCTGAGAGGCATTTGATTTAGTAATGGAAAACATTCAGGGGAAAAATGAACATTGTACAGTATCACTGGAATGGAGGTAAGGTGGACTAGACCCTGGCTCACGGACAGATCTTGGAAAGCTGCTGTCAATGGGAAATTGTCAGTGAACAGGGCTATTTCGAGCAGGGCTCTGCAGGGATCAGATCTCAGCCTGAAGCTGTTCAGCGTTTATGATCACCGATCAGGAAGCAAATAGGAAATGCCTGTGGAGTTCATTTAGGTGCTAAAGACTGGCAGAGCAGTGACTAGCCGACGATGAATGGAGTCCAATAGAAAACGATCAACTCAGAACTGGAAATGTAGGCCTGGCCCACAGACTAAAGCGCTGTGTTCTGGAACACAGGGACACAGAGAAGTTGGAGCAGGGGAAGGATTACAGCTCTGCACGTGGCATCGGTGCAACCGACTGTGTCCTGTCCTGGGGTTGAAAAATTGGAGACAGTGCAAAAAAGAGCCACAAAAATGAGTGGAGGCTGCAGAAAGAGACTTAATGAGCTTCTCCTACTGTTGTCATCAAAAGACAATCAAGTGAGATGTTCATGAGGAGAAAACCGTGGGTGATAAGGGCTCTTTAATCTTGTGGAGAAAGCCAGCGCACATCGCAGTGGCTGGAAGCTGTAGCCAGACAGGAACCCCCCTTGTAACATCCATTTTTGCTTGCCTGGAGCATGCAGGGCACACAGAGCAGAAGGCCCAGGCTGTGTGCCCGTGAATGGCTGTAAACAGAGCTACGCCAATTGCTGACCAAGAGGCTGCCAAGGCGTGCCCTTGACTCAAACCCATATTGATACGAACACACAGCCGCCCGCGGGGGGAGGAATCTCTCGCCCAGTAAAAAAATGCCTAGTACTCACAATTTAGTTCTCTCTCTTGCAAGTGTAAATTAACTTGAAACTTGCTTGTAAGAACTGGCGCCACAAAACGGACCAGTATAATTCGGCATCTTAGATAAGAAAGAGAATACGGGCCCCCAGGGGTATAAAGATGGGTCCAGCATCACATTTTCTCTGAGTGTCAATCTACCATCTATCTGCTGGTCGGGTTAGGTGTTTGATCTCCCGAGGTTCCAAGGGGAGACCTCGTATTCGTCTTTCCTAGGAATTGAGAGACCGGCCCTGGCCTGACACGCTGGAGTCGAGAGGCACAGAAGGGGTAAAAATTGTACCTGGATGTGGTCCTTTGTCTTAAGTGTACACATAGACGTAGAACTCTTTAAAGATTAAGCTGTCACTTGGTACCATTATTTCTATTTTCTATCTTTATTTTCTTTGTAACCATTTTTAAAATCTGTATTTGTTAACAGTTAGTAAAGAGAGCAATAGCCATTGTAACCATATGCTTTTATAAGTCTTTTAATAAACCTGTAACTGTTTAAGCTTTAACCTGACTCCTTCAGTTGCTGTAATAGAACCAAGCACAATTTAAAAGAACTTCAGCCGGTCATAAAGGGACAGGCATAGGAAGAGCTTGGGCGTTTGGATCTGTGTCACTCCCAGGTGACAGATCCGTTGGGGCACTTTTCAGCCTTCCCTAGGCTGCCCACTGCGAAGGAACCCCTGTGTTCTAGCAGCTAAAATCTAAGGTGTACTAAGCTCTTCCTATATAACGGGGCATCTGTTGGCCTGCTGGCCACCCTCTGCGATGGGACCCCGGTCCTAGCAGTAAAGACACGGACGTTAAACCTTTCCTCGGAAACATACACACACACACTGCCCTGACCGTCAGCTGACAGAATCTAAAGCCAGTCAAATCCCAGCTGGAAAGAAGCACAGACGTCAGCTCTTTACTCAGTTCTAACTACAAGGGGAGTTTTCCCTCAGTGGGGGTTAAGTAAAGTCCAGGTCGCAGCCCCAGAATCTGGCCTCGTACCACACATCTATTAACCCCTTTCATCCAGACGGAGTCTCTCTGACACTGAAACACAGCCCCTGGGAACTGGAGGACATTGACCGGAGAGGAGGACGAGGGTATCAAAAAGGGACATTTTGGCCAGTGACACTGGAGCAACCTCATCCCCTGGTCAAGGGCCTGGGAGTTTAATGTCTGGGCAGTGGGCGAAAGACCCCAGACTTTCCCTCTGTCCCCTCACACGCACCGTGCACTGGGTCTGTCAGGCTGTGGAGTCTTCCTCAGTGCCTTGGACTTGTGAGACGCGAGTGTCTTCCCTGGGTACCTCGCTCCGTTCACCTTCGCCCACGCCGCTCTGACCCCAGCATGGCCTGGACCCGCCCACGCCGAGAGCCGACAGCGGGGAGTGCACCGTTTATAACAGATCTCTGTGCAATCCCAGCGGGGTTCCCTCAGCCCCGAGCAGAGACGCAGCGTCTGGATGTAAACAGGCTGGAGATGAGCCCGTCCGGGCTCGTGGGCTATTTATCGAGATTTAGGAGTAAACATCATTTAAGGGCTCTTCCCACAGGGCGAGGGGAACTCCTGAGCTCTGGGCTGAGTCAGGGAGGAATTGGCCGCTCTGGGCATTTGCGTTATTGAACAATGATTGTTTATTGGGATGAAAATCTTGGGTTACTATGGAGCTAAAATGCCCAGGAAGGACAGGTTGATGGTAAACAAAAAGCTCTGGAGAAAGATGGCTGAGGAGAGATGTGAACACGCCCTGCAGATGCACAGGGCTGTCGCAATCAGTCGTTCTAATCAGTAACTATCGTCGTTTTGTGCAGCGGCTTTTCTTTTAAGCCCTTCAAGATACTCAGCAATTGAAAGTCCATCCCCATGATAGACATAGGGAAACTGAGGCAGGGGGGCGACATGACTGTTCCAAAGTCACACAGAGATTGAATGTCCGAGTGAGACAGAACCCAGAGGTCCTGCCTTCCCTGCTGTGTCACCACCATTTCTCCCTCATGCCAAGAGGGGACCGGACTCCCGCTCTGTGGGGCCTGTGTGTTGGCTGGGAGGCAGGGGAGTGGCTGGAAGACACTGGGGCCGGAGAGAGGGACAAGGGCGTTGGAGGGGACGCTGTCACCCCCCTCTCAAGGTGAATCTGAGGGTTTTAGAACATGCCAGGGTGTGGGATCACCCCGCTCCTGGGAGGTGGGAACACCCCGGGCTCTGTTTCCACTCACAGAGACCTGCCAATGCATCACTTGGGGGAAGCGACTCACTGGAGGCGACATGAGCAGTGTTTCTGTGGGCAGGGGGCAGCGGGGGCCAACCCAGGGCCAGAGGCCTCATGACCCCCCTCCCTCACCTAACACTGCCTTCAAACAAGGGTGGGGGACAGAGCCTAGAGCAGTATTTGCACTGGGTTTGGTCTGCAGCAGGCTCTCCCGGGGGGACCTGGAATCGGAGGTGCCAGGCTGTGTCAGGGTATGTCTACACTACAAAGTTAGTTCGAACTAACGGACGTTAGTTCGAACTAACTTTCCTAGGCGCTACACTAGCGCTCCGTTAGTTCGAACTTAATTGGAACAAGCGGAGCGCTTAGTTCGAACTAGGTAATCCTCATTCCACGAGGATTAAGCCTAGTTCGAATTTACTAGTTCGAATTAAGGGCTGTGTAGACCCTTAATTCGAACTAGTGGGTGGCTAGCCCTTCCCAGCTTTCCCTGGTAGCCACTCTGGCCAACACCAGGCAAACTCTACTGCCCCCTTCCCGGCCCCGGAGCCCTTAAAGGGTTCCCTTAAAGGGACGTGATAGACCCCGGGGCAGAGGGACCGCTCCCAGACACGGAGGAGGAGGAAGAGGGCTCCGAGATCCAGGAGACTGCCGGCAGCCTGCCCAGGACCCGGGACCCCCGAGGCACCCCACAGAGCCGCTCGCCTGTGTCCTCCGAGGCCGGGGAGGCATCCACCTGAGAGTACCATCATGGTCCCCTTATGTGTACGGGGGGGTGGGGTGAGAGGGAGCCCCAGGACCGTGCGCCTGGGCCTTGCCCACCACGGAGCAGCAGCTGGGGATCCTGCAGGGGCCCTGGCCTTGCAGAGGGGAGCTGGGTTTCACACACCGGGGCCCCTGGGGTAATTGACCGCTGGTCTTGTTGAACCACAGCTGCAGCACCTGGGCCTGCAGGGCGCACCACCCCGCCTGCAGCAGCTGCCTGCGCCCAGGCCAGCAGGAGAGCCAGGAACCAGGAGGAGTACCAGAGGCGGCACCTCCGGTTCCTGGAGCACTGGGTCCAGGAGGACCTGAGGCTGAGCCGGAGGAGCTTGGAGGCACTGGAGGAGCAGGGCCGTGCACTGCGAGGCCACCTCCAGAGCCTGCTGGACCGCTTCCCAATTCCTCCTGCTCCCCCTGCTCCCCCTCCTACTCCCCCTGCTCCCTCTGCTCCCCCTCCTACTCTCCCTGCTCCCCCTGCTCCTCCACCTCCTCCTCCCCCTGCTCCCCCTGCTCCTCCTCCTCCTCCTCCCCCTGCTCTCCCTGCTCCCCCTCTTGCTCCTGCTCCTGCTCCTGCTTCCTCCACACCCCCTGTCCCTCCTGCCCCACCCTCCACAACCATTCCCCACCAATGCCCCCGGACCCGCAGTGTTGCAAGACAGGAGAGGCAGCCGGACTCCCACCCCTGAGCTTTCCTTTCCCTTCCTCCCTTCCCTCCCCTTCCAGCTCCCTCGTCCCAGGTTTCCCCCTCCCCTCTCCCACCCTCATTCCTCCCTCCCCCCACTCCAGTTATGTAAAATAAAAAGACGTTTTTGTTTGAAAAACAGGTGTCTTTATTTGACAGTAGGTAGGGAGGGGAAAGGGGAAGGGGGTAGGGTGGAAGAAGGCCCCAGTGGGGCATGCAGGGAGAGGTCAGCCCTCCTCCTCCACCAGGAAGCCTTCCCACAGGGCTTCCCGGATCCGGTCTAGACTACAATGATCTAGCGGCAATTTTGCGTACCTCTTGCCGAGAGTTTTTTCGGAAGAGGCTTGGTCTACACAAGGCCAAATTTCGGAAAAACCTCCTCTTTCGGAAGATGTGACGGACCGGGCCGTGTCTGGGCACAGCTTAGGGCATCCGCTCAGGGCGAATTGCTCAAATCCGGGGCTCTTTACAGTCCCCCTGACTGGCGACCTCTCCAAACAGGCCACAAACCAGTCTTACAGAGCGCTTCAGCAGCCTGCCTGAAGCCTCCCGAGCAAAACCCCTCCGACACCCCAGCAATATCCGTACCCCAGATGGCCCCGGGCCTATACACAGGTGGGGGGTCCTAGCACCCAATCCCACCTACCCCGAACAAGTTCTGTCCGGTTCCAAGAAACCAGCCACAGATCCCTGGTCAATTTACCCTCTGGACCTTACCCACAAATCACGCTGGGCCAATCCTTTAGAATCTATATCTAAAGGTTTATTATTACAGGAAAGAAAAGCATGAGAGTAAGGTTATTAAAGTACAGTACGTTACATGCACCGAATCTCCCAGTTCTCGATGCAGGCTCTAGCAGAGATGTTACAGCTGCTGGTTTAAAAGTTCTTATTGCACATCCTAAGATCAGGATGGGTTCACAGGTCTTCCGGGCTCTTCAATCCCTGCAGTGCTGCCTCTGGGATGAAGTGCTGAGCTGAGAACAAAATGGCATCGACCACATGGCCTCTTTATACTCCTTCCTGGCCTCTTCCAGTATGCAGCAAGTCACCTGGTCAGGTTTCCTGCTGGCTGCCCTCAGGTGACAAATCCCATTCTTTGGGTGTGTCCATAGCCTATTGAGAGTCATTGTTCCACAGGGCTTTGCTACTCAGCCTGTCCATAGCCATGCTTAACCACATTCACAGAAATATTCAGCTTCCACACAGATTACAGATCTACACACACAGACATTATATACTCACATAAACAGTGTACACAGGATCAGAAAACAACAAGCTCCCATTCAATACCCCACATGGCTCCCTTTCATACAGATTTCTGGGGCCAACACCCCCACCTAGGGGTGCAGCAGTGATCTGGCTGCTTCCCTCCAATTTGGTAATGTGACAGAAGAGCCCTTCTTCCTCAGGAAACGAGGTTTGCAGGGCTTCTGAAAAAGTGTGTCTGCTCTTCTGCAAAACAAAGCGGGCACGTTCCCTGGATGCAGCAGAATTTTTCTGGGATATCTCCGGTCATCCTGGGAAAACCCCGTAGTGTAGACACAGCCACAGTGCGAGTCCACCGGCGTACCAGTCACTGACACCTTGGAGTTGTCAAGCCTGGGTTGATCTTTGTCTGTAGCTAAAGGCGAAGGTGGGGGAGCAGAGGGAGCCAGGACCCAGTGCTCCTGGAGACAGAGCTGTTGCTCCAGGAACCGGAGGTGCCGCCTCTGGTAGTCCTCCTGGTTCCTGGCTCTCCTGCTGGCCCGGGCGCGGGCGGCTGCTGCAGGCGGGGTGGTGCGCCCTGCAGGCCCAGGTGCTGCAGCTGTGGTTCAACAAGAACAGCGGTCAATTACCCCAGGGGCCCCGGTGTGTGAAACCCAGCTCCCCTCTGCAAGGCCAGGGCCCCTGCAGGATCCCCAGCTGCTGCTCCGTGGTGGGCAAGGCCCAGGCGCATGGTCCTGGGGCTCCCTCTCGCCCCAGCTCCCCGTACACATAAGGGGAGCATGATGGTACTCTCAGGTGGATGCCTCCCCGGCCTCGGACGACACAGGCGAGCGGCTCTGTGGGGTGCCTCGGGGGTCCCGGGTCCTGGGCAGGCTGCCGGCAGTCTCCTGGCTCTCGGAGCCCTCTCCCTCCTCCTCCGTGTCTGGGAGCAGTCCCTCTGCCCCGGGGTCTATCACGTCCCGGGGGGCAGGGACAGCATGAGCCCCCAGGAGGCGGTCCAGAGCCTGGAAGTGGGGGCAGGCCTCCGGGTCAGCCCCTGGCAGGCAAGCCCGGGAGTAGGACTGCCACAAGTCCTTAATTTTCCAGCGCACCTGCTCCCAGCTGCGCTGGTGGCCCCTGGCGGCCAGGCTGGCAGCCATGCGGCCATAGACGGCCGCGTTCCTGTGGCTAGTGCAGAGATCGTGGACATTGGAGGCTTCCCCCCAAACCTCGATGAGGTCCATGATCTCCGCACTAGACCACGCGGGCGCCCGCCTCTTGTGGCTCCGGGCAGGGTCCTGGGAGCCGCCAGGCTGGTCCTGGGAAGAGGGGGAGGGCTGGGTGTCATCGGGTGTCTGGCTCATGGGTGTCAGCTGCTGGGTGTGCTGGCTGGGTGCTGGCAGTCTTGCAACTGGCACAAACTGTGTAGCCAGCCCGTGGACCTTTAAGGGCTCCGGGGCCGGGAGGGGGGCAGTAGAGTTTCCCTGGTGTTGGCCAGAGTGGCCACCAGGGCAAGCTGGGGAGGGCTAGCCTCCCACTAGTTCGAATTAAGGGTCTACACAGCCCTTAATTCGAACTAGTAAATTCGAACTAGGCTTAATCCTCGTAAAATGAGGTTTACCTAGTTCGAACTAAGCGCTCTGTTAGTTCGAATTAAATTCGAACTAACGGAGCGCTAGTGTAACGCCTATGAAAGTTAGTTCGAACTAACTTTGTAGTGTAGACATACCCTGACACAGCCTGGCACCTCCGATTCCAGGTCCCCCCGGGAGAGCCTGGGGCAGACCAAACCCAGTGCAAATACTGCTCTAGGCTCTGTCCCCCACCCTTGTTTGAGGGCAGTGTTAGGTGAGGGAGGGGGGTCATGAGGCCTCTGGCCCTGGGTTGGCCCCCACTCCCCCCTGCCCACAGAAACACTGCTCATGTCGCCTCCAGTGAGTCGCTTCCCCCAAGTGATGCATTGGCAGGTCTCTGTGAGTGGAAACAGAGCCCGGGGTGTTCCCACCTCCCAGGAGCGGGGTGATCCCACAGCCTGCCATGGTCTAAATCCCTCAGATTCACCTTGAGAGGGGGTGACAGCGTCCCCTCGAACGCCCTTGTGCCTCTCTCCGGCCCCAGTGTCTTCCAGCCACTCCCCTGCCCCCCAGCCAACACACAGGCCTCTCAGAGCAGGAGTCCGGTCCCCTCTTGGCATGAGGGAGAAATGGTGGTGACACAGCAGGGAAGGCAGGACCTCTGGGTTCTGTCTCACTCGGACATTCAATCTCTGTGTGACTTTGGAACAGTCATGTCGCCCCCCTGCCTCAGTTTCCCTATGTCTATCATGGGGATGGACTTTCAATTGCTGGGTATCTTGAAGGGCTTAAAAGAAAAGCCGCCGCACAAAACGACGATAGTTACTGATTAGAACGACTGATTGCGACAGCCCTGTGCATCTGCAGGGCGTGTTCACATCTCTCCTCAGCCATCTTTCTCCAGAGCTTTTTGTTTACCATCAACCTGTCCTTCCTGGGCATTTTAGCTCCATAGTAACCCAAGATTTTCATCCCAATAAACAATCATTGTTCAATACACGCAAATGCCCAGAGCGGCCAATTCCTCCCTGACTCAGCCCAGAGCTCAGGAGTTCTCCTCGCCCTGTGGGAAGGGCCCTTAAATGATGTTTACTCCTAAATCTCGATAAATAGCCCACGAGCCCGGACGGGCTCATCTCCAGCCTGTTTACATCCAGACGCTGCGTCTCCGCTCGGGGCTGAGGGAACCCCGCTGGGATTGCACGGAGATCTGTTATAAACGGTGCACTCCCCGCTGTCGGCTCTCGGCGTGGGCGGGTTCAGGCCATGCTGGGGTCAGAGCGGCGTGGGCGAAGGTGAACGGAGCGGGGTTCCCAGGGAAGACACTCGCGTCTCACAAGTCCAAGGAACTGAGGAAGACTCCACAGCCTGACAGACCCAGTGCACGGTGCGTGTGAGGGGACAGAGGGAAAGTCTGGGATCCTTCGCCTACTGCACAGACATTAAACTCCCAGGCCCTTGACCCGGGGATGAGGTTGCTCCAGTGTCATTGACCAAAATGTCCCTTTTTGATACCCTCGTCCCCCTCTCCGGTCAATGTCCTCCAGTTCCCAAGGGCTGTGTTTCAGTGCCAGAGAGACTCTGTCAGGATGAAAGGGGTTAATAGATGTGTGGTACGAGGCCAGATACTGGGGCTGCGAGCGGGACTTTACTTAACCCCCACTGAGGGAAAACTCCCCTTGTAGTTAGAACTGAGTAAAGAGCTGAGGAGCCAGCCGGGTCTGAATGCTCAGAGGTAGTCTGTCTTCCTCTTGCATCCCGGGTCTCTGGCTGTTAAGGAGGTGTCGGGGAGGTAGGGTTTTGTGACTTTTCTCTGCTGGAAATATGGGTTTCTCGTTGGGGCCATCCAAAGAACTTCTCTTCGTGGGCAAGACATCGTCTCTCCTGGCTTCATTTGAGAAGTCAGCTGAACTCTCAGGCCTGGGACTTTCCCAAGGCAAAGCAGCAGGAAGTCCTGTTCTTACCGTTACGACAGTCTTCCTGAGATTACACCCAGGGTGGGGCATTTTAGCCCCAAAGCGTATAGATTGGCAAACCGATAAGCAACTGACAATGAGGTTTTCTAATTGAAGCTGTCAGACCCCTTAGCAAAAGATGCTGCTGCCAGACCCGTTTTTAATGGCCCGGCCATTTGAGAATGCCATTCAGCTAAGCTCTTTTCTGCCATACTGTCAGTGGCAAGGCGTTCCACTGGTCAAATCGGTATACTGTAAATAATTGTACTGCATCCGTGTTATCCATTCAGCCCATCAGTGGAATGGAATGCTCCCTCGTTCGTGGGCTGTGAGAAAGGGTGAACGCAAATGCCAGATCTAGTTTTCTTAATTCAGATTCATAGGGTTCAAGGCCAGAGGGGAGCATCCGATCATCCAGTCTGACCCCCTCTATAACACAGGCCATTACGTTTCACCCGGTTACCCCTGTACTGGACTCCGTAACTTGTGTTTCATTGAAACCTGATCTCCAATAGGAGTTTGCATCATTGAATCACAGAGCGTGAAGGCCCAGCAAGGGGCATGTAGCCTACCCCCTGCCAAGATGCAGGATTTGTTGCATGGAAACTATCCCAAAGACGTTGCCATCTGGCTTCCTTTGAAACCCATCAAGGAAGGAGCTTTTGGCTTTGTCTATGCAGGCAACTGTGACAAAACGTTCGTCTGTCACGGCTGCTTAACCCCCAACTGAACAGCCGGTAGTACTATGAGAATTGCTTTGTCCGCTGGAGTCCTCTCCTGACAACGCCGCGATGGCCCCTCACAAAGGGCAGAAGCTTTTTGTTGGCAAAAGAGCAGACGAAGAGGGTTACGCTTCCTGACTTTAGTGACACGGCTGTGTGGACACAGCTGTGAGGGATGGACATACCCTTCCTCCTGCCGAGGCATCGCTCCTTTGTCCTCCTGTTCTTACAGTTACGACATTCTTCACCTAAGTCTGCTGTCGTTTCAACCCCTCGTCTTTTGTCTCACCCACTGTGGTAAAAGGAAGCAACTTTCTTTCTTTCTTTCTTTCTTTCTTTCTTTCTTTCTTTCTTTCTTTCTTTCTTTCTTTCTTTCTTTCTTTCTTTCTTTCTTTCTTTCTTTCTTTCTTTCTTTCTTTCTTTCTTTCTTTCTTTCTTTCTTTCAGCTGCTCGCGTATCTGAAGATGGATTTCGTGTCTCCCCTCACTTTCTTCTTTTTTAAATTAAACCTATCCGGCTTCTTCAGTCATTGTTTTCATATGGTTCTTAGTCCATCCCTTGGACTAAATTTCGTTCACCTCGGGATCTTTCCCAGTTTTTTCTACATCCCTACAATGCTTTGGTGCACCAAACTGGACACAATACTCCAGCTGAATTCTGAGCAGCAAGGAGCGAAAGAATACTATCATGTCCTGCTACTTACTCGCTTTGCCTCCTTAATGCAACCCACAAGAACATTTTATTTTTGTTTTATTTTGCAATAAAAAAATCCACAGCCCTAAAAGATGTACCTCTAGCAAGCTTAGCCTAGTGAGATGTACATCTAGCATGCTAACCCCAGTGCAGACAGCATGAGGTCAACAGAAGAATTCTTCTATCCACCTGGCTACTACTTCTCAGGGAGGTGGATTGCCTACACTGATTAGAGAACTCTGCTGGCCATGTAGGTAGTGTCTACAGTGACATCTGTGCTTCTTTCCAGCTGGGATTTGACTGGCTTTAGATTCTGTCAGCTGACGGTCAGGGCAGTGTGTGTGTGTGTGTTTCCGAGAAAAGGTTTAACATCCGTGTCTTTACTGCTAGGACCGGGGTCCCATCGCAGAGGGTGGCCAGGAGGCCAACAGACGCCCCGTTATATAGGAAGAGCTTAGTACACCTTAGATTTTAGCTGCTAGAACACAGGGGTTCCTTCGCAGCGGGCAGCCTAGGGAAGGCTGAAAAGTGCCCCAATGGATCTGTCACCTGGGAGTGACACAGATCCAAACGCCCAAGCTCTTCCTATGCCTGTCCCTTTATGACTGGCTGAAGTTCTTTTAAAATGTGCTTGGTTCTATTACAGCAACTGAAGGAGTCAGGTTAAAGCTTAAACAGTTACAGGTTTATTAAAAGACTTATAAAAGCATATGGTTACAATGGCTATTGCTCTCTTTCTTAACTGTTAACAAATACAGATTTTTAAAATGGTTACAAAGAAAATAAGGATAGAAAATAGAAATAATGGTACCAAGTGACAGCTTAATCTTTAAAGAGCTCTAAGCCTATGTGTACACTTAAGACAAAGTACCACATCCAGGTACAATTTTTACCCCTTTCTGTGCCTCTCGACTCCAGCGTGTCAGGCCAGGGCCGGTCTCTCAATTCCTAGGAAAGACGAATACGAGGTGGGCGTCCCCTCTGGAACCTTGGGAGATCAAACACCTAACCCGACCAGCAGATAGATGGTAGATTGACACTCAGAGAAAATGTGCTGCTGCACCCATCTTTATACTCCTGAGGGCCCGTATCCTCTTTCTTATCTAAGATGCCAAATTGTACTGGTCCGTTTTGTGGCGCCAGTTCTTACAAGCAAGTTTCAAGTTAATTTACACTTGCAAGAGAGAGAACTAAATTGTGAGTACTAGGCATTTTTTTACTGGGCGAGAGATTCCTCCCCCCGCGGGCGGCTGTGTGTTCGTATCAATATGGGTTTGAGTCAAGGGCACTCCTTGGCAGCCTCTTGGTCATCAATTGGCGTAGCTCTGTTTACAGCCATTCACGGTCACACAGCCTGGGCCTTCTGCTCTGTGTGCCCTGCATGCTCCAGGCAAGCAAAAATGGATGTTACAAGGGGGATTCCTGTCTGGCTACAGCTTCCAGCCGCTGCGATGTGCGCTGGCTTTCTCCACAAGATTAAAGAGCCCTTATCACCCATGGTTTTCTCCTCATGAACATCTCACTTGATTGTCTTTTGATGACAAAAGTAGGAGAAGCTCATTAAGTCTCTTTCTGCAGCCTCCAGTAATTTTTGTGGCTCTTTTCTGCACTGTCTCCAATTTTTCAACCCCAGGACAGGACACAGTCGGTTGCACCGATGCCACGTGCAGAGCTGTAATCCTTCCCCTGCTCCAACTTCTCTGTGTCCCTGTGTTCCAGAACACAGCGCTATAGTCTGTGGGCCAGGCCTACATTTCCAGTTCTGAGTTGATCGTTTTCTATTGGACTCCATTCATCATCGGCTAGTCACTGCTCTGCCAGTCTTTGGCACCTAAATGAACTCCACAGGCATTTCCTATTTGCTTCCTGATCGGTGATCATAAACGCTGAACAGCTTCAGGCCGAGATCTGATCCCTGCAGAGCCCTGCTCGAAATAGCCCTGTTCACTGACAATTTCGCATTGACAGCAGCTTTCCAAGATCTGTCCGTGAGCCAGGGTCTAGTCCATCTTACCTCCATTCCAGTGATACTGTACAATGTTCATTTTTCCCCTGAATGTTTTCCATTACTAAATCAAATGCCTCTCAGAAATCAAATTGTGCGTCCGCGCAGTTCCCTTAATCAGCCAAACATTTACTCTCATCAAAGGATGGAATTAGACACATGCGGTTTTCCATAAGCCCTCTTGTTCGCTGACATTAATTATATTCCTTGTTTGGTTAAAAACAATCCCATACCAGCCTCTCCATTGCTTCCTAGCCTCGTTAAATCTGTTCTTTAAAACATTCCCTTCATTGTTATACTTTAAAGTTAACATACAACTGCCCTGCATTTACGTTTTTATTTTATGTTTTATATTTCGGGGGATTGATGCTACTTGATTGTGTACTATTGGTTCCCAACGAGATGTGGGGGTGATTGCTTTGGTTAGTTTGTAACTCTGGTGTTGGTAAGGCTAATGTTCTGCTATACATGCTATTGAAAATCCTCAAATGGGAGAGCACATCTACACAGCAGAGGTAAAGCCAAAATAATCTAGGCAACTTCTGCAGAAAAGGACCTGGGGATTACAGTAGATGAGATGCTGGATACGAGTCAACAGTGTGCCCTTGTAGCCAAGAAGGCGAATGGCATATTAATTTGCATTAAGAGGAGCATTGCCTGTAGATCTAGAGAAATGTTTATTCCCCTTTATTAGGCTCTGGTGAGACCACACGTGGAGTATTGCATCCAGTTCTGGGCCCCCCACTATAGAAAGGATGTGGACATATTGGAGAGGGTCCAGCGGTGGGCGACCGAAATGATGAGAGGGCTGGAGCACATGACCTATGAGGAGAGGCTGAGGGATTTGGGTTTGTTTAGTCTGCAGAAGAGAAGAGTGAGGGGCGATTTGATGGCAGCCTTCAACTTCCTGAAGGCTGGAGAGAGGCTGTTCACAGTAGTGACGGATGCCGAACAGAGAGCAAGGGTCTTAAGTTACAGTGGGGTTGGATATTAGGAAAAACTATTTTCCTAGGAGGGTGGTGAAGCACTGGGATGGGTTCCCTAGGAAGGTGATGGAATCCTAGAGGTGTTTAAGTCTCAGTTTGACAAAGCCCTGGCTGGGTTGATTGAGTTGGGGTTGGTCCTACCTTGGGCAATAGGCTGGACTTTAGGACCTCCTGAGGTCTCTTCCAGCTCTATGGTTCTATGATTCTAACTTGAGCTACATCAATTGCATAGCTGAAGTCAAAATAGCTTAATTTGGCTTTTCGTGCTGTCAACACAGCAAGAAGTCTGAGTTAGAGCACTCTTCCTCCGACTTCCCTTCCTCCTCGTACAATGAGGGATACAGGAGTTGGAGTAAGAAGTCCTCCAGCTCGACATTATTCTGACATTATGTCAAAATAACTGCTTGTAGTGTAAACGTGTGCTATGTTATTTCAGAATAACATCAGTGAATCTGAAACAAAGCTGCTTTGTAGATGTAGCCGGAACGACATGGAAACTATTTCACCACTTCATGTGCCATAAGTACCACACACTGCTTCTTTCCAGACGCTGAACATGGCTGTTTTTGAACCCAGCAGTCTTTTCTGTAACAACAACAAGTTTCCTTTCTCCTTCTAGGAAATAGCTAAACCTTTTCTAGGATTTCTCTTCCTCAGGAGGACATCAAATCCAACCCCCAGCCCAAAGCAGGACCAGTCGTAACTAAATTTGCTGCCGTTTCGGGAATGATTCCCCTTCAAGTGCTAAGTCTCCATCGATATTACTGGTTAGGAGCTCTTCTCTGTCTGTCAGTTGGAATGTAATTCATCTGGTGCTGGCCACTGTCAGTAATGGGCTAGAAGGACCTTTGGTCTGACCCAGTACGGCCGTTCTTAAGTTCTTATGTTCTTATCAGTTCTGTCAGAACCCCCCTTTCTAGCTGTGGCAACGTCTTCGCAGCAGCATTATTTCAGTAAATCGTCACTTCTTCCGAAATAATGCGGTGCATGTCTACACAGCAAGCCCATTACTTCCAAATAAAGTCAAAATAACGGGATTCTTACTCCAACTTCTGCAAACCTTGCTGGCTGTTCAGTAAGGGAAGTTGGGAGAAGGGTGCTCTATTTCGAAATAAGTGCTGTGTAGGCAGCACCAGAAAACGAAATAATCTCTTTCGACTCAAGCTCCGCAATGATTTATTTATTTATTCATTCATTTAGTTACATGTTTTTACCCACCTCTCTATTTAAAATAGTCGAGACGGCTTACACAATTTTTTAAACGAAATACAAATAAATAAATATATAAACATTTTAAATTGGCATAGCTCAAGTTGCGTAATTTATTTTGAGTTTTGTCCTGTTGGGTAGATGTGTGACCAAATGGGGCACATGTCCAGAGCAGGATGTCCCTCACCCCACCCCTCCGGCATCTGAACTTTGCTTTTGCCACTGCAGGAGATGTACAGGTGTTTCCATGGAGCTGCTATAAAAGGCATGCAGGTCTTTGGTCCAGGTGGGATGTTTCCCCCGGCACATGGTTTGGCAAAGTTTTGCTTTTCTCTACTTTGAGATATTGAGCAAATGGGTGACTAGGGAAATCCCTACAGTATACACCTTCGAGCTTGGGTGTCATTACATTAAGGAAGGGTGATAGCTCACCAGTATTCACGCCTGATTTCTGCTCATCATATATACAGTAGCCCAGTGTCTGTGACTCTAACGCTGTAACGTTACGAGTCAACTCTGGGGGGGCGCTGTTGCCTTGCACCGTGGGGCTCGGCTGAGTTCTGCTCTGCTTGATATAGAAGCAGATACCATGGCTTGATATAGAAGCAAGACGAGCTTCATTTCTCTGAATAATGAAAATGTTATTTTTTTCAGTGTGTGAAGGCCAGTCCAGACCAGACTCCAGTAGTGCTTGTAGTGTCATGTCTTACACATACTAAGACAGTCTCTCCATCCAGGCATTTGTGTTGCGACCATCACCCTGGAGCCTGAGCATATAAAGGAAGTCAGGGGAATGTGAGGTATGTGCAGGAGACATTGTTCTGCCTCAGAGCTGGACGCCTTCTTCCCGACTCCATGTCAGATTCCAACACCAGCGACTTCACCAACCCCTCCTCCTTCATCCTGCAGGGCGTTCCCGGCCTGGAGGAGGCCCATGTCTGGATCTCCATCCCCTTCTGCACCATGTACGTCATCGCCCTCTTGGGGAACTTCACCATCCTGTTCATTGTGAAGAGGGAGCCGAGCCTCCATGAGCCCATGTACTATTTCCTCTGCATGCTGGCCAGCACCGACCTGATCCTGTCTACGTCCATCTTGCCCAAAACGCTGAGCATCTTCTGGTTCAATGCCAGGGAGATCGATTTCAGCGCCTGCCTCACCCAGATGTTCTTCATTCACTGCTTCATAGCAATAGAGTCTGGGATCTTCACGGCCATGGCATTGGATCGCTACGTGGCCATCTGCTATCCCCTGCGACATTCCACCATCCTGACAGACCCTGTGGTGGCCAAGATGGGCCTGGCCGTGGTGCTGCGCAGTGGTGTGCTCGCTTTGCCCACTCCCTTCCTGGCAAGATGGTGGCCCTATTGCCGAACCAACATCATCTCTCACACGCACTGCGAGCACATCGCCGTGGTGAAGCTGGCCTGCGCCGACACTCGCCTCAGTAGTTACTATGGGCTCTCTGTGGTGTTCTTAGTCACTGGAGTGGATGTGTTTTTTATCACCATGTCCTACGCCCAGATCCTCAGGGCCGTCTTCAGCCTCCCCACCAAGGACGCCCGGCTCAAGACTTTCGGGACCTGCGGCTCCCACCTGGGTGCCATCTTAGCCTTCTACATCCCGTATCTCTTCTCCTTCCTCACGCACCGTTTTGGCCACAATGTGCCCTTGCGTTTCCACATTCTCCTTGGCAGCGTGTACCTCCTGGTGCCCCCCACGCTGAACCCCGTCATCTACGGGGTGAGGACCAGACAGATCCGGGACAGGCTGCTACGTCTGTTAACTCAGAAAGGGACCTAAGGTTTTTGTCTTGGCTGCCTGGCTGGCAGACCCGGCCCCGTGCGGCTCTGGTGGGTGAGGAAGGGCTGGGCTCTGTTCCAGAGCTATTCAGGGCTTTCCGGGACGTAACAAACTGTGTGAGTGCGACAGACTGCAGGAATCAGTCTGTGCACCTGTGATGGGGGCGGTCCCAGATGACCCCTTGGGGGAGGCCTCCTGGGGTGCTGACATGGCCCCTGCCACTCGCCTTCCTGCTCTCTGGGGCTCCTCACCTGCTGGGCCAGCTCCCTGGTGTCCCCCAGACAAGGCTCCGAGCTGAGATCCCTGCCCCCACCGAGAAGCAGCACAGACACTGAACCTCTCCAGGTCCAAGGAGAGCGCTGTTTGGGGCCCAGCCTCCTGAGCGAGCACTCCCCACATGGGATCAGACCCCAAAGAAATAGGTGAGCCCCCTTAAGCAATAAAACGGGGGATATGCACACTGGTGCCCCCCCGCCCCCCCGGAACCATTGTTTACACTGGGGTCGATAGAAAGTAAAAGTGATTTTATTAGGTACAAGCAGTAGGATTGAAGTGGCAATAAGTGAGAACAGGCCGAGCAAAGTAGGTTCCAAACCAAAAGATGCCAAAGCTCTTGGCTAATTCTCCACTGAAACCTCAGCACAAACTTACTCAAACTCCCCCTAAAGCATCTTTTCCAGCTGCCCCTCCAAACCAGGCTGTCTCCCCACGCTGGGGTCTTCGGCTCCTTCCTTCAGGTGCAGCCCGGCCAAAAGACCCAGGCCTCTGCTCTCCTATTCTTTTGGTTAAGGAATTGAGGCTGCTCCCTACCAACCACTGCTCAGACATGAGGACAAAAGAGATGGTTTAACCGTTGCTCATCAAGAAGTTGCAGGTAACACCCTCCGTGTCTCCCATTCACACATTTGAAACTCAAAAGGTAGTCCCTGCGCCATAGGTCTAATTTCACACACCCCAGTGATACACATGTAAGCAGGGTAAACTCTATCCTGACATCTAGTGGTGAACTGTGGCAAGTGGTGCAAAGAGACTTCAGGGGCTGAGCCCAATTTGCATAGACACACCCACCCTGTCTAGTATGTGCCACAGCAGCCCAAATCGTCACTTTGGCCACTGTGGGAGCCCCAGTCTCTCTGTTATTGAGGCAGGGGGGATAAAAGTGTTGTTACCCTGATTATGCGAATCAAGGACAATGGAATGGTGGAACTGTTTATGACAGAGGGATTCGCCATAAACTAAGTAGCACTCGCTAGACAAGGGGCATGGGTTCCAAACCCAGTCAAATTGAGAGAGGTTGGGGACAGGTCTTGGTACCTGGTGGTGGGGCCCTGTCTGAGGGCCTAAACAACACTGATTGCACTCCCTCCACTGTGGAATATCAGAGTTAATTTAGATTCCATTAGGAGTCTAGTTGTGAGCTGTGGAGCTAACTTTGCTGTGGGCCAGCGCTAAGGCTCCTCTGTTATGAGCTGAAATCACTGTGTGCTGAGCTGTGGACGAGAGCTGAAGTCACTGTTGCTGAGCTGTGGACAAGAGCTGAAATCACTGTGTGCTGAGCTGTGGACAAGAGCTGAAGTCACTGTTGCTGAGGGGAGCCTGGCGCTGTGCTGCTAGCAGAGCGGTTTGCAAGGGGCAACCAGCAAGCGCAGGCCGACAGTAGATGCAGCTGGCGGGGCGACCTGAGAGCAGACAGCAGACAGCAGAGCAGCTGACAGCGGCCTGCGGCTGGTAGGAGCGGCAGCTGGCGGAGCAGCAGCAGGAGCAAACCAGCTGGCAGCCCGGAGCGTGGACAGAGACGGATTTGCGGAGCCGGACAGTGGAGGCGGCTTACCTGACGACAAGTGGAGTGTGGCGGAGTGACTCGCGTTGACGGCAGCTTGCTTTGTCGACAAAACCCTGTAGTCTAGACACAATCCTACATGCAATAACACCTTCTGTCGACAGAACTGTGTCGAGAAAAGGTGTTATGCCTCGTAAAATGAGGTTTACCAGCGTCGACAAAACTGCTGAGTTCTGTTGACGTTATGTGGACTGAACTCAGCGGTAGTGTAGACGCAGGTATCGTTTTGTCGACAAAACTCTGTAGTCTAGACACACCCTTTGAGTTACGTAGATTCATGTCCATACGTCCATTACATAAAGCATGTTGGGGGGGGTCCATCACAGCACTATTGTCATAGGGAAGCCTCTTCGAATTTCTGGTAACTTGACCTTTGCAGGCCTATGTCCTCCACCAAGGCCCAGCACAACTGTGCCTCTGCCTCCCTCCGCGGTCCCCTGCTCTTCTCCTTTCTCCCATCACTCCCTGAATCATTTCCACCTCTTCCACGCCTGGCCATTGCGGATTTTGGAGTGGGGTGGGAGGAGAGGGACTTTTCCTGCGGTTCCCGTGGTGACTTAGGTCTGTGAGAGCGCTAATTTTTTGTCAGTTCAATTAGCAGTTACCTGACAGGAGCGGTGTCTCTACTTCCTGTATCCATGTAATAAACATGCAGGAATAGTCATGATCAGTCATGTGCATGTTTGACGTCTGGCGGCAAGTCCCTTAAGGACTCTGGTTGGGCTGAAAATGGGAATGTACATTCTTGCTTTGTTATCATCGCTGCAGAGGGAGACTCCACCAGGCCTCTTGGTTCTCCCTCCGCTCTGAGAAGGCGGAGTTAGTGGGAGGTCGGGGGGGGGTGGGCAACAGCTTTCTGGGTTCCTGGGCAAGGTTGGGGGGCCCAGCGCCCCGGCCCTCAGGCAGCAGGGCAGGAGTGGGGTAGCCACCTTGCAGCACTGCCCAGACCTCACCGCTCTGCCCTCTCCCCCTCAGCCAGCCCTTAGCATGATGGTTTCCAGGAGCCCCAGGCGTTTTCGAAATCCCAGGACACAGATGCTCCCTTTGTCCTTCCTCTCCTCGTCGGCAGGCCGGAGTGCGCTCCAGGAGGGGTAGACACACCGCAGGACTAGTGGGGGACAGGCCTGTCAGGCACTGCGGGGTGCAGGGGTAGCTGTACTCCTTCCCCAGGGCCCTGCCGCCGAGAGACAGCCAACCCCTCCCCAACCCACGGTGCCGAGGCTCCGGCACAATCGTGCCCCCGCTCTCCAGCCTAGGACCCCAGGGCCGTGCTGTCCGGCCGTGGTCAGATGCCCGAGCTGTATGAATTCACTCCCCAGTCCCTTGCCCGGGGACCCGCACTTCCCACCGGTCACCCTCTGTACTGCAGGGCTATGACTACACTGGCGCGCTCTTGCGCCAGAAATATGCAAATGAGGCTAAGCGTGGAATATCGCTGAGCCTCATTTGCATATCTAATGAGCCGCCATTTTTGCGGAAGAGTCTCTTGCGCCAGAAGGAGCGTCTATACGGCCCCTTCTTGTGCAAGAAAAACCCTCTTGCGCGACGCCGTTCTACCTGAAAATAATCAGCGTGGCGGCATCGCGCAAGAGGGTTTTTCTTGCGCAAGAAGGGGCCGTGTAGACGCTCCTTCTGGCGCAAGAGCCTCTTCCGCAAAAATGGTGGCTCATTAGATATGCAAATGAGGTTCGGCGATATTCCACGCTTAGCCTCATTTGCATATTTCTGGTGGAATAGCGCGCCAGTGTAGACATAGGCCAGGTGTTTTCAGATGGAGACACCCAAATGAGAGCCTAGATACCCCCGGCCCTTTGCCTTTAGCTTCAGAAGAAAGCCAAGCCTGGCTATTCTACAGGGCACAAGTAACTCGTACACAGGTGGACTCAGCACCTCTGTTGTGCTCGGAGCGGAGGAGTCGGAGAGGAGAATTTGTTCAGTCTCCTCCCAGTGCTCATAACCCAGGCGCTTCTCACTGGAGAAGTATCCCCAGTTGGCCAGAGGGGCAGGCCGAGAGCCCAGCGCTGGGATCCAAGCACCCTCCAGCCGGGGCAGGGCTGGAAAGTCTGACACAGCCTGGCACCTCCGATTCCAGTTCCCCGGGAGACACTGGCAGGAAATGGACCCCCTGGGGTGGGACAAACCCAGCGCAAATGCCGACCCAAGCTCTGTGCTGCCGGGCCTCCCGCCCGGCTCAAGAGCAGCTCGGAGATGGGGGACCATGAGGTGTTTGTCCCCTGGGCAGCCCCCTCCGCTACACACCCCTTAATTCGGACTAGTAAATTCAAACTAGGTTTAACCCTCATGGAATGAGGATTACCTAATTCAAACTAAGCGCTCCGTTCGTTCTAATTAAATTCGAACTAACGGAGAACTAGTGTAACGCCTATGAAAGTTAGTTCAAACTAACTTTGTAGTGTAGACATACCCTGACACAGCCTGGCACCTCCGATTCCAGGTCCCCCCGGGAGAGCCTGCTGCAGACCAAACCCAATGCAAATACTGCTCTAGGCTCTGTCCCCCACCCTTGTTTGAGGGCAGTGTTAGGTGAGGGAGGGGGGTCATGAGGCCTCTGGCCCTGGGTTGGCCCCCACTGCCACCTGCCCACAGATACACTGCTCATGTCGCCTCCAGTGAGTCGCTTCCCCCAAGTGATGCATTGGCAGGTCTCTGTGAGTGGAAACAGAGCCCGGGGTGTTCCCACCCCCCAGGAGCGGGGTGATCCCTCACCCTGGCATGTTCTAAATCCCTCAGATTCACCTTGAGAGGGGGGTGACAGCGTCCCCTCGAACGCCCTTGTCCCTCCCTCCGGCCCCAGTGTCTTCCAGCCACTCCCCTGCCTCCCAGCCAACACACAGGCCCCACAGAGCAGGAGTCCGGTCCCGTCTAGGCATGAGGGAGAAATGGCGGTGACACAGCAGGGAAGGCAGGACCTCTGGGTTCTGTCTCACTCGGACATTCAATCTCTGTGTGACTTTGGAACAGTCATGTCGCCCCCCTGCCTCAGTTTCCCTATGTCTATCATGGGGATGGACTTTCAATTGCTGGGTATCTTGAAGGGCTTAAAAGAAAAGCCGCTGCACAAAACGACGATAGTTACTGATTAGAACGACTGATCGCGACAGCCCTGTGCATCTGCAGGGCGTGTTCACATCTCTCCTCAGCCATCTTTCTCCAGTGCTTTTTGTTTACCATCAACCTGTCCTTCCTGGGCATTTTAGCTCCATAGTAACCCAAGATTTTCATCCCAATAAACAATCATTGTTCAATACACGCAAATGCCCAGAGCGGCCAATTCCTCCCTGACTCAGCCCAGAGCTCAGGAGTTCCCCTCGCCCTGTGGGAAGGGCCCTTAAATGATGTTTACTCCTTAAATAGCCCACGAGCCCGGACGGGCTCATCTCCAGCCTGTTTACATCCAGACGCTGCATCTCCGCTCGGGGCTGAGGGAACCCCGCTGGGATTGCACGGAGATCTGTTATAAACGGTGCACTCCCCGCTGTCGGCTCTCGGCGTGGGCGGGTCCAGGCCATGCTGGGGTCAGAGCGGCGTGGGAGAAGGTGAACGGAGCGGGGTTTCCAGGGAAGACACTCGCGTCTCACAATTCCCAGGCCCCGAGGAAGACTCCACAGCCTGACAGACCCAGTGCACGGTGCGTGTGAGGGGACAGAGGGAAAGTCTGGGATCCTTCGCCCACTGCGCAGACATTAAACTCCCACGCCCTTGACCCGGGGATGAGGTTGCTCCAGTGTCATTGGCCAAAATGTCCCTTTTTGATACCCTCGTCCCCCTCTCCGGTCAATGTCCTCCAGTTCCCAGGGGCTGTGTTTCAGTGCCAGAGAGACTCCGTCAGGATGAAAGGGGTTAATAGATGTGTGGTACGAGGCCAGATTCTGGGGCTGCGAGCGGGACTTTACTTAACCCCCACTGAGGGAAAACTCCCCTCGTAGTTTGAACTGAGTAAAGAGCTCAGGAGCCAGCGGTGTGTGAATGCTCAGAGGTAGTCTGGCTTCCTCTTGCATCCCGGGTCTCTGGCTGTTCAGGAGGTGTCGGGGAGGTAGGGTTTTGTGACTTTTCTCTGCTGGAAATATGGGTTTCTCGTTGGGGCCATCCAAAGAATTTCTCTTCGTGGGCAAGACATCGTCTCTCCTGGCTTCATTTGAGAAGTCAGCTGAACTCTCAGGCCTGGGACTTTCCCAAGGCAAAGCAGCAGGCAGTCCTGTTCTTACCGTTACGACAGTCTTCCTGAGATTACACCCAGGGTGGGGCATTTTAGCCCCAAAGCGTATAGATTGGCAAACCGATAAGCAACTGACAATGAGGTTTTCTAATTGAAGCTGTCAGACCCCTTAGCAAAAGATGCTGCTGCCAGACCCGTTTTTAATGGCCCGTCCATTTGAGAATGCCCTTCAGCTAAGCTCTTTTCTGCCATACTGTCAGTGGCAAGGGGTTCCACTGGTCAAATCGGTATACTGTAAATAATTGTACTGCATCCGTGTTATCCATTCAGACCATCAGTGGAATGGAATGCTCCCTCGTTCGTGGGCTGTGAGAAAGGGTGGACGCAAATGCCAGATCTAGTTTTCTTAATTCAGATTCATAGGGTTCAAGGCCAGAGGGGAGCATCCGATCATCCAGTCTGACCCCCTCTATAGCACAGGCCATTACGTTTCACCCGGTTACCCCTGTACTGAACTCCGTAACTTGTGTTTCATTGAAACCTGATCTCCAATAGGAGTTTGCATCATTGAATCACAGAGCGAGAAGGCCCAGCAAGGGGTCTTTCTTTCAGCTGCTCGAGTATCTGAAGATGGCTGTCGTGTCTCCCCTCACTTTCTTCTTTTTTAAATTAAACCTATCCGGCTTCTTCAGCCATTGTTTTCATATGGTTTTTAGTCCATCCCTTGGACTAAATTTCTTTCTCCTCGGGATCTTTCCCAGTTTTTTCTACATCCCTACAATGCTTTGGTGCACCAAACTGGACACAAAACTCCAGCTGAGTTCTGAGCAGCAAGGAGCGAAAGAATACTATCATGTCCTGCTACTTACTCGCTTTGCCTCCTTAATGCAACCCACAAGAACATTTTATTTTTGTTTTATTTTGCAATAAAAAAATCCACAGCCCAAAAGCTCTAGCAAGCTTAGCCTAGTGAGATGTACCTCTAGCATGCTAACCCCAGTGCAGACAGCATGAGGTCAACAGAAGAATTCTTCTATCCACCTGGCTACTACTTCTCAGGGAGGTGGATTGCCTACACTGATTAGAGAACTCTGCTGGCCATGTAAGTAGTGTCTACAGTGACGTCTGTGCTTCTTTCCAGCTGGGATTTGTCTGGCTTTAGATTCTGTCAGCCGACGGTCAGGGCAGTGTGTGTGTGTATGTTTTCGAGAAAAGGTTTAACATCCGTGTCTTTACTGCTAGGACCGGGGTCCCATCGCAGAGGGTGGCCAGCAGGCCAACAGATGCCCCGTTATATAGGAAGAGCTTATTACACCTTAGATTTTAGCTGCTAGAACACAGGGGTTCCTTCGCAGCGGGCAGCCTAGGGAAGGCTGAAAAGTGCCCCAACGGATCTGTCACCTGGGAGTGACACAGATCCAAACGCCCAAGCTCTCCCTATACCTGTCCCTTTATGACCGACTGAAGTTCTTTTAAATTGTGTTTGGTTCTATTACAGCAACTGAAGGAGTCAGGTTAAAGCTTAAACAGTTACAGGTTTATTAAAAGACTTATAAAAGCATATGGTTACAATGGCTATTGCTCTCTTTCTTAACTGTTAACAAATACAGATTTTAAAAATGGTTACAAAGAAAATAAAGGTAGAAAATAGAAATAATGGTACCAAGTGACAGCTTAATCTTTAAAGAGCTCTAAGTCTATGTGTACACTTAAGACAAAGTACCACATCCAAGTACAATTTTTACCCCTTTCTGTGCCTCTCGATTCCAGCGTGTCAGGCCAGGGCCGGTCTCTCAATTCTTAGGAAAGACGAATACGAGGTGGGCATCCCCTTGGAACCTTGGGAGATCAAACACCTAACCCGACCAGCAGATAGATGGTAGATTGACACTCAGAGAAAATGTGCTGCTGGACCCATCTATATACCCCTGGGGGCCCGTATCCTCTTTCTTATCTAAGAGGCCAAATTGTACTGGTCCGTTTCGTGGCGCCAGTTCTTACAAGCAAGTTTCAAGTTAATTTACACTTGCAAGAGAGAGAACTAAATTGTGAGTACTAGGCATTTTTTTACTGGGCGAGAGATTCCTCCCCCCGCGTGCGGCTGTGTGTTCGTATCAATATGGGTTTGAGTCAAGGGCACGCCTTGGCAGCCTCTTGGTCAGCAATTGGCGTATCTCTGTTTACAGACATTCACGGTCACACAGCCTGGGCCTTCTGCTCTGTGTGCCCTGCATGCTCCAGGCAAGCAAAAATAGATGTTACAAGGGGTTTCCTGTCTGGCTACAGCTTCCAGCCACTGCGATGTGCGCTGGCTTTCTCCACAAGATTAAAGAGCCCTTATCACCCATGGTTTTCTCCTCATGAACATCTCACTTGATTGTCTTTTGATGACAAAAGTAGGAGAAGCTCATTAAGTCTCTTTCTGCAGCCTCCAGTCATTTTTGTGGCTCTTTTTTGCACTGTCTCCAATTTTTCAGCCCCAGGACAGGACACAGTCGGTTGCACCGATGCCACGTGCAGAGCTGTAATCCTTCCCCTGCTCCAACTTCTCTGTGTCCCTGTGTTCCAGAACACAGCGCTATAGTCTGTGGGCCAGGCCTACATTTCCAGTTCTGAGTTGATCGTTTTCTATTGGACTCCATTCATCATCGGCTAGTCACTGCTCTGCCAGTCTTTGGCACCTAAATGAACTCCACAGGCATTTCCTATTTGCTTCCTGATCGGTGATCATAAACGCTGAACAGCTTCAGGCCGAGATCTGATCCCTGCAGAGCCCTGCTCGAAATAGCCCTGTTCACTGACAATTTCCCATTGACAGCAGCTTTCCAAGATCTGTCCGTGAGCCAGGGTCTAGTCCATTTTACCTCCATTCCAGTGATAATGTACAATGTTCATTTTTCCCCTGAATGTTTTCCATTACTAAATCAAATGCCTCTCAGAAATCAAATTGCGCATCTGCGCAATTCCCTTAACCGGCCAAACATTTACTCTCATCAAAGGATGGAATTAGACACAAGCGGTTTTCCATAAGCCCTCTTGTTCGCTGGCATTAATTATATTCCTTCTTTGGTTAAAAACAATCCCATACCAGCCTCTCCATTGCTTCCTAGCCTCGTTAAATCTGTTCTTTAAAACATTCCCTTCATTGTTTATACTTTAAAGTTAACATAGAAGTGCCCTGCATTTACGTTTTTATTTTATTTATTTTATTTTATTTTTTATATTTCGGGGGACTGATGCTACTTGATTGTGTACTATTGGTTCCCAACGAGCTGTGGGGGGGATTGGTTTGGTTAGTTTGTAACTCTGGTGTTGGTAAGGCTAATGTTCTGCTATACATGCTATTTAAACTCCTCAAATGGAAGGGCACATCTACACAGCAGAGGTAAAGCCAAAATAATCTAGGCAACTTCTGCAGAAGAGGACCTGGGGATTACAGTAGATGAGAAGCTGGATACGAGTCAACAGGGTGCCCTTATAGCCAAGAAGGCGAATGGCATATTAAGTTGCATTAAGAGGAGCATTGCCTGCAGATCTAGAGAAATGTTTATTCCCCTTTATTCGGCTCTGGTGAGACCACACGTGGAGTATTGCATCCAGTTCTGGGCCCCCCACTACAGAAAGGATGTGGACATATTGGAGAGGGTCCAGCGGAGGGCGACCGAAATGATGAGAGGGCTGGAGCACATGACCTATGAGGAGAGGCTGGGGATTTGGGTTTGTTTAGTCTGTAGAAGAGAAGAGTGAGGGGGGATTTGAGAGCAGCCTTCAACTTCCTGAAGGGAAGTTCCAAGGAGGCTGGAGAGAGGCTGTTCACAGTAGTGACGGATGCAGAACAGAGAGCAAGGGTCTTAAGTTACAGTGGGTTGGATATTAGGAAAAACTATTTTCCTAGGAGGGTGGTGAAGCACTGGGATGGGTTCCCTAGGAAGGGGATGGAATCTCCATCCCTAGAGGTGTTTAAGTCTCAGCTGGACAAAGCCCTGGCTGGGTTGATTGAGTTGGGGTTGGTCCTACCTTGGGCAATAGGCTGGACTTTAGGACCTCCTGAGGTCTCTTCCAGCTCTATGGTTCTATGATTCTAACTTGAGCTACATCAATTGCATAGCTGAAGTCAAAATAGATTAATTTGGCTTTTGGTGCTGTCTACACAGCAAGAAGTCTGAGTTAGAGCACTCTTCCTCCGACTTCCCTTCCTCCTCGTACAATGAGGGTTACAGGAGTTGGAGTAAGAAGTCCTCCAGCTCGACATTATTCTGACATTATGTCAAAATAACTGCTTGTAGTGTAAACGTGTGCTATGTTATTTCAGAATAACATCAGTGAATCTGAAACAAAGCTGCTTTGTAGATGTAGCCGGAACGACCTGGAAACTATTTCACCACTTCATGTGCCATAAGTACCTCACACTGCTTCTTTCCAGATGCTGAACATGGCTGTTTTTGAACCCAGCAGTCTTTTCTGTAACAACAACAAGTTTCCTTTCTCCTTCTAGGAAATAGCTAAACCTTTTCTAGGATTTCTCTTCCTCAGGAGGACATCAAATCCAACCCCCAGCCCAAAGCAGGACCAGTCGTAACTAAATTTGCTGCTGTTTCGGGAATGATTCCCCTTCAAGTGCTAAGTCTCCATCGATATTACTGGTTAGGAGCTCTTCTCTGTCTGTCAGTTGGAATGTAATTCATCTGGTGCTGGCCACTGTCGGTAATGGGCCAGAAGGACCTTTGGTCTGACCCAGTACGGCCGTTCTTAAGTTCTTATGTTCTTATCAGTTCTGTCAGAACCCCCCTTTCTAGCTGTGGCAACGTCTTCGCAGCAGCATTATTTCAGTAAATCGTCACTTCTTCCGAAATAATGCGGTGCATGTCTACACAGCAAGCCCATTACTTCCAAATAAATTCAAAATAACGGGATTCTTCCTCCAACTTCTGCAAACCTTGCTGGCTGTTCAGTAAGGGAAGTTGGGAGAAGGGTGATCTATTTCGAAATAAGTGCTGTGTAGGCAGCACCAGAAGACGAAATAATCTCTTTCGACTCAAGCTCCGCAATGATTTATTTATTTATTCATTCATTTAGTTACATGTTTTTACCCACCTCTCTATTTAAAATAGTCGAGACGGCTTACACAATTTTTTAAACGAAATACAAATATATAAATATATAAACATTTTAAATTGGCATAGCTCAAGTTGCGTAATTTATTTCGAGTTTTGTCCTGTTGGGTAGATGTGTGACCAAATGGGGCACATGTCCAGAGCAGGATGTCCCGTACCCCACCCCTCCGGCATCTGAACTTTGCTTTTGCCACTGCAGGAAACGTACAGGTGTTTCCATGGAGCTGCTATAAAAGGCATGCAGGTCTTTGGTCCAGGTGGGATGTTTCCCCCGGCACATGGTTTGGCAAAGTTTTGCTTTTCTCTACTTTGAGATATTGAGCAAATGGGTGACTAGGGAAATCCCTACAGTATACACCTTCGAGCTTGGGTGTCATTACATTAAGGAAGGGTGATAGCTCACCAGTATTCACGCCTGATTTCTGCTCATCATATATACAGTAGCCCCGTGTCTGTGACTCTAACGCTGTAACGTTACGAGTCAACTCTGGGGGGCGCTGTTGCCTTGCACCGTGGGGCTCGGCTGAGTTCTGCTCTGCTTGATATAGAAGCAGGTACCATGGCTTGATATAGAAGCAAGACGAGCTTCATTTATCTGAATAATGAAAATGTTATTTTTTTCAGTGTGTGAAGGCCAGTCCAGACCAGACTCCAGTAGTGCTTGTAGTGTCATGTCTTACACATACTAACACAGTCTCTCCACCCAGGTATTTGTGTTGCGACCATCACCCTAGAGCCTGAGCATATAAAGGAAGTCAGGGGAATGTGAGGTATGTGCAGGAGACATTGTTCTGCCTCAGAGCTGGACGCATTCTTCCCGACTCCATGTCAGATTCCAACACCAGCGACTTCACCAACCCCTCCTCCTTCATCCTGCTTGGCATTCCCGGCCTGGAGGAGGCCCATGTCTGGTTCTCCATCCCCTTCTGCACCATGTACGTCATAGCCCTCTTGGGGAACTTCACCATCCTGTTCATTGTGAAGAAGGAGCCAAGCCTCCATGAGCCCATGTACTATTTCCTCTGCATGCTGGCCACCACCGACCTGATCCTGTCTACGTCCATCCTGCCTAAAACACTGAGCATCTTCTGGTTCAATTCCAGGGAGATCGATTTCAGTGCCTGCCTCACCCAGATGTTCTTCATTCACTGCTTCATAGCAATAGAGTCTGGGATCTTCACGGCCATGGCGTTGGATCGCTACGTGGCCATCTGCTATCCCCTGCGACATTCCACCATCCTGACCAACCCCACAGTGGTGAAGATCGGCCTGGCCGTGGTGCTGCGCAGTAGCGTGCTCGTTTTGCCCACTCCCTTCCTGGCAAGACGGTGGCCCTATTGCCGAACCAACATCATCTCTCACACGCACTGCGAGCACATGGCCGTGGTGAAGCTGGCCTGTGCCGACACTCGCCTCAGTAGTTACTATGGGCTCTCTGTGGTGTTCTTAGTAACTGGAGTGGATGTGTTTTTTATCACCATGTCCTACGCCCAGATCCTCAGGGCCGTCTTCAGCCTCCCCACCAAGGAGGCCCGGATCAAGACTTTCGGGACCTGCGGCTCCCACCTGGGTGCCATCTTAGCCTTCTACATCCCGTATCTCTTCTCCTTCCTCACGCACCGCTTTGGCCACAATGTGCCCTTGCGTTTCCACATTCTCCTTGGCAGCGTGTACCTCCTGGTGCCCCCCACGCTGAACCCCGTCATCTACGGGGTGAGGACCAGACAGATCCGGGACAGGCTGCTACGTCTGTTAACTCAGAAAGGGACCTAAGATTTTCTCTTGGCGACCTGGCTGGCAGACCCGGCCCCTTGCGGCTCTGGTGGGTGCGGAAGGGCTGGGCTCTGTTCCAGAGCTATTCAGGGCTTTCCGGGACGTAACACACTGTGTGAGTGCGACAGACTGCAGGAATCAGTCTGTGCACCTGTGATGGGGGCGGTCCCAGACGACCCCTCGGGGGGGGCCTCCTGGGGTTCTGACACGGCCCCTGCCACTCGCCTTCCTGCTCTCTGGGGCTCCTCACCTGCTGGGCCAGCTCCCTGGTGTCCCCCAGGCAAGTCCCCAAACTGAGGTCCCTGCCCCACCGAGAAGCAGCACAGACACTGAACCTCTTCAGGTCCAAGGAGAGCGCTGTTTGGGGCCCAGCCTCATGAGAGAGCACTCCCCACATGGGATCAGACCCCAAAGAAATAGGTGAGCCCCCTTTAGCAATAAAAGGGGGGATATGCACACTGGTGCCCCCCCCCCCCCCCGGAACCATTGTTTACACTGGGGTCGATAGAAAGTAAAAGTGATTTTATTAGGTACAAGCAGTAGGATTGAAGCGGCAATAAGTGAGAACAGGCCGAGCAAAGTAGGTTCCAAACCAAAAGATGCCAAAGCTCTTGGCTAATTCTCCACTGAAACCTCAGCACAAACTTACTCAAACTCCCCCTAGAGCCTCTTTTCCAGCTGCCCCTCCAAACCAGGCTGTCTCCCCACGCTGGGGTCTTCGGCTCCTTCCTTCAGGTGCAGCCCGGCCAAAAGACCCAGGCCTCTGCTCTCCTATTCTTTTGGTTAAGGAATTGAGGCTGCTCCCTACCAACCACTGCTCAGACATGAGGACAAAAGAGATGGTTTAACCGTTGCTCATCAAGAAGTTGCAGGTAACACCCTCCGTGTCTCCCATTCACACATTTGAAACTCACAACGTAGTCCCTGCGCCATTGGTCTAATTTCACACACCCCAGTGATACACACAACAGAGTAAGATAAAGAGAACCAGCAGACTGACATAAGGGTCGATGGGTGACACAAAATAATTCGCTCAAAGCACCTTTGGGTACGTCTAGACTACAGGCTTTTGTTGACAGAAGTTTTGTCGACGGTATCTGTCGACAAAACTTCTGTCGACAAAGAGCGTCTAGACACATTCAGGTCTGTCGACAAAGCAGCTTGCTTTGTCGACAAAACCCTGTAGTCTAGACACAATCCTACATGCAATGACACCTTCTGTCGACAGAACTCTGTCGAGAAAAGGTGTTATGCCTCGTAAAATGAGGTTTACCAGCGTCGACAAAACTGCTGAGTTCTGTTGACGTTATGTCGACAGAACTCAGCGGTAGTGTAGACGCAGGTATCGTTTTGTCGACAAAAGTCCACTTTTGTCGACAAAACTCTGTAGTCTAGACACACCCTTTGAGTTACGTATATTCATGTCCATACGTCCATTTCATAAAGCATGTTGGGGGGGTCCATCACAGCACTATTGTCATAGGGAAGCCTCTTCGAATTTCTGGTCACTTGACCTTTGCAGGCCTATGTCCTCCACCAAGGCCCAGCACAACTGTGCCTCTGCCTCCCTCCGCGGTCCCCTGCTCTTCTCCTTTCTCCCATCACTCCCTGAATCATGTCCACCTCTTCCACGCCTGGCCATTGCAGATTTTGGAGTGGGGTGGGAGGAGAGGGACTTTTCCTGCGGTTCCCGTGGTGACTTAGGTCTGTGAGAGCGCTAATTTTTTGTCAGTTCAATTAGCAGTTACCTGACAGGAGCGGTGTCTCTACTTCCTGTATCCGTGTAATAAACATGCAGGAATAGTCATGATCAGTCATGTGCGTGTTTCACGTCTGGCGGCAAGTCCCTTAAGGACTCTGGTTGGGCTGAAAATGGGAATGTACATTCTTGCTTTGTTATCATCGCTGCAGAGAGAGACTCCACCAGGCCTCTTGGTTCTTCCTCCGCTCTGAGAGGGCGGGGGTGTAGTGGGCTCGGAGGGGAGGCAACAGCTTTCTGGGTTCCTGGGCAAGGTGGGGGGCCCAGCGCCCCGGCCCTGAGGCAGCGGGGCGGGAGTGGGGCAGCTAGCTCGCAGCACTGCCCAGACCTCACCGCTCTGCCCCCTCCCTCTCAGCCAGCCCTTAGCGTGATCGTTTCCAGGAGCCCCAGGCGCTTTCGAAATCCCAGGACACAGATGCTCCCTTTGTCCTTCCTCTCCTCGTCGGCAGGCCGGAGTGTGCTCCAGGAGGGGTAGACACACTGCAGGACTAGTGGGGGACAGGCCTGTCAGGCACTGCGGGGTGCAGGGGTAGCTGTACTCCTTCCCCAGGGCCCTGCCGCCGAGAGACAGCCAACCCCTCCCCAACCCACGGTGCCAAGGCTCCGGCACAATCGTGCCCCCGCTCTCCAGCCTAGGACCCCAGGGCCGTGCTGTCCGGCCGTGGTCAGACGCCCAAGCTGTATGAATTCACTCCCCAGTCCCTTGCCCGGGGACCCGCAGTTCCCACCGGTCAGCCTCTGCACTGCAGGGCTATGACTACACTGGCGCGCTCTTGCGCCAGAAATATGCAAATGAGGCTAAGCGTGGAATATCGCCGAGCCTCATTTGCATATCTAATGAGCCGCCATTTTTGCGGAAGAGGCTCTTGCGCCAGAAGGAGTGTCTAAACGGCCCCTTCTTGCGCAAGAAAAACCCTCTTGCGCGATGCCGTTCTACCTGAAAATAATCAGCGTAGCGGCATTGCGCAAGAGGGTTTTTCTGGCGCAAGAAGGGGCCGTGTAGACACTCCTTCTGGCACGAGAGCCTCTTCCGCAAAAATGGTGGCTCATTAGATATGCAAATGAGGTTTGGCGATATTCCACGCTTAGCCTCATTTGCATATTTCTGGTGCAATAGCGCGCCAGTGTAGACATAGGCCAGGTGTTTCCAGATGGAGACACCCAAATGAGAGCCTAGATACCCCCGGCCCTTTGCCTTTAGCTTCAGAAGAAAGCCAAGCCTGGCTATACTACAGGGCACAAGTAACTCGCACACAGGTGGACTCAGCACCTCTGTTGTGCTCGGAGCGGAGGAGTCGGAGAGGAGAATTTGTTCAGTCTCCTCCCAGTGCTTATAACCCAGGCGCTTCTCACTGGAGAAGTATCCCCGATTGGCCAGAGGGGCAGGCCGAGAGCCCAGCGCTGGGATCCAAGCGCCCTCCAGCCGGGACAGGGCTGGAAAGTCTGACTCAGCCTGGCACCTCCGATTCCAGTTCCCCGGGAGACACTGGCAGGAAATGGACCCCCTGGGGTGGGACAAACCCAGCGCAAACGCCGACCCAAGCTCTGTGCTGCTGGGCCTCCCGCCCTGCTCAAGAGCAGCTCGGAGATGGGGGACCATGAGGTGTTTGTCCCCTGGGCAGCCCCCTCCCCACAGAAACACTGCTGGTGTCACCTCTATGAGTCTGGTCCCCCCAGTGACCTCAGGGACTGAGCTGTGCGGACAGGTCTCGGGGTGGGGTGGGGAGGTGGAGTCCCGGAGTTCCCACCCCCCAGGAGCGGGGTGATCCCACACCCTGGCATGTTCTAAAACCCTCAGATTCACCTTGAGAGGGGGGTGACAGCATCCCCTCGAACGCCCTTGTGCCTCTCTCCGGCCCCAGCGTCTTCCAGCCACTCCCCTGCCTCCCACCCAGCAGAGCAGGGGTCCGGTCCCCTCTTGGTGTGAGGGAGAAATGGCAGGACTCTCGGCTCTGTCTCCCTCTGATAATCAGCCCCTCCATCGCCTTGGCCAATTCTTGTCACCCTCTCCCCACCTCGGTTTTCTTATCTCTAGAATGGGGAAATGTTACAAGTGACTTCCATTTGCTGGATATTTTGAAGAATGTTAAAAAACGTCTGCTGCACAGAATGGTGACAGCTACTGATTAGAACTGCTGCTGTCGGCTCCCTTCACGACAGCCCTGTGCATCTGCAGGGCGAGTTCACATCTCTCGTTCAGCCATCTTTCTCCAGAGCCTTCTGCTTACTACCAACCCGTCCTTCCTGGGCATTTACGGAGGTTTAGAACCTATGGAGATCTCAGCATTACCCCAAGTTTTTTCATCCTAATCAGCTTATTTGTTAAACACACGCAAATGCCCAGAGCGGCCAATTCCTCCCTGACTCAGCCCAGAGCTCAGGAGTTCCCCTCGCCCTGTGGGAAGGACCCTTAAATGATGTTTACTCCTAAATCTCGATAAATAGCCCACGAGCCCGGACGGGCTCATCTCCAGCCTGTTTACATCCAGACGCTGCGTCTCCGCTCGGGGCTGAGGGAACCCCGCTGGGATTGCACGGAGATCTGTTATAAACGGTGCACTCCCCGCTGTCGGCTCTCGGCGTGGGCGGGTCCAGGCCATGCTGGGGTCAGAGCGGCGTTGGAGAAGGTGAACGGAACGAGGTTCCCAGGGAAGACACTCGCGTCTCACAATTCCCAGACCCCGAGGAAGACTCCACAGCCTGACAGACCCAGTGCACGGTGCGTGTGAGGGGACAGAGGGAAAGTCTGGGATCCTTCGCCCACTGCGCAGACATTAAACATCCCAGGCCCTTGACCCGGGGATGAGGTTGCTCCAGTGTCACTGGCCAAAATGTCCCTTTTTGATACCCTCGTCCCCCTCTCCGGTCAATGTCCTCCAGTTCCCAGGGGCTGTGTTTCAGTGCCAGAGAGACTCCGTCAGGATGAAAGGGGTTAATAGATGTGTGGTACGAGGCCAGATTCTGGGGCTGCGAGCCGGACTTTACTTAACCCCCACTGAGGGAAAACTCCCCTTGTAGTTAGAACTGAGTAAAGAGCTCAGGAGCCAGCCGGGTCTGAATGCTCAGAGGCAGCCTCGCCTCCTCGTGCTCGGTGTATTTCCAAACACACTTTGGCCTTCCCAATTACACCCCATCACCCATCTACATGCTTAGAATTTTTTTTAACCAATCACATGTCAGGTCTTCTATTGTTTCCTAGTCTTGTTATATCTTATCTTTAAAATGTTTCCTTCATTTGTTCTATTTCAAAGTTAAACACAGATCTCTCCTGTGTTCACCACTTGCTTTTTGCTTGCTTTTGGCTTGGCTGCTGCCTGATTTGTGTGCTTTTGGTTCCAAATGAGGTGACTGTTCGGTGGGTTGTTATTTCTGGTGTCGGTAAGTCTGGATGACATTCCTCTTTCGACAGAGGAATGTAAATGACGGACTTTGAAATTGCAAATGAAGCACTTCATTTGCATAATGGATTCCGATCGCTTTTTCGACAAAGTATTTTTCAGAGAGAAAACCCAGCGGTCTAGACACAGTTCTTTCCGGGGGGAAAAAACCCTTTTTCAATAGAACCTATAAACCTCATTTTTTCAGGCCTTAGTGTTCTTTCATAAAAAGTTTTTTTTTTTTTCAAAAGAACTGCATCGACACCGCAGGGATGTTTTTTCGAAAAATCCTTTGTTGAAAAAGCAATCGGCATCCATGATGCAAAGGAAGTGCGGAATTTGAAAATCAGCGCTTCATTTGCAATTTTGAAGTCCTTCGTTTCCATTCTTCTGTCGAAAGAGGAATGTACTCCAAAAGGACCCTAAGGTTCTCCTGTAGCTGCTCTTCTACACCCTCCTTGACTGGCACTGTCCTGTAAAGTATTTCATCTCCTCCGGTGATATGAATTCCTCCCACTGCTTCCTTCCAAACACAGAACAGAGCTATTTTTTGAACACGTCTGACTTTCCTGCAACATTAACACGTTTCCCTTCATCTTTCTCGGACACAGCCAAACCTTTTCTAAGATTTCTTTTGTTCCAAATAACATCCTTTTTGTGATCCTTACAAACATGGATTTTTCCCTGATGTTTTTAACGTTCTTTATCAAATGTCATGACTTCTCTAGCTCCCTTGTTCCTATTAGTTATATATTGCTCCTCCTGCCCTTCACTGCCACTGAATCAGGGTGTGTCTAGACTACCGAGTTTTTTCCAAAAAAGTGTCCTTGCATCTAGACTGCCGTCCCTGTTCTTTCGAAATTAAATCGAAAGAATGTGGCAGGTTTTTTTGCAATCGGTAAAACTATTTTACCAGGAATAATGCCCTTTTTCAAAAGAGCTCTTTTAAAGTGCTACATAGTCCTGTATTTTGTTTTGAAAAAAGGCATTCTTAAATGCACACAAGGCTCTTTTGAAAGAGATTGAAGATCACTTTTTTGAAGCTCTTGTGGCTGTCTAGATGATGTCTTTTCAAAAGAGGCTTGTAGTCTAGACGTACCCTCAGACTGCGTCTAGATTAGCATGATTTTGCGCAAACTCTTGCCGTCTGTCTACACTGGCCGCTAGTATTTGCGCAAGAACACTGACTTTGTAATGTACAAAATCAGTGGTTCTTGTGCAAATACTTTGATGCTCCTGCTCAGGGATAAGCCCTCTTGTACAAGTATTCTTGTGCAAGAGGGCCAGTGTAGACAGCCACCTTAATTTCTTGCGCAAGGAAGCCCGATGGCTAAAATGGCCATTGCAGCTTTCTTGCGCAAGAGAGCATCTATACTGGGCACGGGTGCTTTTGCGCAAAAGCAAATCTTTTGCACAAAGGCACATGCCAGTATAGACTCTCTCTTGCACAAATACTTTTAACAGAAAATCTTTTCTGTTAAAAGTATTTGCGGAAAAATTGCCAATCTAGACGCAGCCTCAATGTTTAACTTGGTGCTTTTTTACTGTAGCATCGAGGAATTTTTGCTGTCCAATGCACTCTTCTTAAAGAGCCCCCAATTTTAACTGTCAGCTCCCTGCTTACATTTTTTGTTCCAATCAGCTGTGCTAATAATTTGCTGCCGCTTTAGAGAATGAACCCCTTTCAAGCACTAAGTCTCTATGGATATTTCTGGTTAGCAACTCTTATCTATATGTCAGTTGGAATGTAATCAGTTCCAAACTTTTATTTTGTTGTTCTCTGTTTGTGTCCTTTGTCTGCCTCTTCTCTCTATGAAACAGTCGCAGATTTGCCATCTGTCTGCATAGGACAGCCTCCCCAATTCTCACAGTCCGTCTCAGAAACCCCCTTTTTAGCTGCGATTTCCTTTGTACAGACTCAGTGACCAAATCTGAGCACGTGTCTAGAACAAGTAATCTTCCACCCCTCTCCTTCAGAATTGGACCATTGTGTTTGTTTTTCTCACCACCGGGAATGTACAGGTGTTTTCACACGGCTGCTACACATGATAGGCAGGTTTTTGTTCCATGAGATGTGTTGCAGGAGGGATGTTTCCCCAAGCACATGGCTTGGCAAAGCCTTAGATGGTCTCCACTCTCAGATTTTGAGCAGTGGGGTGACTAGAAATCCCTACAGTGTTGGAGAGTCAGTGGCTCATCATTCATGTCTCTGGACAATGGAAATGTCATTTCTCGGTGTGTGAAGTGAAAAAAACGTGCTTCACCCGTGACATGAGAACAGCCTCCATTAGCGCATGTCGTGTCTCATGTTAACATGGTCTCTCCCTCCAGGCATTTGGACTGTGACCATCACCCTGGAGCCTGGGCACAGACAGGCCGTCAGGGGAACATACGGTCCTTGCTGGAGACACCGTTCTGTTTCGGAGTTGGACGCCTTCTCCCCTGCTCCATGTCAGATTTCAACACCACCGACTTCACCAACCCCTCCACTTTCATCCTGCTGGGCATCCCTGGCTGGGAGTCAGCCCATGGCTGGATCTCCATCCCCTTCTGCATCACGTACGCCATCGCCCTCTTCGGGAACCTCACCATCCCGTTGGTTGTGAAGATGGAGCCGAGCCTCCACGTGCCCATGTACTATTTCCTCTGCATGCTGGCTGTCACCGACCTGGTCCTCTCCACATCCCTCCTGCCCAAAACACTGAGCATCTTCTGGTTCCATTCCAGGGAGATTGATTTCAGCGCCTGCCTCGCCCAGATGTTCTTCATGCTCAGCTCCATAGCAGTGGAGTCTGGGATCTTAGTGGCCATGGCGTTGGATCGCTACGTGGCCATCTGCCACCCCCTGAGACATTCCACCATCCTCACACACTCGGTGGTCGCCAAGATGGGCCTGGCCGTGGTGCTGCGTGGGGTCACACTCGCATTGCCCAATCCCTTCCTGGCCAGGCGGTGGCCTTATTGCCAAACCAACATCATCTCCCACACGCACTGCGAGCACATGGCCGTGGTGAAGCTGGCCTGCGCCGACACCCGCATTAATAGCTACTATGGACTCTTTGTGTTGTTCTTAGTGTCTGCTCCTGATGTGTTTTTTATCACCATGTCCTACACCCAGATCCTCAGGGCCGTCTTCAGCCTCCCCACCAAGGATGCCCGGATCAAGACTTTCGGGACCTGCGGCTCCCACCTGGGTGCCATTTTAGGCTTTTACATCCCGTATCTCTTCTCCTTCCTCACGCACCGCTTTGGCCACAATGTGCCCCTATATTTCCAAGTTCTCATTGGCAACATGTACGTCCTGGGGCCCCCCACGCTGAACCCCATCATCTACGGGGTGAAGACCCAGCAGATCCGGGACAGGCTGCTCTGTCTGTTTACGCGTAAAGGGACTCGGAAAGCTTTTGCCTGGGGCTCCAGCTGGCAGACCACATCCCATGCAACTCTGGTGGGTTAGAATGGGCTGTGCTCTCTTCCCTGAATCAGGTACAAGACAGTCAATGGACTATTCCAGCGCGACAAACTCTCGAGTTGGTGTGTGTTTGTAACTGGCACCAGGTAGATTTGTATGTCTACACTACAGCGCTAATTCGAACTAACGCATCCAGACTAAAAAACTAGTTCGAATTAGCGTTTTGCTCATTCAAACAAGCATGTCCACACAGAGTGGACCCTGAACCGGGCTTAAGGATGGCCGGAAGCAGTGCCGGCAGGGCATCAGAGGAGGACTTAGAGTGTGGAGCTGCTGTCTCAGGCTAGCCGAGGGCTGTGCTTAAAGGGACCCGACCCCCACCCCAGACAGACTGTTCTCAGGGGTTCCCCACTTGCAAAGCAGTCCTGGCTTGGATTGCCCAGAGTATCCGCACTGGGCACATCACAGCACTCGGCCATCAGCCTGGCTGTACTTGCCGCAGGCTGCCATCTGGGGAGAGGGGGCAATTGGGGGGCTGCAGGAGAGCTTCCACCCCCAGAAGCCTGCAGAGCCAGCCCAGTCCTTCCCATCGGGGGCGCTTACCCCATTCCTCCTTCACCTCCTTCCACTTACCCTCCCTAGCCCCTCTTCTTGATGTACAAAATAAAGGTCACGTGTGGTCAAAAATAGAATCTCTCTTTATTGAACAAAACTGGGGGAGACTGGGAAAAGGAGGTGGGAGAAGGGAAGTCAAAGGGTGGGAGAGGGGAGGGCAACTACAATGATCAGGGGTTTGGAACAGGTCCCATATGAAGAGAGGCTAAAGAGACTGGGACTTTTCAGCTTAGAAAAGAGGAGATGGAGGGCGGATATGATAGAGGTCTATAAAAGCATGAGTGGGGTGGAGAGGGTGCATACAGAAAAGTTCTTCATTAGCTCCCATAAGGAAGGACTAGAGGACACTAGAGGAAAGGAATGGGTAGCAGGCTTCAAACTAATAACAGAAAGTTCTTCTTCACAAAGCAAATAGTCAACCTGTAGAACTCCTTGCTGCAGGAGGCTGTGAAGGCTAGAACTAGAACAGAGTTTAAAGAGAAGTGAGGTAAATTCATGGAGGCTGGGTCCATAGAATGCTAATAGCTAGGGGGTAGGAATGGTGTCCCTGGCCTCTGTTTGTGGAAGGCTGGAGATGGATGGCACGAGACAAATGGCTTGGTTATTATTTTGGTCCATCCCCTCCAGGGTCCGTAGGGTTGGCCGCTGTCGGCAGACAGGCTACTGGGCTAGATGGACCTTTGGTCTGACCCAGTATGGCTATTCTAAGCTCAGGGCTCAGGGTCGGGGGTCTCAGTGGACCACCTTGATTTTCATGCACACCTGCTCCTGGGTGGCCAGGCTGGCAGCTCTCCTGCCCTAGACGGCCACTTTCCTGTGCCTAGTGCAGAGGTCATGGACGAGGTCCACGATGTCTGCACTGGACAAGGCGGGTGTCCGCCTCTTGCGGTCCTGGGCAAGCTCCCGGGAGCCGCCAGCCTGGACCTGGGAAGAGGGGGAGGGCTGGGGGGCATCGGGTGGCTGGCTCGAGCCGTGCCAGGTGCAGGGTCTGCTGGCTGGGTGCTGGCATTATTGCAACTGGCACAAACTGTGTAGCTATCCCGTGGCCCTTTAAGGGCTCCGGGGCCGGGAGGGGGGCAGTAGAGTTTCCCTGGTGTTGGCCAGAGTGGCCACCAGGGAAAGCTGGGGAGGGCTAGCCTCCCACTAGTTCGAATTAAGGGGCTACACACCCCTTAATTCGGACTAGTAAATTCAAACTAGGTTTAATCCTCATGGAATGAGGATTACCTAATTCAAACTAAGCGCTCTGTTCGTTCGAATTAAATTTGAACAAACGGAGCGCTAGTGTAGCGCCTATGAAAGTTAGTTCGAACTAACTTTGTAGTGTAGACATACCCTGACACAGCCTGGCACCTCCGATTCCAGGTCCCCCCGGGAGAGCCTGCTGCAGACTAAACCCAATGCAAATACTGCTCTAGGCTCTGTCCCCCACCCTTGTTTGAGGGCAGGGTTAGGTGAGGGAGGGGGGGGTCATGAGGCCTCTGGCCCTGGGTTGGCCCCCGCTAACCCCTGCCCACAAAAACACTGCTCATGTCGCCTCCAGTGAGTCGCTTCCCCCAAGTGATGCATTGGCAGGTCTCTGTGAGTGGAAACAGAGCCCGGGGTGTTCCCACCTCCCAGGAGCGGGGTGATCCCTCACCCTGGCATGTTCTAAATCCCTCAGATTCACCTTGAGAGGGGGATGACAGCGTCCCCTCGAACGCCCTTGTGCCTCTCTCCGGCCCCAGTGTCTTCCAGCCACTCCCCTACCTCGCAGCCAACACACAGGCCCCACAGAGCAGGAGTCCGGTCCCGTCTAGGCATGAGGGAGAAATGGTGGTGACACAGCAGGGAAGGCAGGACCTCTGGGTTCTGTCTCACTCGGACATTCAATCTCTGTGTGACTTTGGAACAGTCATGTCGCCCCCCTGCCTCAGTTTCCCTATGTCTATCATGGGGATGGACTTTCAATTGCTGGGTATCTTGAAGGGCTTAAAAGAAAAGCCGCCGCACAAAACGACGATAGTTACTGATTAGAACGACTGATCGCGACAGCCCTGTGCATCTTCAGGGCGTGTTCACATCTCTCCTCAGCCATCTTTCTCCAGTGCTTTTTGTTTACCATCAACCTGTCCTTCCTGGGAATTTTAGCTCCATAGTAACCCAAGATTTTCAGCACAATAAACAATCATTGTTCAATACACGCAAATGCCCAGAGCGGCCAATTCCTCCCTGACTCAGCCCAGAGCTCAGGAGTTCCCCTCGCCCTGTGGGAAGGGCCCTTAAATGATTTTTACTCCTAAATCTCGATAAATAGCCCACGAGCCCGGACGGGCTCATCTCCAGCCTGTTTACATCCAGACGCTGCGTCTCCGCTCGGGGCTGAGGGAACCCCGCTGGGATTGCACGGAGATCTGTTATAAACGGTGCACTCCCCGCTGTCAGCTCTCGGCGTGGGCGGGTCCAGGCCATGCTGGGGTCAGAGCGGCGTGGGCGAAGGTGAACGGAGCGGGGTTTCCAGGGAAGACACTCGCATCTCACAAGTCCAAAGCCCCGAGGAAGACTCCACAGCCTGACAGACCCAGTGCACGGTGCGTGTGAGGGGACAGAGGGAAAGTCTGGGATCCTTCGCCCACTGCACAGACATTAAACTCCCAGGCCCTTGACCCGGGGATGAGGTTGCTCCAGTGTCACTGGCCAAAATGTCCCTTTTTGATACCTTCGTCCCCCTCTCCGGTCAATGTCCTCCAGTTCCCAGGGGCTGTGTTTCAGTGCCAGAGGGACTCCATCAGGATGAAAGGGGTTAATAGATGTGTGGTACAAAGCCAGATTCTGGGGCTGCGAGCGGGACTTTACTTAACCCCCACTGAGGGAAAACTCCCCTTGTAGTTAGAACTGAGTAAAGAGCTCAGGAGCCAGCCGGGTCTGAATGCTCAGAGGCAGCCTCGCCTCCTCGTGCTCGGTGTATTTCCAAACACACTTTGGCCTTCCTAATTACACCCCATCACCCATCTATATGCTCAGAATTTTTTTTAACCAATCACATGTCAGGTCTTCTATTGTTTCCTAACCTTGTTATATCTTATCTTTAAAACGTTTCCTTCATTTGTTCTATTTCAAAGTTAAACACAGATCTCTCCTGTGTTTACCACTTGCTTGCTTTTGGCTCGGCTACTGCCCGATTTGTGTGCTTTTGGTTCCAAATGAGGTGACTGTTTGTTCGGTGGGTTGTTATTTCTGGTGTCGGTAAGTCTGGATGACATTCCTCTTTCGACAGAGGAATGTAAATGAAGGACTTTGAAATTGCAAATGAAGCACTTCATTTGCATAATGGATTCCGATCGCTTTTTCGACAAAGTATTTTTCAGAGAGAAAACCCAGCGGTCTAGACACAGTTCTTTCCGGGGGGAAAAAACCCTTTTTCAATAGAACCTATAAACCTCATTTTTTCAGGCCTTAGTGTTCTTTCATAAAAAGTTTTTTTTTTTTTCAAAAGAACTGCATCGACACCGCAGGGATGTTTTTTCGAAAAATCCTTTGTTGAAAAAGCAATCGGCATCCATGATGCAAAGGAAGTGCGGAATTTGAAAATCAGCGCTTCATTTGCAATTTTGAAGTCCTTCGTTTCCATTCCTCTTTCGAAAGAGGAATGTACTCCAAAAGGACCCTAACGTTCTCCTGTAGCTGCTCTTCTACACCCTCCTTGACTGGCACTGTCCTGTAAAGTATTTCATCTCCTCCGGTGATATGAATTCCTCCCACTGCTTCCTTCCAAACACAGAACAGAGCTATTTTTTGAACACGTCTGACTTTCCTGCAACATTAACACATTTCCCTTCATCTTTCTCGGACACAGCCAAACCTTTTCTAAGATTTCTTTTGTTCCGAATAACATCCTTTTTGTGATCCTTACAAACATGGATTTTTCCCTGATGTTTTTAACGTTCTTTATCAAATGTCATGACTTCTCTAGCTCCCTTGTTCCTATTAGTTATATATTGCTCCTCCTGCCCTTCACTGCCACTGAATCAGGGTGTGTCTAGACTACCGAGTTTTTTCCAAAAAAGTGTCCTTGCATCTAGACTACCGTCCCTGTTCTTTCGAAATTAAATCGAAAGAATGTGGCAGGTTTTTTGCAATCGGTAAACCTATTTTACCAGGAATAACGCCCTTTTTCAAAAGAGCTCTTTTAAAATGCTACATAGTCCTGTATTTTGTTTTGAAAAAAGGCATTCTTAAACGCACACAAGGCTCTTTTGAAAGAGATTGCAGATCACTTTTTTGAAGCTCTTGTGGCTGTCTAGATGATGTCTTTTGAAAAAGCCTGTTTCAAAAGAGGCTTGTAGTCTAGACATACCCTCAGACTGCGCCTAGATTAGCATGATTTTGCGCAAACTCTTGCCGTCTGTCTACACTGGCCGCTAGTATTTGCGCAAGAACACTGACCTTGTAATGTACAAAATCAGTGGTTCTTGTGCAAATACTTTGATGCTCCTGCTCAGGGATAAGCCCTCTTGTGCAAGTATTCTTGTGCAAGAGGGCCAGTGTAGACAGCCACGTTAATTTCTTGCGCAAGGAAGCCCGATGGCTAAAATGGCCATTGCAGCTTTCTTGCGCAAGAGAGCGTCTATACTGGGCACGGATGCTTTTGCGCAAAAGCAAATCTTTTGCACAAAGGCACATGCCAGTATAGACTCTCTCTTGCACAAATATTTTTAAAAGAAAAACGTTTCCATTAAAAGTATTTGCGGAAAAATTGCCAATCTAGACGCAGCCTCAATGTTTAACTTGGTGCTTTTTTACTGTAGCATCGAGGAATTTTTGCTGTCCAATGCACTCTTCTTAAAGAGCCCCCAATTTTAACTGTCAGCTCCCTGCTTACATTTTTTGTTCCAATCAGCTGTGCTAATAATTTGCTGCCGCTTTAGAGAATGAACCCCTTTCAAGCACTAAGTCTCTATGGATATTTCTGATTAGGAACTCTTATCTATATGTCAGTTGGAATGTAATCAGTTCCAAACTTTTATTTTGTTCTTCTCTTGTTGTGTCCTTTGTCTGCCTCTTCTCTCTATGAAACAGTCCCAGATTTGCCAACTGTCTGCATAGGACAGCCTCCCCAATTCTCACAGTCCGTCTCAGAAACCCCCTTTTTAGCTGCGATTTCCTTTGTACAGACTCAGTGACCAAATCTGAGCACGTGTCTAGAACAAGTAATCTTCCACCCCTCTCCTTCAGAATTGGACCATTGTGTTTGTTTTTCCCACCACCGGGAATGTACAGGTGTTTTCACACGGCTGCTACACATGATAGGCAGGTTTTTGTTCCATGAGATGTGTTGCAGGAGGGATGTTTCCCCAAGCACATGGCTTGGCAAAGCCTTAGATGGTCTCCACTCTCAGATTTTGAGCAGTGGGGTGACTAGAAATCCCTACAGTGTTGGAGAGTCAGTGGCTCATCATTCATGTCTCTGGTCAATGGAAATGTCATTTCTCAGTGTGTGAAGTGAAAAAAACGTGCTTCACCCGTGACATGAGAACAGCCTCCAGTAGCGCATGTCGTGTCTCATGTTAACATGGTCTCTCCCTCCAGGCATTTGGACTGTGACCATCACCCTCGATCCTGGGCGCAGACAGGCCGTCAGGGGAACATACGGTCCTTGCTGGAGACACCATTCTGTTTCCGAGTTGGACGCCTTCTCCCCTGCTCCATGTCAGATTTCAACACCACCGACTTCACCAACCCCTCCACTTTCATCCTGCTGGGCATCCCTGGCTGGGAGTCAGCCCATGGCTGGATCTCCATCCCCTTCTGCATCACGTACGCCATCGCCCTCTTCGGGAACCTCACCATCCTGTTGGTTGTGAAGAAGGAGCCGAGCCTCCACGTGCCCATGTACTATTTCCTCTGTATGCTGGCTGTCACCGACCTGGTCCTCTCCACATCCCTCCTGCCCAAAACACTGAGCATCTTCTGGTTCAATTCCAGGGAGATCAATTTCAGCGCCTGCCTTGCCCAGATGTTCTTCATGCTCAGCTCCATAGCGGTGGAGTCTGGGATCTTGGTGGCCATGGCGTTGGATCGCTACGTGGCCATCTGCCACCCCCTGAGACATTCCACCATCCTCACACACTCGGTGGTTGCCAAGATGGGCCTGGCCGTGGTGCTGCGTGGGGTCACACTCGCATTGCCCAATCCCTTCCTGGCCAGGCGGTGGCCTTATTGCCGAACCAACATCATATCCCACACGCACTGCGAGCACATGGCCGTGGTGAAGCTGGCCTGCGCCGACACCCGCATTAATAGCTACTATGGACTCTTTGTGTTGTTCTTAGTTTCTGCTCCTGATGTGTTTTTTATCACCATGTCCTACACCCAGATCCTCAGGGCCGTCTTCAGCCTCCCCACCAAGGATGCCCGGATCAAGACTTTCGGGACCTGCGGCTCCCACCTGGGTGCCATTTTAGGCTTTTACATCCCGTATCTCTTCTCCTTCCTCACGCACCGTTTTGGCCACAATGTGCCCCTATATTTCCAAGTTCTCATTGGCAACATGTACGTCCTGGGGCCCCCCACGCTGAACCCCATCATCTACGGGGTGAAGACCCAGGAGATCCGGGACAGGATGCTCTGTCTGTTTACGCGTAAAGGGACTCGGAAAGCTTTTGCCTGGGGCTCCAGCTGGCAGACCACATCCCATGCAACTCTGGTGGGTTAGAATGGGCTGTGCTCTCTTCCCTCAATCAGGTACAAGACAGTCAATGGACTATTCCAGCGCGACAAACTCTAGAGTTGGTGTGTGTTTGTAACTGGCACCAGGTAGATTTGTATGTCTGCACTACAGCGCTAATTCGAACTAACGCATCCAGACTAAAAAACTAGTTCGAATTAGCGTTTTGCTCATTCGAACAAGCATGACCACACAGAGTGGACCCTGAACCGGGGTTAAGGATGGCCGGAAGCAGTGCCGGCAGGGCATCAGAGGAGGACTTAGAGTGTGGAGCTGCTGTCTCAGGCTAGCCGAGGGCTGCGCTTAAAGGGTCCCGACCCCCACCCCGGACAGACAGTTCTCAGGGGTGCCCCGCTTGCAAAGCAGTCCTGGCTTGGAGTGCCCGGAGTACCCACACTGGGCACATCACACCACTCGGCCATCAGACCGGCTGCACTTGCCGCAGGCTGCCATCTGGGGAGAGGGGGCAATTGGGGGGCTGCAGGAGAGGTTCCACCCCCAGAAGCCCGCAGAGGCAGCCCAGTCCTCCCCATCGGGGGCGCGTACCCCATTCCTCCCTCACCTCCTTCCACTTACCCTCCCTAGCCCCCCTTCCTCATGTACAAAATAAAGGACACGTGTGGTCAAAAATAGAATCTCTCTTTATTGAACAAAACTGGAAGAGACTGGGAAAAGGAGGTGGGAGAAGGGAAGTCAGAGGGTGGGAGAGGAGAGGGCAACTACAATGATGAGGGGTTTAGAACAGGTCCCATATGAAGAGAGGCTAAACAGACTGGGACTTTTCAGCTTAGAAAAGAGGAGATGGAGGGGGGATATGATAGAGGTCTATAAAAGTATGAGTGGGGTGGAGAGGATGCATACAGAAAAGTTCTTCATTAGCTCCCATAAGGAAGGACTAGAGGACACTAGAGGAAAGGAATGGGTAGCAGGCTTCAAACTAATAACAGAAAGTTCTTCTTCACAAAGCAAATAGTCAACCTGTGGAACTCCTTGCTGCAGGAGGCTGTGAAGGCTAGAACTAGAACAGAGTTTAAAGAGAAGTGAGGTAAATTCATGGAGGCTGGGTCCATGGAGTGCTATTAGCTAGGGGTAGAAATGGTGTCCCTGGCCTCTGTTTGTGGAAGGCTGGAGATGGATGGCACGAGACAAATGGCTTGGTTATTGTTTTGGTCCATCCCCTCCAGGGTCCCTAGCATTGGCCGCTGTCGGCAGACAGGCTACTGGGCTAGATGGACCTTTGGTCTGACCCAGGACGGCTATTCTAAGCTCAGGGCTCAGGGTCGGGGGTCTCAGTGGACCACCTTGATTTTCATGCACACCTGCTCCTGGGTGGCCAGGCTGGCAGCTCTCCTGCCCTAGACGGCCACTGTCCTGTGCCTAGTGCAGAGGTCATGGACGAGGTCCACAATGTCTGCACTGGACCAGGCGGGTGCCCGCCTCTTGCGGTCCTGGGCAAGCTCCCGGCAGCCGCCAGCCTGGTCCCGGGAAGAGGGGGAGGGCTGCGGGGCATCGGGTGGCTGGCTCGAGTTGTGCCAGGTGCAGGGTCTGCTGGCTGGGTGCTGGCATTCTTGCAACTGGCACAAACTGTGTAGCTATCCCGTGGCCCTTTAAGGGCTCCGGGGCCGGGAGGGGGGCAGTAGAGTTTCCCTGGTGTTGGCCAGAGTGGCCACCAGGGAAAGCTGGGGAGGACTAGCCTCCCACTAGTTCGAATTAAGGGGCTACACACCCCTTAATTCGGACTAGTAAATTCAAACTAGGTTTAATCCTCATGGAATGAGGATTACCTAATTCAAACTAAGCGCTCTGTTCGTTCGAATTAAATTCGAAAAAACGGAGCGCTAGTGTAATGCCTATGAAAGTTAGTTCGAACTAACTTTGTAGTGTAGACATACCCTGACACAGCCTGGCACCTCCGATTCCAGGTCCCCCCGGGAGAGCCTGCTGCAGACTAAACCCAATGCAAATACTGCTCTAGGATCTGTCCCCCACCCTTGTTTGAGGGCAGGGTTAGGTGAGGGAGGGGGGGGGTCATGAGGCCTCTGGCCCTGGGTTGGCCCCCGCTAACCCCTGCCCACAAAAACACTGCTCATGTCGCCTCCAGTGAGTCGCTTCCCCCAAGTGATGCATTGGCAGGTCTCTGTGAGTGGAAACAGAGCCCGGGGTGTTCCCACCTCCCAGGAGCGGGGTGATCCCTCACCCTGGCATGTTCTAAATCCCTCAGATTCACCTTGAGAGGGGGGTGACAGCGTCCCCTCGAACGCCCTTGTCCCTCTCTCCGGCCCCAGTGTCTTCCAGCCACTCCCCTGCCTCCCAGCCAACACACAGGCCCCACAGAGCAGGAGTCCGGTCCCGTCTAGGCATGAGGGAGAAATGGCGGTGACACAGCAGGGAAGGCAGGACCTCTGGGTTCTGTCTCACTCGGACATTCAATCTCTGTGTGACTTTGGAACAGTCATGTCGCCCCCCTGCCTCAGTTTCCCTATGTCTATCATGGGGATGGACTTTCAATTGCTGGGTATCTTGAAGGGCTTAAAAGAAAAGCCGCTGCACAAAACGACGATAGTTACTGATTAGAACGACTGATCGCGACAGCCCTGTGCATCTGCAGGGCGTGTTCACATCTCTCCTCAGCCATCTTTCTCCAGAGCTTTTTGTTTACCATCAACCTGTCTTTCCTGGGCATTTTAGCTCCATAGTAACCCAAGATTTTCATCCCAATAAACAATCATTGTTCAATACACGCAAATGCCCAGAGCGGCCAATTCCTCCCTGACTCAGCCCAGAGCTCAGGAGTTCCCCTCGCCCTGTGGGAAGGGCCCTTAAATGATGTTTACTCCTAAATCTCGATAAATAGCCCACGAGCCCGGACGGGCTCATCTCCAGCCTGTTTACATCCAGACGCTGCGTCTCTGCTCGGGGCTGAGGGAACCCCGCTGGGATTGCACGGAGATCTGTTATAAACGGTGCACTCCCCGCTGTCGGCTCTCGGCGTGGGCGGGTCCAGGCCATGCTGGGGTCAGAGCAGCGTGGGAGAAGGTGAACGGAGCGAGGTTCCCAGGGAAGACACTCGCGTCTCACAAGTCCAAGGCACTGAGGAAGACTCCACAGCCTGACAGACCCAGTGCACGGTGCGTGTGAGGGGACAGAGGGAAAGTCTGGGGTCCTTCGCCCACTGCACAGACATTAAACATCCCAGGCCCTTGACCCGGGGATGAGGTTGCTCCAGTGTCACTGGCCAAAATATCCCTTTTTGATACCCTCGTCCCCCTCTCCGGTCAATGTCCTCCAGTTCCCAGGGGCTGTGTTTCAGTGCCAGAGAGACTCCGTCAGGATGAAAGGGGTTAATAGATGTGTGGTACGAGGCCAGATTCTGGGGCTGCGAGCCGGACTTTACTTAACCCCCACTGAGGGAAAACTCCCCTTGTAGTTACAACTGAGTAAAGAGCTCAGGAGCCAGCCGGGTCTGAATGCTCAGAGGCAGCCTCGCCTCCTCGTGCTCGGTGTATTTCCAAACACACTTTGGCCTTCCTAATTACACCCCATCACCCATCTACATGCTTAGAATTTTTTTTAACCAATCACATGTCAGGTCTTCTATTGTTTCCTAATCTTGTTATATCTTATCTTTAAAACGTTTCCTTCATTTGTTCTATTTCAAAGTTAAACACAGATCTCTCCTGTGTTTACCACTTGCTTTTTGCTTGCTTTTGGCTCGGCTACTGCCCGATTTGTGTGCTTTTGGTTCCAAATGAGGTGACTGTTTGTTCGGTGGGTTGTTATTTCTGGTGTTGGTAAGTCTGGACGACATTCCTCTTTCGACAGAGGAATGTAAATGAAGGACTTTGAAATTGCAAATGAAGCACTTCATTTGCATAATGGATTCCGATCGCTTTTTCGACAAAGTATTTTTCAGAGAGAAAACCCAGCGGTCTAGACACAGTTCTTTCCGGGGGGAAAAAAACCCTTTTTCAATAGAACCTATAAACCTCATTTTTTCAGGCCTTAGTGTTCTTTCATAAAAAGTTTTTTTTTTTTCTCAAAAGAACTGCATCGACACCGCAGGGATATTTTTTCGAAAAATCCTTTGTTGAAAAAACAATCAGCATCCATGATGCAAAGGAAGTGCGGAATTTGAAACTCAGCGCTTCATTTGCAATTTTGAAGTCCTTCGTTTCCATTCCTCTGTCGAAAGAAGAATGTACTCCAAAAGGACCCTAACGTTCTCCTGTAGCTGCTCTTCTACATCCTCCTTGACTGGCACTGTCCTGCAACGTATTTCATCTCCTCCGGTGATACGAATTCCTCCCACTGCTTCCTTCCAAACACAGAACAGAGCTATTTTTTGAACACGTCTGACTTTCCTGCAACATTAACACATTTCCCTTCATCTTTCTCGGACACAGCCAAACCTTTTCTAAGATTGGTAAGTCTGGACGACATTCCTCTTTCGACAGAGGAATGTAAATGAAGGACTTTTGTTCCGAATAACATCCTTTTTGTGATCCTTACAAACATGGATTTTTCCCTGATGTTTTTAACGTTCTTTATCAAATGTCATGACTTCTCTAGCTCCCTTGTTCCTATTAGTTATATATTGCTCCTCCTTCCCTTCACTGCCACTGAATCAGGGTGTGTCTAGACCAGGCATGTCCAAAGTCCGGCCCGCGGGCCAATTGCGGCCCGTGTTCCGGTTTAATACGGCCCCCCAGGTAATTTGGCAATATCTATCTTTTATGGCCCCCAACGAATCCATATGTATTGAGATGAATACATTGTAAAATCTCAGTTAATGTCAGTTGGTCTAAATCAGTTATAAATATATTTGGACACAACATGTATACTTGGTGTTATGTTCCTGTTCATATTTTTTGAACTTAAAAGTTGACAGACAACCTTTATTACCAATAATATGTAATGTACTTTACAACGTTCCTGACATATATTTCAGCTTCCTGGATTTTTTTTTTCATCTGGCCTTCAGATATGAAAGGCAGAGTGATTTAACACCTGTTTAGATTTGTCATCCATGTGACAAAATGAAAAGTATGCCGTTTGCAATAAACTTTGCATAAAATAGTTAATTGGCGTTTAATTTTAATGGTTCAAAGAATGTCAGGCAAAATGGTCGGCCCTCACGCATGTTCACTTCATCAAATCTGGCCCTCTTTGAAAAAAGTTTGGACACCTCTGGTCTAGACTACCGAGTTTTTTCCAAAAAAGTGTCCTTGCATCTAGACTGCCATCCCTGTTCTTTCGAAATTAAATCGAAATAATGTGGCAGGTTTTTTGCAATCGGTAAACCTATTTTACCAGGAATAACGCCCTTTTTCAAAAGAGCTCTTTTAAAGTGCTACATAGTCCTGTATTTTGTTTTGAAAAAAGGCATTCTTAAACGCACACAAGGCTCTTTTGAAAGAGATTGCAGATCACTTTTTTGAAGCTCTTGTGGCTGTCTAGATGATGTCTTTTGAAAAAGCCTGTTTCAAAAGAGGCTTGTAGTCTAGACGTACCCTCAGACTGTGTCTAGATTAGCATGATTTTGCGCAAACTCTTGCCGTCTGTCTACACTCTCCGCTAGTATTTGCGCAAGAACACTGACCTTGTAATGTACAAAATCAGTGGTTCTTGTGCAAATACTTTGATGCTCCTGCTCAGGGATAAGCCCTCTTGTGCAAGTATTCTTGTGCAAGAGGGCCAGTGTAGACAGCCACCTTAATTTCTTGCGCAAGAAAGCCCGATGGCTAAAATGGCCATTGCAGCTTTCTTGCGCAAGAGAGCGTCTATACTGGGCACGGATGCTTTTGCGCAAAAGCAAATCTTTTGCACAAAGGCACGTGCCAGTATAGACTCTCTCTTGCACAAATACTTTTAAAAGAAAAACGTTTCCATTAAAAGTATTTGCGCAAAAATTGCCAATCTAGACGCAGCCTCAATGTTTAACTTGGTGCTTTTTTACTGTAGCATCGAGGAATTTTTGCTGTCCAATGCACTCTTCTTAAAGAGCCCCCAATTTTAACTGTCAGCTCCCTGCTTACATTTTTTGTTCCAATCAGCTGTGCTAATAATTTGCTGCCGCTTTAGAGAATGAACCCCTTTCAAGCACTAAGACTCTATGGATATTTCTGGTTAGGAACTCTTATCTATATGTCAGTTGGAATGTAATCAGTTCCAAACTTTTATTTTGTTGTTCTCTGTTTGTGTCCTTTGTCTGCCTCTTCTCTCTATGAAACAGTCCCAGATTTGCCATCTGTCTGCATAGGACAGCCTCCCCAATTCTCACAGTCCATCTCAGAAACCCCCTTTTTAGCTGTGATTTCCTTTGTACAGACTCAGTGACCAAATCTAAGCACATGTCTAGAACAAGTAATCTTCCACCCCTCTCCTTCAGAATTGGACCATTGTGTTTGTTTTTCCCACCACCGGGAATGTACAGGTGTTTTCACACGGCTGCTACACATGATAGGCAGGTTTTTGTTCCATGAGATGTGTTGCAGGAGGGATGTTTCCCCAAGCACATGGCTTGGCAAAGCCTCAGATGGTCTCCACTCTCAGATTTTGAGCAGTGGGGTGACTAGAAATCCCTACAGTGTTGGAGAGTCAGTGGCTCATCATTCATGTCTCTGGACAATGGAAATGTCATTTCTCAGTGTGTGAAGTGAAAAAAACGTGCTTCACCCGTGACATGAGAACAGCCTCCAGTAGCGCATGTCGTGTCTCATGTTAACATGGTCTCTCCCTCCAGGCATTTGGACTGTGACCATCACCCTGGAGCCTGGGCGCAGACAGGCCGTCAGGGGAACATACGGTCCTTGCTGGAGACACCATTCTGTTTCGGAGTTGGACGCCTTCTCCCCTGCTCCATGTCAGATTTCAACACCACCGACTTCACCAACCCCTCCACTTTCATCCTGCTGGGCATCCCTGGCTGGGAGTCAGCCCATGGCTGGATCTCCATTCCCTTCTGCATCACGTACGCCATCGCCCTCTTCGGGAACCTCACCATCCTGTTGGTTGTGAAGCTGGAGCCGAGCCTCCACGTGCCCATGTACTATTTCCTCTGTATGCTGGCTGTCACCGACCTGGTCCTCTCCACATCCCTCCTGCCCAAAACACTGAGCATCTTCTGGTTCAATTCCAGGGAGATCAATTTCAGCGCCTGCCTTGCCCAGATGTTCTTCATGCTCAGCTCCATAGCGGTGGAGTCTGGGATCTTGGTGGCCATGGCGTTGGATCGCTACGTGGCCATCTGCCACCCCCTGAGACATTCCACCATCCTCACACACTCGGTGGTTGCCAAGATGGGCCTGGCCGTGGTGCTGCGTGGGGTCACACTCGCATTGCCCAATCCCTTCCTGGCCAGGCGGTGGCCTTATTGCCGAACCAACATCATATCCCACACGCACTGCGAGCACATGGCCGTGGTGAAGCTGGCCTGCGCCGACACCCGCATTAATAGCTACTATGGACTCTTTGTGTTGTTCTTAGTTTCTGCTCCTGATGTGTTTTTTATCACCATGTCCTACACCCAGATCCTCAGGGCCGTCTTCAGCCTCCCCACCAAGGATGCCCGGATCAAGACTTTCGGGACCTGCGGCTCCCACCTGGGTGCCATTTTAGGCTTTTACATCCCGTATCTCTTCTCCTTCCTCACGCACCGTTTTGGCCACAATGTGCCCCTATATTTCCAAGTTCTCATTGGCAACATGTACGTCCTGGGGCCCCCCACGCTGAACCCCATCATCTACGGGGTGAAGACCCAGGAGATCCGGGACAGGCTGCTCTGTCTGTTTACGCGTAAAGGGACTCGGAAAGCTTTTGCCTGGGGCTCCAGCTGGCAGACCACATCCCATGCAACTCTGGTGGGTTAGAATGGGCTGTGCTCTCTTCCCTCAATCAGGTACTAGACAGTCAATGGACTATTCCAGCACGACAAACTCTCGAGTTGGTGTGTGTTTGTAACTGGCACCAGGTAGATTTGTATGTCTGCACTACAGCGCTAATTCGAACTAACGCATCCAGACTAAAAAACTAGTTCGAATTAGCGTTTTGCTCATTCGAACAAGCATGTCCACACAGAGTGGACCCTGAACCGGGCTTAAGGATGGCCGGAAGCAGTGCCGGCAGGGCATCAGAGGAGGACTTAGAGTGTGGAGCAGCTGTCTCAGGCTAGCCGAGGGCTGCGCTTAAAGGGACCCGACCCCCACCCCGGACAGACAGTTCTCAGGGTACCCCGCTTGCAAAGCAGTCCTGGCTTGGAGTGCCCGGAGTACCCACACTGGGCACATCACACCACTCGGCCATCAGACCGGCTGCACTTGCCGCAGGCTGCCATCTGGGGAGAGGGGGCAATTGGGGGGCTGCAGGAGAGCTTCCACCCCCAGAAGCCCGCAGAGGCAGCCCAGTCCTCCCCATCGGGGGCGCGTACCCCATTCCTCCCTCACCTCCTTCCACTTACCCTCCCTAGCCCCCCTTCCTCATGTACAAAATAAAGGACACGTGTGGTCAAAAATAGAATCTCTCTTTATTGAACAAAACTGGGGGAGACTGGGAAAAGGAGGTGGGAGAAGGGAAGTCAGAGGGTGGGAGAGGAGAGGGCAACTACAATGATGAGGGGTTTAGAACAGGTCCCATATGAAGAGAGGCTAAACAGACTGGGACTTTTCAGCTTAGAAAAGAGGAGATGGAGGGGGGATATGATAGAGGTCTATAAAAGTATGAGTGGGGTGGAGAGGATGCATACAGAAAAGTTCTTCATTAGCTCCCATAAGGAAGGACTAGAGGACACTAGAGGAAAGGAATGGGTAGCAGGCTTCAAACTAATAACAGAAAGTTCTTCTTCACAAAGCAAATAGTCAACCTGTGGAACTCCTTGCTGCAGGAGGCTGTGAAGGCTAGAACTAGAACAGAGTTTAAAGAGAAGTGAGGTAAATTCATGGAGGCTGGGTCCATGGAGTGCTATTAGCTAGGGGTAGAAATGGTGTCCCTGGCCTCTGTTTGTGGAAGGCTGGAGATGGATGGCACGAGACAAATGGCTTGGTTATTGTTTTGGTCCATCCCCTCCAGGGTCCCTAGCATTGGCCGCTGTCGGCAGACAGGCTACTGGGCTAGATGGACCTTTGGTCTGACCCAGGACGGCTATTCTAAGCTCAGGGCTCAGGGTCGGGGGTCTCAGTGGACCACCTTGATTTTCATGCACACCTGCTCCTGGGTGGCCAGGCTGGCAGCTCTCCTGCCCTAGACGGCCACTGTCCTGTGCCTAGTGCAGAGGTCATGGACGAGGTCCACAATGTCTGCACTGGACCAGGCGGGTGCCCGCCTCTTGCGGTCCTGGGCAAGCTCCCGGCAGCCGCCAGCCTGGTCCCGGGAAGAGGGGGAGGGCTGGGGGGCATCGGGTGGCTGGCTCGAGCCGTGCCAGGTGCAGGGTGTGTGTGCTGGCTGGGTGCTGGCAGGCTTGCACCTGGCACAAACTGTGTAGCTAGCCAGTGGCCCTTTAAGGCCTCCGGGGCCGGGAGGGGGGCATAAAGTTTCCCTGGTGTTGGCCAGAGTGGCCACCAGGGCAAGCTGGGGAGGACTAGCCTCCCACTAGTTCGAATTAAGGGGCTACACACCCCTTAATTCGGACTAGTAAATTCAAACTAGGTTTAATCCTCATGGAATGAGGATTACCTAATTCAAACTAAGCGCTCCGTTCGTTCTAATTAAATTCGAACAAACGGAGCGCTAGTGTAACGCCTATGAAAGTTAGTTCGAACTAACTTTGTAGTGTAGACATACCCTGACACAGCCTGGCACCTCCGATTCCAGGTCCCCCCGGGAGAGCCTGGGGCAGACTAAACCCAATGCAAATACTGCTCTAGGATCTGTCCCCCACCCTTGTTTGAGGGCAGGGTTAGGTGAGGGAGGGGGGGGGGTCATGAGGCCTCTGGCCCTGGGTTGGCCCCCGCTAACCCCTGCCCACAAAAACACTGCTCATGTCGCCTCCAGTGAGTCGCTTCCCCCAAGTGATGCATTGGCAGGTCTCTGTGAGTGGAAACAGAGCCCGGGGTGTTCCCACCTCCCAGGAGCGGGGTGATCCCTCACCCTGGCATGTTCTAAATCCCTCAGATTCACCTTGAGAGGGGGGTGACAGCGTCCCCTCGAACGCCCTTGTCCCTCTCTCCGGCCCCAGTGTCTTCCAGCCACTCCCCTACCTCGCAGCCAACACACAGGCCCCACAGAGCAGGAGTCCGGTCCCGTCTAGGCATGAGGGAGAAATGGTGGTGACACAGCAGGGAAGGCAGGACCTCTGGGTTCTGTCTCACTCGGACATTCAATCTCTGTGTGACTTTGGAACAGTCATGTCGCCCCCCTGCCTCAGTTTCCCTATGTCTATCATGGGGATGGACTTTCAATTGCTGGGTATCTTGAAGGGCTTAAAAGAAAAGCCGCCGCACAAAACGACGATAGTTACTGATTAGAACGACTGATCGCGACAGCCCTGTGCATCTTCAGGGCGTGTTCACATCTCTCCTCAGCCATCTTTCTCCAGTGCTTTTTGTTTACCATCAACCTGTCCTTCCTGGGCATTTTAGCTCCATAGTAACCCAAGATTTTCAGCCCAATAAACAATCATTGTTCAATACACGCAAATGCCCAGAGCGGCCAATTCCTCCCTGACTCAGCCCAGAGCTCAGGAGTTCCCCTCGCCCTGTGGGAAGGGCCCTTAAATGATTTTTACTCCTAAATCTCGATAAATAGCCCACGAGCCCGGACGGGCTCATCTCCAGCCTGTTTACATCCAGACGCTGCGTCTCCGCTCGGGGCTGAGGGAACCCCGCTGGGATTGCACGGAGATCTGTTATAAACGGTGCACTCCCCGCTGTCAGCTCTCGGCGTGGGCGGGTCCAGGCCATGCTGGGGTCAGAGCGGCGTGGGCGAAGGTGAACGGAGCGGGGTTTCCAGGGAAGACACTCGCATCTCACAAGTCCAAGGCCCCGAGGAAGACTCCACAGCCTGACAGACCCAGTGCACGGTGCGTGTGAGGGGACAGAGGGAAAGTCTGGGGTCCTTCGCCCACTGCACAGACATTAAACTCCCAGGCCCTTGACCCGGGGATGAGGTTGCTCCAGTGTCACTGGCCAAAATGTCCCTTTTTGATACCTTCGTCCCCCTCTCCGGTCAATGTCCTCCAGTTCCCAGGGGCTGTGTTTCAGTGCCAGAGGGACTCCATCAGGATGAAAGGGGTTAATAGATGTGTGGTACAAAGCCAGATTCTGGGGCTGCGAGCGGGACTTTACTTAACCCCCACTGAGGGAAAACTCCCCTTGTAGTTAGAACTGAGTAAAGAGCTCAGGAGCCAGCCGGGTCTGAATGCTCAGAGGCAGCCTCGCCTCCTCGTGCTCGGTGTATTTCCAAACACACTTTGGCCTTCCTAATTACACCCCATCACCCATCTATATGCTTAGAATTTTTTTTAACCAATCACATGTCAGGTCTTCTATTGTTTCCTAACCTTGTTATATCTTATCTTTAAAACGTTTCCTTCATTTGTTCTATTTCAAAGTTAAACACAGATCTCTCCTGTGTTCACCACTTGCTTGCTTGCTTGCTTTTGGCTCGGCTACTGCCCGATTTGTGTGCTTTTGGTTCCAAATGAGGTGACTGTTTGTTCGGTGGGTTGTTATTTCTGGTGTCGGTAAGTCTGGACGACATTCCTCTTTCGACAGAGGAATGTAAATGAAGGACTTTGAAATTGCAAATGAAGCACTTCATTTGCATAATGGATTCCGATCGCTTTTTCGACAAAGTATTTTTCAGAGAGAAAACCCAGCGGTCTAGACACAGTTCTTTCCGGGGGGAAAAAACCCTTTTTCAATAGAACCTATAAACCTCATTTTTTCAGGCCTTAGTGTTCTTTCATAAAAAGTTTTTTTTTTTTTCAAAAGAACTGCATCGACACCGCAGGGATGTTTTTTCGAAAAATCCTTTGTTGAAAAAGCAATCGGCATCCATGATGCAAAGGAAGTGCGGAATTTGAAAATCAGCGCTTCATTTGCAATTTTGAAGTCCTTCGTTTCCATTCCTCTTTTGAAAGAGGAATGTACTCCAAAAGGACCCTAACGTTCTCCTGTAGCTGCTCTTCTACACCCTCCTTGACTGGCACTGTCCTGTAAAGTATTTCATCTCCTCCGGTGATATGAATTCCTCCCACTGCTTCCTTCCAAACACAGAACAGAGCTATTTTTTGAACACGTCTGACTTTCCTGCAACATTAACACATTTCCCTTCATCTTTCTCGGACACAGCCAAACCTTTTCTAAGTTTTCTTTTGTTCCGAATAACATCCTTTTTGTGATCCTTACAAACATGGATTTTTCCCTGATGTTTTTAACGTTCTTTATCAAATGTCATGACTTCTCTAGCTCCCTTGTTCCTATTAGTTATATATTGCTCCTCCTGCCCTTCACTGCCACTGAATCAGGGTGTGTCTAGACTACCGAGTTTTTTCCAAAAAAGTGTCCTTGCATCTAGACTACCGTCCCTGTTCTTTCGAAATTAAATCGAAAGAATGTGGCAGGTTTTTTGCAATCGGTAAACCTATTTTACCAGGAATAACGCCCTTTTTCAAAAGAGCTCTTTTAAAATGCTACATAGTCCTGTATTTTGTTTTGAAAAAAGGCATTCTTAAACGCACACAAGGCTCTTTTTAAAGAGATTGCAGATCACTTTTTTGAAGCTCTTGTGGCTGTCTAGATGATGTCTTTTGAAAAAGCCTGTTTCAAAAGAGGCTTGTAGTCTAGACATACCCTCAGACTGCGCCTAGATTAGCATGATTTTGCGCAAACTCTTGCCGTCTGTCTACACTGGCCGCTAGTATTTGCGCAAGAACACTGACCTTGTAATGTACAAAATCAGTGGTTCTTGTGCAAATACTTTGATGCTCCTGCTCAGGGATAAGCCCTCTTGTGCAAGTATTCTTGTGCAAGAGGGCCAGTGTAGACAGCCACGTTAATTTCTTGCGCAAGGAAGCCCGATGGATAAAATGGCCATTGCAGCTTTCTTGCGCAAGAGAGCGTCTATACTGGGCACGGATGCTTTTGCGCAAAAGCAAATCTTTTGCACAAAGGCACATGCCAGTATAGACTCTCTCTTGCACAAATATTTTTAAAAGAAAAACGTTTCCATTAAAAGTATTTGCGGAAAAATTGCCAATCTAGACGCAGCCTCAATGTTTAACTTGGTGCTTTTTTACTGTAGCATCGAGGAACTTTTGCTGTCCAATGCACTCTTCTTAAAGAGCCCCCAATTTTAACTGTCAGCTCCCTGCTTACATTTTTTGTTCCAATCAGCTGTGCTAATAATTTGCTGCCGCTTTAGAGAATGAACCCCTTTCAAGCACTAAGACTCTATGGATATTTCTGGTTAGGAACTCTTATCTATATGTCAGTTGGAATGTAATCAGTTCCAAACTTTTATTTTGTTGTTCTCTGTTTGTGTCCTTTGTCTGCCTCTTCTCTCTATGAAACAGTCACAGATTTGCCATCTGTCTGCATAGGACAGCCTCCCCAATTCTCACAGTCCATCTCAGAAACCCCCTTTTTAGCTGCGATTTCCTTTGTACAGACTCAGTGACCAAATCTAAGCACATGTCTAGAACAAGTAATCTTCCACCCCTCTCCTTCAGAATTGGACCATTGTGTTTGTTTTTCCCACCACCGGGAATGTACAGGTGTTTTCACACGGCTGCTACACATGATAGGCAGGTTTTTGTTCCATGAGATGTGTTGCAGGAGGGATGTTTCCCCAAGCACATGGCTTGGCAAAGCCTCAGATGGTCTCCACTCTCAGATTTTGAGCAGTGGGGTGACTAGAAATCCCTACAGTGTTGGAGAGTCAGTGGCTCATCATTCATGTCTCTGGACAATGGAAATGTCATTTCTCAGTGTGTGAAGTGAAAAAAACGTGCTTCACCCGTGACATGAGAACAGTCTCCAGTAGCGCATGTCGTGTCTCATGTTAACATGGTCTCTCCCTCCAGGCATTTGGACTGTGACCATCACCCTCGAGCCTGGGCGCAGACAGGCCGTCAGGGGAACATACGGTCCACGCTGGAGACACCGTTCTGTTTCGGAGTTGGACGCCTTCTCCCCTGCTCCATGTCAGATTTCAACACCACTGACTTCACCAACCCCTCCACTTTCATCCTGCTGGGCATCCCTGGCTGGGAGTCAGCCCATGGCTGGATCTCCATCCCCTTCTGCATCACGTACGCCATCGCCCTCTTCGGGAACCTCACCATCCTGTTGGTTGTGAAGAAGGAGCCGAGCCTCCACGTGCCCATGTACTATTTCCTCTGTATGCTGGCTGTCACCGACCTGGTCCTCTCCACATCCCTCCTGCCCAAAACACTGAGCATCTTCTGGTTCAATTCCAGGGAGATCAATTTCAGCGCCTGCCTTGCCCAGATGTTCTTCATGCTCAGCTCCATAGCGGTGGAGTCTGGGATCTTGGTGGCCATGGCGTTGGATCGCTACGTGGCCATCTGCCACCCCCTGAGACATTCCACCATCCTCACACACTCGGTGGTTGCCAAGATGGGCCTGGCCGTGGTGCTGCGTGGGGTCACACTCGCATTGCCCAATCCCTTCCTGGCCAGGCGGTGGCCTTATTGCCAAACCAACATCATATCCCACACGCACTGCGAGCACATGGCCGTGGTGAAGCTGGCCTGCGCCGACACCCGCATTAATAGCTACTATGGACTCTTTGTGTTGTTCTTAGTTTCTGCTCCTGATGTGTTTTTTATCACCATGTCCTACACCCAGATCCTCAGGGCCGTCTTCAGCCTCCCCACCAAGGATGCCCGGATCAAGACTTTCGGGACCTGCGGCTCCCACCTGGGTGCCATTTTAGGGTTTTACATCCCGTATCTCTTCTCCTTCCTCACGCACCGTTTTGGCCACAATGTGCCCCTATATTTCCAAGTTCTCATTGGCAACATGTACGTCCTGGGGCCCCCCACGCTGAACCCCATCATCTACGGGGTGAAGACCCAGGAGATCCGGGACAGGCTGCTCTGTCTGTTTACGCGTAAAGGGACTCGGAAAGCTTTTGCCTGGGGCTCCAGCTGGCAGACCACATCCCATGCAACTCTGGTGGGTTAGAATGGGCTGTGCTCTCTTCCCTCAATCAGGTACTAGACAGTCAATGGACTATTCCAGCGCGACAAACTCTAGAGTTGGTGTGTGTTTGTAACTGGCACCAGGTAGATTTGTATGTCTGCACTACAGCGCTAATTCGAACTAACGCATCCAGACTAAAAAACTAGTTCGAATTAGCGTTTTGCTCATTCGAACAAGCATGACCACACAGAGTGGACCCTGAACCGGGGTTAAGGATGGCCGGAAGCAGTGCCGGCAGGGCATCAGAAGAGGACTTAGAGCGTGGAGCTGCTGTCTCAGGCTAGCCGAGGGCTGTGCTTAAAGGGACCCGACCCCCACCCCGGACAGACAGTTCTCAGGGGTGCCCCGCTTGCAAAGCAGTCCTGGCTTGGAGTGCCCGGAGTACCCGCACTGGGCACATCACAGCACTTGTCCATCAGACCGGCTGTACTTGCCGCAGGCTGCCATCTCAGGAGAGGGGGCAATTGGGGGGCTGAAGGAGAGGTTCCACCCACAGAAGCCCGCAGAGGCAGCCCAGACCTCCCCATCGGGGGCGCGTACCCCATTCCTCCATCACCTCCTTCCACTTACCCTCCCTAGTCCCCCTTCCTGATGTACAAAATAAAGGACAATTGTGTTCAAAAATAGAATCTCTCTTTATTGAACAAAACTGGGGGAGACTGGGAAAAGGAGGTGGGAGAGGGGAAGACAGAGGGTGGGAGAGGGGAGGGCAACTACAATGATGAGGGGTTTGGAACAGGTCCCATATGAAGAGAGGCTAAACAGACTGGGACTTTTCAGCTTAGAAAAGAGGAGATGGAGGGGGGATAGGATAGAGGTCTATAAAAGCATGAGTGGGGTGGAGAGGGTGCATACAGAAAAGTTCTTCATTAGCTCCCATAAGGAAGGACTAGAGGACACTAGAGGAAAGGAATGGGTAGCAGGCTTCAAACTAATAACAGAAAGTTCTTCTTCACAAAGCAAATAGTCAACCTGTGGAACTCCTTGCTGCAGGAGGCTGTGAAGGCTAGAACTAGAACAGAGTTTAAAGAGAAGTGAGGTAAATTCATGGAGGCTGGGTCCATGGAGTGGTATTAGCTAGGGGGTAGGAATGGTGTCCCTGGCCTCTGTTTGTGGAAGGCTGGAGATGGATGGCATGAGACAAATGGCTTGGTTATTGTTTTGGTCCATCCCCTCCAGGGTCCCTAGGGTTGGCCGCTGTCGGCAGACAGGCTACTGGGCTAGATGGACCTTTGGTCTGACCCAGTATGGCTATTCTAAGCTCAGGGCTCAGGGTCGGGGGTCTCAGTGGACCACCTTGATTTTCATGCAAACCTGCTCCTGGGTGGCCAGGCTGGCAGCTCTCCTGCCCTAGACGGCCACTTTCCTGTGCCTAGTGCAGAGGTCATGGACGAGGTCCACGATGTCTGCACTGGACCAGGTGGGTGCCCGCCTCTTGCGGTCCTGGACAAGCTCCCGGCAGCCGCCAGCCTGGTCCCGGGAAGAGGGGGAGGGCTGAGGGGCATCGGGTGGCTGGCTCGAGCCGTGCCAGGTGCAGGGTGTGTGTGCTGGCTGGGTGCTGGCAGGCTTGCACCTGGCACAAACTGTGTAGCCAGCCCGTGCCCCTTTAAGGGGTCCAAGGCCGGGAGGGGGGCAGTAGAGTTTCCCTGGTGTTGGCCAGAGTGGCCACCAGGGCAAGCTGGGGAGGACTAGCCTCCCACTAGTTCGAATTAAGGGGCTACACACCCCTTAATTCGGACTAGTAAATTCAAACTAGGTTTAATCCTCATGGAATGAGGATTACCTAATTCAAACTAAGCGCTCCGTTCGTTCGAATTAAATTCGAACTAACGGAGCGCTGGTGTAACGCCTATGAAAGTTAGTTCGAACTAACTTTGTAGTGTAGACATACCCTGACACAGCCTGGCACCTCCGATTCCAGGTCCCCCCGGGAGAGCCTGCTGCAGACTAAACCCAATGCAAATACTGCTCTAGGCTCTGTTCTCCACCCTTGTTTGGGGGCAGGGTTAGGTGAGGGAGGGGGGGTCATGAGGCCTCTGGCCCTGGGTTGGCCCCCGTTACCCCCTGCCCACAGAAACACTGCTCATGTCACCTCCAGTGAGTCGCTTCCCCCAAGTGATGCATTGGCAGGTCTCTGTGAGTGGAAACAGAGCCCGGGGTGTTCCCACCTCCCAGGAGCGGGGTGATCCCACAGCCTGCCATGTTCTAAAACCCTCAGATTCACCTTGAGAGGGGGGTGACAGCGTCCCCTCGAACGCCCTTGTCCCTCTCTCCGGCCCCAGTGTCTTCCAGCCACTCCCCTGCCTCCCAGCCAACACACAGGCCCCACAGAGCAGGAGTCCGGTCCCGTCTAGGCATGAGGGAGAAATGGTGGTGACACAGCAGGGAAGGCAGGACCTCTGGGTTCTGTCTCACTCGGACATTCTATCTCTGTGTGACTTTGGAACAGTCATGTCGCCCCCCTGCCTCAGTTTCCCTATGTCTATCATGGGGATGGACTTTCAATTGCTGGGTATCTTGAAGGGCTTAAAAGAAAAGCCGCCGCACAAAACGACGATAGTTACTGATTAGAACGACTGATCGCGACAGCCCTGTGCATCTGCAGGGCGTGTTCACATCTCTCCTCAGCCATCTTTCTCCAGAGCTTTTTGTTTACCATCAACCTGTCCTTCCTGGGCATTTTAGCTCCATAGTAACCCAAGATTTTCATCCCAATAAACAATCATTGTTCAATACACGCAAATGCCCAGAGCGGCCAATTCCTCCCTGACTCAGCCCAGAGCTCAGGAGTTCCCCTCGCCCTGTGGGAAGGGCCCTTAAATGATGTTTACTCCTAAATCTCGATAAATAGCCCACGAGCCCGGACGGGCTCATCTCCAGCCTGTTTACATCCAGACGCTGCGTCTCCGCTCGGGGCTGAGAGAACCCCGCTGGGATTGCACGGAGATCTGTTATAAACGGTGCACTCCCCGCTGTCGGCTCTCGGCGTGGGCGGGTCCAGGCCATGCTGGGGTCAGAGCAGCGTGGGAGAAGGTGAACGGAGCGAGGTTCCCAGGGAAGACACTCGCGTCTCACAAGTCCAAGGCACTGAGGAAGACTCCACAGCCTGACAGACCCAGTGCACGGTGCGTGTGAGGGGACAGAGGGAAAGTCTGGGGTCCTTCGCCCACTGCACAGACATTAAACATCCCAGGCCCTTGACCCGGGGATGAGGTTGCTCCAGTGTCACTGGCCAAAATATCCCTTTTTGATACCCTCGTCCCCCTCTCCGGTCAATGTCCTCCAGTTCCCAGGGGCTGTGTTTCAGTGCCAGAGAGACTCCGTCAGGATGAAAGGGGTTAATAGATGTGTGGTACGAGGCCAGATTCTGGGGCTGCGAGCCGGACTTTACTTAACCCCCACTGAGGGAAAACTCCCCTTGTAGTTACAACTGAGTAAAGAGCTCAGGAGCCAGCCAGGTCTGAATGCTCAGAGGCAGCCTCGCCTCCTCGTGCTCGGTGTATTTCCAAACACACTTTGGCCTTCCTAATTACACCCCATCACCCATCTACATGCTTAGAATTTTTTTTAACCAATCACATGTCAGGTCTTCTATTGTTTCCTAATCTTGTTATATCTTATCTTTAAAACGTTTCCTTCATTTGTTCTATTTCAAAGTTAAACACAGATCTCTCCTGTGTTTACCACTTGCTTTTTGCTTGCTTTTGTCTCGGCTGCTGCCCGATTTGTGTGCTTTTGGTTCCAAATGAGGTGACTGTTTGTTCGGTGGGTTGTTATTTCTGGTGTTGGTAAGTCTGGACGACATTCCTCTTTCGACAGAGGAATGTAAATGAAGGACTTTGAAATTGCAAATGAAGCACTTCATTTGCATAATGGATTCCAATCGCTTTTTCGACAAAGTATTTTTCACAGAGAAAACCCAGCGGTCTAGACACAGTTCTTTCCGGGGGAAAAAACCCTTTTTCAATAGAACCTATAAACCTCATTTTTTCAGGCATTAGTGTTCTTTCATAAAAAGTTTTTTTTTTTTCTCAAAAGAACTGCATCGACACCGCAGGGATATTTTTTCGAAAAATCCTTTGTTGAAAAAACAATCAGCATCCATGATGCAAAGGAAGTGCGGAATTTGAAAATCAGCGCTTCATTTGTAATTTTGAAGTCCTTCGTTTCCATTCCTCTGTCGAAAGAAGAATGTACTCCAAAAGGACCCTAAGGTTCTACTGTAGCTGCTCTTCTACACCCTCCTTGACTGGCACTGTCCTGCAACGTATTTCATCTCCTCCGGTGATATGAATTCCTCCCACTGCTTCCTTCCAAACACAGAACAGAGCTATTTTTTGAACACGTCTGACTTTCCTGCAACATTAACACATTTCCCTTCATCTTTCTCGGACACAGCCAAACCTTTTCTAAGATTGGTAAGTCTGGACGACATTCCTCTTTCGACAGAGGAATGTAAATGAAGGACTTTTGTTCCGAATAACATCCTTTTTGTGATCCTTACAAACATGGATTTTTCCCTGATGTTTTTAACGTTCTTTATCAAATGTCATGACTTCTCTAGCTCCCTTGTTCCTATTAGTTATATATTGCTCCTCCTTCCCTTCACTGCCACTGAATCAGGGTGTGTCTAGACCAGGCATGTCCAAAGTCCGGCCCGCGGGCCAATTGCGGCCCGTGTTCCGGTTTAATACGGCCCCCCAGGTAATTTGGCAATATCTATCTTTTATGGCCCCCAACGAATCCATATGTATTGAGATGAATACATTGTAAAATCTCAGTTAATGTCAGTTGGTCTAAATCAGTTATAAATATATTTGGACACAACATGTATACTTGGTGTTATGTTCCTGTTCATATTTTTTGAACTTAAAAGTTGACAGACAACCTTTATTACCAATAATATGTAATGTACTTTACAACGTTCCTGACATATATTTCAGCTTCCTGGATTTTTTTTTTCATCTGGCCTTCAGATATGAAAGGCAGAGTGATTTAACACCTGTTTAGATTTGTCATCCATGTGACGAAATGAAAAGTATGCCGTTTGCAATAAACTTTGCATAAAATAGTTAATTGGCGTTTAATTTTAATGGTTCAAAGAATGTCAGGCAAAATGGTCGGCCCTCACGCATGTTCACTTCATCAAATCTGGCCCTCTTTGAAAAAAGTTTGGACACCTCTGGTCTAGACTACCGAGTTTTTTCCAAAAAAGTGTCCTTGCATCTAGACTGCCATCCCTGTTCTTTCGAAATTAAATCGAAAGAATGTGGCAGGTTTTTTGCAATCGGTAAACCTATTTTACCAGGAATAACGCCCTTTTTCAAAAGAGCTCTTTTAAAGTGCTACATAGTCCTGTATTTTGTTTTGAAAAAAGGCATTCTTAAACGCACACAAGGCTCTTTTGAAAGAGATTGCAGATCACTTTTTTGAAGCTCTTGTAGCTGTCTAGATGATGTCTTTTGAAAAAGCCTGTTTCAAAAGAGGCTTGTAGTCTAGACGTACCCTCAGACTGTGTCTAGATTAGCATGATTTTGCGCTAACTCTTGCCGTCTGTCTACACTCTCCGCTAGTATTTGCGCAAGAACACTGACCTTGTAATGTACAAAATCAGTGGTTCTTGTGCAAATACTTTGATGCTCCTGCTCAGGGATAAGCCCTCTTGTGCAAGTATTCTTGTGCAAGAGGGCCAGTGTAGACAGCCACCTTAATTTCTTGCGCAAGAAAGCCCGATGGCTAAAATGGCCATTGCAGCTTTCTTGCGCAAGAGAGCGTCTATACTGGGCACGGATGCTTTTGCGCAAAAGCAAATCTTTTGCACAAAGGCACGTGCCAGTATAGACTCTCTCTTGCACAAATACTTTTAAAAGAAAAATGTTTCCATTAAAAGTATTTGCGCAAAAATTGCCAATCTAGACGCAACCTCAATGTTTAACTTGGTGCTTTTTTACTGTAGCATCGAGGAATTTTTGCTGTCCAATGCACTCTTCTTAAAGAGCCCCCAATTTTAACTGTCAGCTCCCTGCTTACATTTTTTGTTCCAATCAGCTGTGCTAATAATTTGCTGCCGCTTTAGAGAACGAGCCCCTTTCAAGCACTAAGACTCTATGGATATTTCTGGTTAGGAACTCTTATCTTTATGTCAGTTGGAATGTAATCAGTTCCAAACTTTTATTTTGTTCTTCTCTGTTTGTGTCCTTTGTCTGCCTCTTCTCTCTATGAAACAGTCGCAGATTTGCCATCTGTCTGCATAGGACAGCCTCCCCAATTCTCACAGTCCATCTCAGAAACCCCCTTTTTAGCTGTGATTTCCTTTGTACAGACTCAGTGACCAAATCTGAGCACGTGTCTAGAACAAGTAATCTTCCACCCCTCTCCTTCAGAATTGGACCATTGTGTTTGTTTTTCCCACCACCGGGAATGTACAGGTGTTTTCACACGGCTGCTACACATGATAGGCAGGTTTTTGTTCCATGAGATGTGTTGCAGGAGGGATGTTTCCCCAAGCACGTGGCTTGGCAAAGCCTCAGATGGTCTCCACTCTCAGATTTTGAGCAGTGGGGTGACTAGAAATCCCTACAGTGTTGGAGAGTCAGTGGCTCATCATTCATGTCTCTGGACAATGGAAATGTCATTTCTCAGTGTGTGAAGTGAAAAAAACGTGCTTCACCCGTGACATGAGAACAGCCTCCAGTAGCGCATGTCATGTCTCATGTTAACATGGTCTCTCCCTCCAGGCATTTGGACTGTGACCATCACCCTCGAGCCTGGGCGCAGACAGGCCGTCAGGGGAACATACGGTCCTTGCTGGAGACACCATTCTGTTTCGGAGTTGGACGCCTTCTCCCCTGCTCCATGTCAGATTTCAACACCACCGACTTCACCAACCCCTCCACTTTCATCCTGCTGGGCATCCCTGGCTGGGAGTCAGCCCATGGCTGGATCTCCATCCCCTTCTGCATCACGTACGCCATCGCCCTCTTCGGGAACCTCACCATCCTGTTGGTTGTGAAGATGGAGCCGAGCCTCCACGTGCCCATGTACTATTTCCTCTGCATGCTGGCTGTCACCGACCTGGTCCTCTCCACATCCCTGCTGCCAAAAACACTGAGCATCTTCTGGTTCAATTCCAGGGAGATCGATTTCAGCGCCTGCCTCGCCCAGATGTTCTTCATGCTCAGCTCCATAGCGGTGGAGTCTGGGATCTTGGTGGCAATGGCGTTGGATCGCTACGTGGCCATCTGCCACCCCCTGAGACATTCCACCATCCTCACACACTCGGTGGTCGCCAAGATCGGCCTGGCCGTGGTGCTGCGCGGGGTCACACTCGCATTGCCCACTCCCTTCCTGGCCAGGCGGTGGCCTTATTGCCGAACCAACATCATATCCCACACGCACTGCGAGCACATGGCCGTGGTGAAGCTGGCCTGCGCCGACACCCGCATTAATAGCTACTATGGACTCTTTGTGTTGTTCTTAGTGTCTGCTCCTGATGTGTTTTTTATCACCATGTCCTACACCCAGATCCTCAGGGCCGTCTTCAGCCTCCCCACCAAGGATGCCCGGATCAAGACTTTCGGGACCTGCGGCTCCCACCTGGGTGCCATTTTAGGCTTTTACATCCCGTATCTCTTCTCCTTCCTCACGCACCGCTTTGGCCACAATGTGCCCCTATATTTCCAAGTTCTCATTGGCAACATGTACGTCCTGGGGCCCCCCACGCTGAACCCCATCATCTACGGGGTGAAGACCCAGCAGATCCGGGACAGGCTGCTCTGTCTGTTTACGCGTAAAGGGACTCGGAAAGCTTTTGCCTGGGGCTCCAGCTGGCAGACCACATCCCATGCAACTCTGGTGGGTTAGAATGGGCTGTGCTCTCTTCCCTCAATCAGGTACTAGACAGTCAATGGACTATTCCAGCGCGACAAACTCTAGAGTTGGTGTGTGTTTGTAACTGGCACCAGGTAGATTTGTATGTCTGCACTACAGCGCTAATTCGAACTAACGCATCCAGACTAAAAAACTAGTTCGAATTAGCGTTTTGCTCATTCGAACAAGCATGTCCACACAGAGTGGACCCTGAACCGGGCTTAAGGATGGCCGGAAGCAGTGCCGGCAGGGCATCAGAGGAGGACTTAGAGTGTGGAGCAGCTGTCTCAGGCTAGCCGAGGGCTGCGCTTAAAGGGACCCGACCCCCACCCCGTACAGACAGTTCTAAGGGGTGCCCCGCTTGCAAAGCAGTCCTGGCTTGGAGTGCCCAGAGTACCCACACTGGGCACATCACACCACTCAGCCATCAGACCGGCTGCACTTGCCGCAGGCTGCCATCTGGGGAGAGGGGGCAATTGGGGGGCTGCAGGAGAGGTTCCACCTCCAGAAGCCCGCAGAGGCAGCCCAGTCCTCCCCATCGGGGGCGCGTACCCCATTCCTCCTTCACCTCCTTCCACTTACCCTCCCTAGCCCCCCTTCCTCATGTACAAAATAAAGGACACGTGTGGTCAAAAATAGAATCTCTCTTTATTGAACAAAACTGGAAGAGACTGGGAAAAGGAGGTGGGAGAAGGGAAGTCAGAGGGTGGGAGAGGAGAGGGCAACTACAATGATGAGGGGTTTAGAACAGGTCCCATATGAAGAGAGGCTAAACAGACTGGGACTTTTCAGCTTAGAAAAGAGGAGATGGAGGGGGGATATGATAGAGGTCTATAAAAGTATGAGTGGGGTGGAGAGGATGCATACAGAAAAGTTCTTCATTAGCTCCCATAAGGAAGGACTAGAGGACACTAGAGGAAAGGAATGGGTAGCAGGCTTCAAACTAATAACAGAAAGTTCTTCTTCACAAAGCAAATAGTCAACCTGTGGAACTCCTTGCTGCAGGAGGCTGTGAAGGCTAGAACTAGAACAGAGTTTAAAGAGAAGTGAGGTAAATTCATGGAGGCTGGGTCCATGGAGTGCTATTAGCTAGGGGTAGAAATGGTGTCCCTGGCCTCTGTTTGTGGAAGGCTGGAGATGGATGGCACGAGACAAATGGCTTGGTTATTGTTTTGGTCCATCCCCTCCAGGGTCCCTAGCATTGGCCGCTGTCGGCAGACAGGCTACTGGGCTAGATGGACCTTTGGTCTGACCCAGGACGGCTATTCTAAGCTCAGGGCTCAGGGTCGGGGGTCTCAGTGGACCACCTTGATTTTCATGCAAACCTGCTCCTGGGTGGCCAGGCTGGCAGCTCTCCTGCCCTAGACGGCCACTGTCCTGTGCCTAGTGCAGAGGTCATGGACGAGGTCCACAATGTCTGCACTGGACCAGGCGGGTGCCCGCCTCTTGCGGTCCTGGGCAAGCTCCCGGCAGCCGCCAGCCTGGTCCCGGGAAGAGGGGGAGGGCTGGGGGGCATCGGGTGGCTGGCTCGAGCCGTGCCAGGTGCAGGGTGTGTGTGCTGGCTGGGTGCTGGCAGGCTTGCACCTGGCACAAACTGTGTAGCTAGCCCGTGGCCCTTTAAGGGCTCCGGGGCCGGGAGGGGGGCATAAAGTTTCCCTGGTGTTGGCCAGAGTGGCCACCAGGGCAAGCTGGGGAGGACTAGCCTCCCACTAGTTCGAATTAAGGGGCTACACACCCCTTAATTCGGACTAGTAAATTCAAACTAGGTTTAATCCTCATGGAATGACGATTACCTAATTCAAACTAAGCACTCCGTTCGTTCTAATTAAATTCGAACTAACGGAGAACTAGTGTAACGCCTATGAAAGTTAGTTCGAACTAACTTTGTAGTGTAGACATACCCTGACACAGCCTGGCACCTCCGATTCCAGGTCCCCCCGGGAGAGCCTGCTGCAGACTAAACCCAATGCAAATACTGCTCTAGGATCTGTTCTCCACCCTTGTTTGAGGGCAGTGTTAGGTGAGGGAGGGGGGTCATGAGGCCTCTGGCCCTGGGTTGGCCCCCGCTAACCCCTGCCCACAAAAACACTGCTCATGTCGCCTCCAGTGAGTCGCTTCCCCCAAGTGATGCATTGGCAGGTCTCTGTGAGTGGAAACAGAGCCCGGGGTGTTCCCACATCCCAGGAGCGGGGTGATCCCACAGCCTGCCATGGTCTAAATCCCTCAGATTCACCTTGAGAGGGGGGTGACAGCATCCCCTCGAACGCCCTTGTGCCTCTCTCCGGCCCCAGTGCCTTCCAGCCACTCCCCTACCTCCCAGCCAACACACAGGCCCCACAGAGCGGGAGTCCGGTCCCGTCTAGGCATGAGGGAGAAATGGTGGTGACACAGCAGGGAAGGCAGGACCTCTGGGTTCTGTCTCACTCGGACATTCAATCTCTGTGTGACTTTGGAACAGTCATGTCGCCCCCCTGCCTCAGTTTCCCTATGTCTATCATGGGGATGGACTTTCAATTGCTGGGTATCTTGAAGGGCTTAAAAGAAAAGCCGCCGCACAAAACGACGATAGTTACTGATTAGAACGACTGATCGCGACAGCCCTGTGCATCTGCAGGGCGTGTTCACATCTCTCCTCAGCCATCTTTCTCCAGAGCTTTTTGTTTACCATCAACCTGTCCTTCCTGGGCATTTTAGCTCCATAGTAACCCAAGATTTTCATCCCAATAAACAATCATTGTTCAATACACGCAAATGCCCAGAGCGGCCAATTCCTCCCTGACTCAGCCCAGAGCTCAGGAGTTCTCCTCGCCCTGTGGGAAGGGCCCTTAAATGATGTTTACTCCTAAATCTCGATAAATAGCCCACGAGCCCGGACGGGCTCATCTCCAGCCTGTTTACATCCAGACGCTGCATCTCCGCTCGGGGCTGAGGGAACCCCGCTGGGATTGCACGGAGATCTGTTATAAACGGTGCACACCCCGCTGTCGGCTCTCGGCGTGGGCGGGTCCAGGCCATGCTGGGGTCAGAGCGGCGTGGGAGAAGGTGAACGGAGCGAGGTACCCAGGGAAGACACTTGCGTCTCACAAGTCCAAGGCACTGAGGAAGACTCCACAGCCTGACAGACCCAGTGCACGGTGCGTGTGAGGGGACAGAGGGAAAGTCTGGGGTCCTTCGCCCACTGCACAGACATTAAACTCCCAGGACCTTGACCCGGGGATGAGGTTGCTCCAGTGTCACTGGCCAAAATATCCCTTTTTGATACCCTCGTCCCCCTCTCCGGTCAATGTCCTCCAGTTCCTAGGGACTGTGTTTCAGTGCCAGAGAGACTCCGTCTGGATGAAAGGGGTTAATAGATGTGTGGTACGAGGCCAGATTCTGGGGCTGCGACCCGGACTTTACTTAACCCCCACTGAGGGAAAACTCCCCTTGTAGTTAGAACTGAGTAAAGAACTGAGGAGCCAGCGGTGTGTGAATGCTCAGAGGTAGTCTGGTTTCCTCTTGCATCCCGGGTCTCTGGCTGTTAAGGAGGTGTCGGGGAGGTAGGGTTTTGTGACTTTTCTCTGCTGGAAATATGGGTTTCTCGTTGGGGCCATCCAAAGAATTTCTCTTCGTGGGGAAGACATCGTCTCTCCTGGCTTCATTTGAGAAGTCAGCTGAACTCTCAGGCCTGGGACTTTCCCAAGGCAAAGCAGCAGGCAGTCCTGTTCTTACCGTTACGACAGTCTTCCTGAGATTACACCCAGGGTGGGGCATTTTAGCCCCAAAGCGTATAGATTGGCAAACCGATAAGGAACTGACAATGAGGTTTTCTAATTGAAGCTGTCAGACCCCTTAGCAAAAGATGCTGCTGCCAGCCCCATTTTCAATGGCCCGTCCATTTGAGAATGCCATTCAGCTAAGCTCTTTTCTGCCATACTGTCAGGGGCAAGGCGTTCCACTGGTCAAATCGGTATACTGTAAATAATTGTACTGCATCCGTGTTATCCATTCAGACCATCAGTGGAATGGAATGCTCCCTCGTTCGTGGGCTGTGAGAAAGGGTGAACGCAAATGCCAGATCTAGTTTTCTTAATTCAGATTCATAGGGTTCAAGGCCAGAGGGGAGCATCCGATCATCCAGTCTGACCCCCTCTATAACACAGGCCATTACGTTTCACCCGGTTACCCCTGTACTGGACTCCGTAACTTGTGTTTCATTGAAACCTGACCTCCAATAGGAGTTTGCATCATTGAATCACAGAGCGAGAAGGCCCACAAGGGGTCTTTCTTTCAGCTGCTCGAGTATCTGAAGATGGCTGTCGTGTCTCCCCTCACTTTCTTCTTTTTTAAATTAAACCTATCCGGCTTCTTCAGCCATTGTTCTCATATGGTTTTTAGTCCATCCCTTGGACTAAATTTCTTTCTCCTCGGGATCTTTCCCAGTTTTTTCTACATCCCTACAATGCTTTGGTGCACCGAACTGGACACAATACTCCAGCTGAGTTCTGAGCAGCAAGGAGCGAAAGAATACTATCATGTCCTGCTACTTACTCGCTTTGCCTCCTTAATGCAACCCACAACACCATTTTATTTTTGTTTTATTTTGCAATAAAAAAATCCACAGCCCAAAAGATGTACCTCTAGCAAGCTTAGCCTAGTGAGATGTACCTCTAGCATGCTAACCCCAGTGCAGACAGCATGAGGTCAACAGAAGAATTCTTCTATCCACCTGGCTACTACTTCTCAGGGAGGTGGATTGCCTACACTGATTAGAGAACTCTGCTGGCCATGTAGGTAGTGTCTACAGGGACATCTGTGCTTCTTTCCAGCTGGGATTTGTCTGGCTTTAGATTCTGTCAGCTGACGGTCAGGGCAGTGTGTGTGTGTATGTTTCCGAGAAAAGGTTTAACGTCCGTGTCTTTACTGCTAGGACCGGGGTCCCATCGCAGAGGGTGGCCAGCAGGCCAACAGATGCCCCGTTATATAGGAAGAACATATTACACCTTAGATTTTAGCTGCTAGAACACAGGGGTTCCTTCACAGCGGGCAGCCTAGGGAAGGCTGAAAAGTGCCCCAACGGATCTGTCACCTGGGAGTGACACAGATCCAAACGCCCAAGCTCTCCCTATGTCTGTCCCTTTATGACCGGCTGAAGTTCTTTTAAATTGTGCTTGGTTCTATCACAGCAACTGAAGGAGTCAGGTTAAAGCTTAAACAGTTACAGGTTTATTAAAAGACTTATAAAAGCATATGGTTACAATGGCTATTGCTCTCTTTCTTAACTGTTAACAAATACAGATTTTAAAAATGGTTACAAAGAAAATAAAGGTAGAAAATAGAAATAATGGTACCAAGTGACAGCTTAATCTTTAAAGAGCTCTAAGTCTATGTGTACACTTAAGACAAAGTACCACATCCAAGTACAATTTTTACACCTTTCTGTGCCTCTCGATTCCAGCGTGTCAGGCCAGGGCCGGTCTCTCAATTCCTAGGAAAGACGAATACGAGGTGGGCATCCCCTTGGAACCTTGGGAGATCAAACACCTAACCCAACCAGCAGATAGATGGTAGATTGACACTCAGAGAAAATGTGCTGCTGGACCCATCTATATACCCCTGGGGGCCCGTATCCTCTTTCTTATCTAAGAGGCCAAATTGTACTGGTCCGTTTCGTGGCGCCAGTTCTTACAAGCAAGTTTCAAGTTAATTTACACTTGCAAGAGAGAGAACTAAATTGTGAGTACTAGGCATTTTTTTACTGGGCGAGAGATTCCTCCCCCCGCGGGCAGCGGTGTGTTGGTATCAATATGGGTTTGAGTCAAGGGCACTCCTTGGCAGCCTCTTGGTCAGCAATTGGCGTATCTCTGTTTACAGCCATTCACGGTCACACAGCCTGGGCCTTCTGCTCTGTGTGCCCTGCATGCTCCAGGCAAGCAAAAATAGATGTTACAAGGGGTTTCCTGTCTGGCTACAGCTTCCAGCCACTGCGATGTGCGCTGGCTTTCTCCACAAGATTAAAGAGCCCTTATCACCCATGGTTTTCTCCTCATGAACATCTCACTTGATTGTCTTTTGATGACAAAAGTAGGAGAAGCTCATTAAGTCTCTTTCTGCAGCCTCCAGTCATTTTTGTGGCTCTTTTCTGCACTGTCTCCAATTTTTCAACCCCAGGACAGGACACAGTCGGTTGCACCGATGCCACGTGCAGAGCTGTAATCCTTCCCCTGCTCCAACTTCTCTGTGTCCCTGTGTTCCAGAACACAGCGCTATAGTCTGTGGGCCAGGCCTACATTTCCAGTTCTGAGTTGATCGTTTTCTATTGGACTCCATTCATCATCGGCTAGTCACTGCTCTGCCAGTCTTTGGCACCTAAATGAACTCCACAGGCATTTCCTATTTGCTTCCTGATCGGTGATCATAAACGCTGAACAGCTTCAGGCCGAGATCTGATCCCTGCATAGCCCTGCTCAAAATAGTCCTGTTCACTGACAATTTCCCATTGACAGCAGCTTTCCAAGATCTGTCCGAGAGCCAGGGTCTCGTCCATTTTACCTCCATTCCAGTGATACTGTACAATGTTCATTTTTCCCCTGAATGTTTTCCATTACTAAATCAAATGCCTCTCAGAAATCAAATTGCGCGTCCACGCAATTCCCTTAATCGGCCAAACATTTACTCTCATCAAAGGATGGAATTAGACACATGCGGTTTTCCATAAGCCCTCTTGTTCGCTGGCATTAATTATATTCCTTCTTTGGTTAAAAACAATCCCATACCAGCCTCTCCATTGCTTCCTAGCCTCGTTAAATCTGTTCTTTAAAACATTCCCTTCATTGTTTATATTTTAAAGTTAACATAGAAGTGCCCTGCATTTACATTTTTATTTTATTTATTTTATTTTATTTTTTATATTTCGGGGGACTGATGCTACTTGATTGTGTACTATTGGTTCCTAACGAGCTGTGGGGGGGGATTGGTTTGGTTAGTTTGTAACTCTGGTGTTGGTAAGGATAATGTTCTGCTATACATGCTATTTAAACTCCTCAAATGGAAGGGCACATCTACACAGCAGAGGTAAAGCCAAAATAATCTAGGCAACTTCTGCAGAAGAGGAACTGGGGATTACAGTAGATGAAAAGCTGGATACGAGTCAACAGGGTGCCCTTATAGCCAAGAAGGCGAATGGCATATTAAGTTGTATTAAGAGGAGCATTGCCTGCAGATCTAGAGAAATGTTTGTTCCCCTTTATTCGGCTCTGGTGAGACCACACGTGGAGTATTGCATCCAGTTCTGGGCCCCCCACTATAGAAAGGATGTGGACATATTGGAGAGGGTCCAGCGGAGGGCAACCGAAATGATGAGAGGGCTGGAGCACATGACCTATGAGGAGAGGCTGGGGATTTGGGATTGTTTAGTCTGCAGAAGAGAAGAGTGAGGGGGGATTTGAGAGCAGCCTTCAACTTCCTGAAGGGAGGTTCCAAGGAGGCTGGAGAGAGGCTGTTCACAGTAGTGACGGATGCAGAACAGAGAGCAAGGGTCTTAAGTTACAGTGGGGTTGGATATTAGGAAAAACTATTTTCCTAAGAGAGTGGTGAAGCACTGGGATGGGTTCCCTAGGAAGGGGATGGAATCTCCATCCCTAGAGGTGTTTAAGTCTCAGCTCGACAAAGCCCTGGCTGGGTTGATTGAGTTGGGGTTGGTCCTACCTTGGGCAATAGGCTGGACTTTAGGACCTCCTGAGGTCTCTTCCAGCTCTATGGTTCTATGATTCTAACTTGAGCTACATCAATTGCGTTGCTGAAGTCAAAATAGCTTTATTTGGCTTTTGGTGCTGTCTACACAGCAGGAAGTCTGAGTTAGGGCACTCTTCCTCCGACTTCCCTTCCTCCTCGTACAATGAGGGTTACAGGAGTTGGAGTAAGAAGTCCTCCAGCTTGACATTATTCCGACATTATGTCAAAATAACTGCTTGTAGTGTAAACGTGTGCTATGTTATTTCAGAATAACATCAGTGAATCTGAAACAAAGCTGCTTTGTAGATGTAGCCGGAACGACCTGGAAACTATTTCACCACTTCATGTGACATAAGGACCTCACACTGCTTCTTTCCAGACGCTGAACATGGCTGTTTTTGAACCCAGCAGTCTTTTCTGTAACAACAACAAGTTTCCTTTCTCCTTCTAGAAAATAGCTAAACCTTTTCTAGGATTTCTCTTCCTCAGGAGGACATCAAATCCAACCCCCAGCCCAAAGCAGGACAAGTCGTAACTAAATTTGCTGCCATTTCGGGAATGATTCCCCTTCAAGTGCTAAGTCTCCATCGATATTACTGGTTAGGAGCTCTTCTCTGTCTGTCAGTTGGAATGTAATTCATCTGGTGCTGGCCACTGTCGGTAATGGGCTAGAAGGACCTTTGGTCTGACCCAGTACGGCCGTTCTTATGTTTTTATGTTCTTATCAGTTCTGTCAGAACCCCCCTTTATAGCTGTGGCAACGTCTTCGCAGCAGCATTATTTCAGAAAACCGTCACTTCTTCCGAAATAATGCAGTGCACGTCTACACAGCAAGCCCATTACTTCCAAATAAATTCAAAATAACGGGATTCTTCCTCCAACTTCTGCAAGCCTTGCTGGCTGTTCAGTAAGGGAAGTTGGGGGAAGGGTGATCTATTTCGAAATAAGTGCTGTGTAGGCAGCACCAGAAGACGAAATAATCTCTTTCGACTCAAGCTCCGCAATGATTTATTTATTTATTCATTCATTTAGTTACATGTTTTTACCCACCTCTCTATTTAAAATAGTCGAGACGGCTTACACAATTTTTTAAACGAAATACAAATATATAAATATATAAACATTTTAAATTGGCATAGCTCAAGTTGCGTAATTTATTTCGAGTTTTGTCCTGTTGGGTAGATGTGTGACCAAATGGGGCACATGTCCAGAGCAGGATGTCCCTCACCCCACCCCTCCGGCATCTGAACTTTGCTTTTGCCACTGCAGGAAACGTACAGGTGTTTCCATGGAGCTGCTATAAAAGGCATGCAGGTCTTCGGTCCAGGTGGGATGTTTCCCCCGGCACATGGTTTGGCAAAGTTTTGCTTTTCTCTACTCTGAGATATTGAGCAAATGGGTGACTAGGGAAATCCCTACAGTATAGACCCTCGAGTTTGGGTGTCATTACATTAAGGAAGGGTGATAGCTCACCAGTATTCACACCTGATTTCTGCTCATCATATATACAGTAGCCCAGTGTCTGTGACTCTAACGCTGTAACGTTACGAGTCAACTCTGGGGGGCGCTGTTGCCTTGCACCGTGGGGCTCGGCTGAGTTCTGCTCTGCTTGATATAGAAGCAGGTACCATGGCTTGATATAGAAGCAAGACGAGCTTCATTTATCTGAATAATGAAAATGTTATTTTTTTCAGTGTGTGAAGGCCAGTCCAGACCAGACTCCAGTAGTGCTTGTAGTGTCATGTCTTACACATACTAACACAGTCTCTCCACCCAGGTATTTGTGTTGCGACCATCACCCTAGAGCCTGAGCATATAAAGGAAGTCAGGGGAATGTGAGTTATGTGCAGGAGACATTGTTCTGCCTCAGAGCTGGACGCATTCTTCCCGACTCCATGTCAGATTCCAACACCAGCGACTTCACCAACCCCTCCTCCTTCATCCTGCTTGGCATTCCCGGCCTGGAGGAGGCCCATGTCTGGTTCTCCATCCCCTTCTGCACCATGTACGTCATAGCCCTCTTGGGGAACTTCACCATCCTGTTCATTGTGAAGAAGGAGCCAAGCCTCCATGAGCCCATGTACTATTTCCTCTGCATGCTGGCCACCACCGACCTGATCCTGTCTACGTCCATCCTGCCTAAAACGCTGAGCATCTTCTGGTTCAATTCCAGGGAGATCGATTTCAGTGCCTGCCTCACCCAGATGTTCTTCATTCACTGCTTCATAGCAATAGAGTCTGGGATCTTCGCGGCCATGGCGTTGGATCGCTACGTGGCCATCTGCTATCCCCTGCGACATTCCACCATCCTGACCAACCCCACAGTGGTGAAGATCGGCCTGGCCGTGGTGCTGCGCAGTAGCGTGCTCGTTTTGCCCACTCCCTTCCTGGCAAGACGGTGGCCCTATTGCCGAACCAACATCATCTCTCACACGCACTGCGAGCACATGGCCGTGGTGAAGCTGGCCTGTGCCGACACTCGCCTCAGTAGTTACTATGGGCTCTCTGTGGTGTTCTTAGTAACTGGAGTGGATGTGTTTTTTATCACCATGTCCTACGCCCAGATCCTCAGGGCCGTCTTCAGCCTCCCCACCAAGGACGCCCGGATCAAGACTTTTGGGACCTGCAGCTCCCACCTGGGTGCCATCTTAGCCTTTTACATCCCATATCTCTTCTCCTTCCTCACGCACCGGTTTGGCTACAATGTGCCCTTGCGTTTCCACATTCTCCTTGGCAGCGTGTACCTCCTGGTGCCCCCCACGCTGAACCCTGTCATCTACGGGGTGAGGACCAGACAGATCCGGGACAGGCTGCTACGTCTGTTAACTCAGAAAGGGACCTAAGGTTTTCTCTTGGCTGCCTGGCTGGCAGACCCAGCCCTGTGCGGCTCTGGTGGGTGAGGAAGGGCTGGGCTCTGTTCCAGAGCTATTCAGGGCTTTCCGGAACGTAACACACTGTGTGAGTGCGACAGACTGCGGGAATCTGTCTGTGCACCTGTGATGGGGGAGGTTCCAGACGACCCCTCGGGGGAGGCCTCCTGGGGTTCGGACACGGCCCCTACCACTCGCCTTCCTGCTCTCTGGGGCTCCTCACCTGCTGGGCCAGCTCCCTGGTGTCCCCCAGACAAGTCCCCAAACTGAGGTCCCTACCCCCACCGAGAAGCAGCACAGACACTGAACCTCTTCAGGTCCAAGGAGAGCGCTGTATGGGGCCCAGCCTCCTGAGAGAGCACTCCCCACATGGGATCAGACCCCAAAGAAATAGGTGAGCCCCCTTTAGCATTAAAAGGGGGTGTGTGCACACTGGTGCCCCCCCCCCCTCCGAACCATTGTTTACACTGGGGTCGATAGAAAGTAAAAGTGATTTTATTAGGTACTAGCAGTAGGATTGAAGCGGCAATAAGTGAGAACAGGCCGAGCAAAGTAGGTTCCAAACCAAAAGATGCCAAAGCTCTTGGCTAATTCTCCACTGAAACCTCATCACAAACTTACTCAAACTCCCCCTAGAGCCTCTTTTCCAACTGCCCCTCCAAACCAGGCTGTCTCCCCATCCTGGGGTCTTCGGCTCCTTCCTTCAGGTGCAACCCGGCCAAAAGACCCAGGCCTCTGCTCTCCTATTCTTTTGGTTAAGGAATTGAGGCTGCTCCCTACCAACCACTGCTCAGACATGAGGACAAAAGAGATGGTTTAACCGTTGCTCATCAAGAAGTTGCAGGTAACACCCTCCGTGTCTCCCATTCACACATTTGAAACTCACAACGTAGTCCCTGCGCCATAGGTCTAATTTCACACACCCCAGTGATACACACAACAGAGTAAGATAAAGAGAACCAGCAGACTGACATAAGGGTCGATGGGTGACACAAAATAATTCGCTCAAAGCACCTTTGAGTTACGTAGATTCATGTCCATACGTCCATTTCATAAAGCATGTTGGGGGGATCCGTCACAGCACTATTGTCATAGGGAAGCCTCTTCGAATTTCTGGTCACTTGACCTTTGCAGGCCTATGTCCTCCACCAAGGCCCAGCACAACTGTGCCTCTGCCTCCCTCCGCGGTCCCCTGCTCTTCTCCTTTCCCCCATCACTCCCTGAATCATTTCCACCTCTTCCACGCCTGGCCATTGCGGATTTTGGAGCGGGGTGGGAGGAGAGGGACTTTTTCTGCGATTCCCGTGGTGACGTAGGTCTGTGAGAGCGCTATTTTTTTGTCAGTTCAATTAGCAGTTACCTGACAGGAGAAGGTTACCTTCCTGTATCCATGTAATAAACATGCAGGAATAGTCATGATCAGTCATGTGCATGTTTGACGTCTGGCGGCAAGTCCCTTAAGGACTCTGGTTCGGCTGAAAATGGGAATGTACATTCTTGCTTTGTTACCCGACTCCGCCGGGCCTCTTGGTTCTCCCTCCCCTCTTAGAGGCCGGGCGTGTAGTGGGCTTGGGGGGGGCAACAGCTTTCTGGGTTCCTGGGCAAGGTTGGGGGGCCCAGCGCCCTGGCCCTCAGGCAGCGGGGAGGGAGTGGGGCAGCTAGCTTGCAGCAGTGCCCAGACCTCACCGCTCTGCCCCCTCCCCCTCAGCCAGCCCTTAGCGTGATGGTGTCCGGGAGCCCCAGGCGCTTTCGAAATCCCAGGACACAGCTGCTCCCTTTGTCCTTCCTCTCCTCGTCGGCAGGCCGGAGTGTGCTCCAGGAGGGGCAGACACACCGCAGGACTAGTGGGGGACAGGCCTGTCAGGCACTGCAGAGTGCAGGGGCAGCTGTATTCCTTCCCCAGGGCCCTGCCGCCGAGAGACAGCCAACCCCTCCCCAACCCACGGTGCCAAGGCTCCGGCACAATCGTGCCCCCGCTCTCCAGCCTAGGACCCCAGGGCTATGCTGTCCGGCTGTGGTCAGACGCCCGAGCTGTATGAATTCACTCCCCAGTCCCTTGCCCGGGGACCCGCACTTCCCACCGGTCAGCCTCTGCACTGCAGGGCTATGACTACACTGGCGCGCTCTTGCGCCAGAAATATGCAAATGAGGCTAAGCGTGGAATATCGCCGAGCCTCATTTGCATAGCTAATGAGCCACCGTTTTTGCGGAAGAGGCTCTCGCGCCAGAAGGAGTGTCTACACGGCCGCTTCTTGCGCAATAAAAACCCTCTTGCGCGATGCCGTTCTACCTGAAAATAATCAGCGTGGCGGCGATGCACAAGAGGGTTTTTCTTGCGCAAGAAGGGGCCGTGTAGACACTCCTTCTGGCGCAAGAGCCTCTTCCGCAAAAATGGTGGCTCATTAGATATGCAAATGAGGCTCGGCGATAATCCACGCTTAGCCTCATTTGCATATTTCTGGCGCAATAGCGTGCCAGTGTAGACATAGGCCAGGTGTTTCCAGATGGAGACACCCAAATGAGAGCCTAGATACCCCCAGCCCTTTGCCTTTAGCTTCAGAAGAAAGCCAAGCCTGGCTATTCCACAGGGCACAAGTAACTCGTACACAGGTGGACTCAGCACCTCTGTTGTGCTCGGAGCGGAGGAGTCGGGGAGGAGAATTTGTTCAGTCTCCTCCCAGTGCTTATAACCCAGGCGCTTCTCACTGGAGAAGTATCCCCAATTGGCCAGAAGGGCAGGCCGAGAGCCCAGCGCTGGGATCCAAGCGCCCTCCAGCCGGGGCAGGGCTGGAAAGTCTGACACAGCCTGGCACCTCCGATTCCAGTTCCCCGGGAGACACTGGCAGGAAATGGACCCCCTGGGGTGGGACAAACCCAGGGCAAACGCCGACCCAAGCTCTGTGCTGCCGGGCCTCCCGCCCTGCTCAAGAGCAGCTCGGAGATGGGGGACCATGAGGTGTTTGTCCCCTGGGCAGCCCCCTCCCCACAGGAACACTGCTGGTGTCACCTCTGTGAGTCTGGTTCCCCCAGTGACCTCAGGGACTGAGCTGTGCGGACAGGTCTCGGGGTGGGGTGGGGAGGTGGAGTCCCGGAGTTCCCACCCCCCAGCAGTGGGGTGATCCCACCCCCTGGCATGTTCTAAAACCCTCAGATTCACCTTGAGAGGGGGGTGACAGCGTCCCCTCCAACGCCCTTGTGCCTCTCTCCGGCCTCCCAGCCAACACACAGGCCCCACAGAGCAGGAGTCCGGTCCCCTCTTGGCATGAGGGAGAAATGGTGGTGACACAGCAGGGAAGGCAGGACCTCTGGGTTCTGTCTCACTCGGACATTCTATCTCTGTGTGACTTTGGAACAGTCATGTCGCCCCCCTGCCTCAGTTTCCCAATGTCTATCATGGGGATGGACTTTCAATTGCTGGGTATCTTGAAGGTCTTAAAAGAAAAGCCGCCGCACAAAACGACGATAGTTACTGATTAGAACGACTGATTGCGACAGCCCTGTGCATCTGCAGGGCGTGTTCACATCTCTCAGCCATCTTTCTCCAGAGCTTTTTGTTTACCATCAATCTGTCCTTCCTGGGCATTTTAGCTCCATAGTAACCCAAGATTTTCATCCCAATAAACAATCATTGTTCAATACACGCAAATGCCCAGAGCGGCCAATTCCTCCCTGACTCAGCCCAGAGCTCAGGAGTTCTCCTCGCCCTGTGGGAAGGGCCCTTAAATGATGTTTACTCCTAAATCTCGATAAATAGCCCACGAGCCCGGACGGGCTCATCTCCAGCCTGTTTACATCCAGACGCTGCGTCTCCGCTCGGGGCTGAGGGAACCCCGCTGGGATTGCACGGAGATCTGTTATAAACGGTGCACTCCCCGCTGTCGGCTCTCGGCGTGGGCGGGTTCAGGCCATGCTGGGGTCATAGCGGCGTGGGCGAAGGTGAACGGAGCGGGGTTTTCAGGGAAGACACTCGCGTCTCACAAGTCCAAGGCCCCGAGGAAGACTCCACAGCCTGACAGACCCAGTGCACGGTGGGTATGAGGGGACAGAGAGAAAGTCTGGGATCCTTCGCCCACTGCACAGACATTAAACTCCCAGGACCTTGACCCGGGGATGAGGTTGCTCCAGTGTCACTGGCCAAAATGTCCCTTTTTGATACCCTCGTCCCCCTCTCCGGTCAATGTCCTCCAGTTCCCAGGGGCTGAGTTTCAGTGCCAGAGGGACTCCATCAGGATGAAAGGGGTTAATAGATGTGTGGTACAAAGCCAGATTCTGGGGCTGCGAGCCGGACTTTACTTAACCCCCACTGAGGGAAAACTCCCCTCGGAGTTAGAACTGAGTAAAGAGCTCAGGAGCCAGCCGGGTCTGAATGCTCAGAGTCAGCCTCGCCTCCTCGTGCTCGGTGTATTTCCAAACACACTTTGGCCTTCCTAATTACACCCCATCACCCATCTATATGCTTAGAATTTTTTTTAACCAATCACATGTCAGGTCTTCTATTGTTTCCTAACCTTGTTATATCTTATCTTTAAAACGTTTCCTTCATTTGTTCTATTTCAAAGTTAAACACAGATCTCTCCTGTGTTTACCACTTGCTTGCTTTTGGCTCGGCTACTGCCCGATTTGTGTGCTTTTGGTTCCAGATGAGGTGACTGTTTGTTCGGGGGGTTGTTATTTCTGGTGTTGGTAAGTCTGGACGACATTCCTCTTTCGACAGAGGAATGTAAATGAAGGACTTTGAAATTGCAAATGAAGCACTTCATTTGCATAATGGATTCCGATCGCTTTTTCGACAAAGTATTTTTCAGAGAGAAAACCCAGCGGTCTAGACACAGTTCTTTCCGGGGGGAAAAAACCCTTTTTCAATAGAACCTATAAACCTCATTTTTTCAGGCCTTAGTGTTCTTTCATAAAAAGTTTTTTTTTTTTTTTCAAAAGAACTGCATCGACACCGCAGGGATATTTTTTCGAAAAATCCTTTGTTGAAAAAACAATCGGCATCCACGATGCAAAGGAAGTGCGGAATTTGAAAATCAGCGCTTCATTTGCAATTTTGAAGTCCTTTGTGTCCATTCCTCTGTCGAAAGAGGAATGTACTCCAAAAGGACCCTAAGGTTCTACTGTAGCTGCTCTTCTACACCCTCCTTGACTGGCACTGTCCTGCAAAGTATTTCATCTCCTCCGGTGATATGAATTCCTCCCACTGCTTCCTTCCAAACACAGAACAGAGCTATTTTTTGAACACGTCTGACTTTCCTGCAACATTAACACGTTTCCCTTCATCTTTCTCGGACACAGCCAAACCTTTTCTAAGATTTCTTTTGTTCCGAATAACATGCTTTTTGTGATCCTTACAAACATGGATTTTTCCCTGATGTTTTTAACGTTCTTTATCAAATGTCATGACTTCTCTAGCTCCCTTGTTCCTATTAGTTATATATTGCTCCTCCTTCCCTTCACTGCCACTGAATCAGGGTGTGTCTAGACTACCGAGTTTTTTCCAAAAAAGTGTCCTTGCATCTAGACTGCCGTCCCTGTTCTTTCGAAATTAAATCGAAAGAATGTGGCAGGTTTTTTTGCAATCGGTAAACCTATTTTACCAGGAATAACGCCCTTTTTCAAAAGAGCTCTTTTAAAGTGCTACATAGTCCTGTATTTTGTTTTGAAAAAAGGCATTCTTAAACGCACACAAGGCTCTTTTGAAAGAGATTGCAGATCACTTTTTTGAAGCTCTTGTGGCTGTCTAGATGATGTCTTTTGAAAAAGCCTGTTTCAAAAGAGGCTTGTAGTCTAGACGTACCCTCAGACTGCGTCTAGATTAGCATGATTTTGCGCAAACTCTTGCCGTCTGTCTACACTGGCCGCTAGTATTTGCGCAAGAACACTGACTTTGTAATGTACAAAATCAGTGGTTCTTGTGCAAATACTTTGATGCTCCTGCTCAGGGATAAGCCCTCTTGTACAAGTATTCTTGTGCAAGAGGGCCAGTGTAGACAGCCACCTTAATTTCTTGCGCAAGAAAGCCCGATGGCTAAAATGGCCATTGCAGCTTTCTTGCGCAACAGAGCATCTATACTGGGCACGGATGCTTTTGCACAAAAGCACATCTTTTGCACAAAGGCACATGCCAGTATAGACTCTCTCTTGCACAAATACTTTTAACACAAAAACTTTTCTGTTAAAAGTCTTTGCACAAAATCTTGCCAATCTAGACGCAGCCTCAATGTTTAACTTGGTGCTTTTTTACTGTAGCATCGAGGAATTTTTGCTATCCAATGCACTCTTCTTAAAGAGCCCCCAATTTTAACTGTCAGCTCCCTGCTTACATTTTTTGATCCAATCAGCTGTGCTAATAATTTGCTGCCGCTTTAGAGAATGAACCCCTTTCAAGCACTAAGACTATATGGATATTTCTGGTTAGGAACTCTTATCTTTATGTCAGTTGGAATGTAATCAGTTCCAAACTTTTATTTTGTTGTTCTCTGTTTGTGTCCTTTGTCTGCCTCTTCTCTCTATGAAACAGTCCCAGATTTGCCATCTGTCTGCATAGGACAGCCTCCCCAATTCTCACAGTCCGTCTCAGAAACCCCCTTTTTAGCTGTGATTTCCTTTGTACAGACTCAGTGACCAAATCTAAGCACATGTCTAGAACAAGTAATCTTCCACCCCTCTCCTTCAGAATTGGACCATTGTGTTTGTTTTTCCCACCACCGGGAATGTACAGGTGTTTTCACACGGCTGCTACACATGATAGGCAGGTTTTTGTTCCATGAGATGTGTTGCAGGAGGGATGTTTCCCCAAGCACATGGCTTGGCAAAGCCTCAGATGGTCTCCACTCTCAGATTTTGAGCAGTGGGGTGACTAGAAATCCCTACAGTGTTGGAGAGTCAGTGGCTCATCATTCATGTCTCTGGACAATGGAAATGTCATTTCTCGGTGTGTGAAGTGAAAAAAACGTGCTTCACCCGTGACATGAGAACAGCCTCCAGTAGCGCATGTCGTGTCTCATGTTAACATGGTCTCTCCCTCCAGGCATTTGGACTGTGACCATCACCCTCGATCCTGGGCGCAGACAGGCCGTCAGGGGAACATACAGTCCACGCTGGAGACACCGTTCTGTTTCCGAGTTGGACGCCTTCTCCCCTGCTCCATGTCAGATTTCAACACCACCGACTTCACCAACCCCTCCACTTTCATCCTGCTGGGCATCCCTGGCTGGGAGTCAGCCCATGGCTGGATCTCCATTCCCTTCTGCATCACGTATGCCATCGCCCTCTTCGGGAACCTCACCATCCTGTTGGTTGTGAAGATGGAGCCGAGCCTCCACGTGCCCATGTACTATTTCCTCTGCATGCTGGCTGTCACCGACCTGGTCCTCTCCACATCCCTGCTGCCAAAAACACTGAGCATCTTCTGGTTCAATTCCAGGGAGATCGATTTCAGCGCCTGCCTCGCCCAGATGTTCTTCATGCTCAGCTCCATAGCGGTGGAGTCTGGGATCTTGGTGGCCATGGCGTTGGATCGCTACGTGGCCATCTGCCACCCCCTGAGACATTCCACCATCCTCACACACTCGGTGGTTGCCAAGATCGGCCTGGCCGTGGTGCTGCGTGGGGTCACACTCGCATTGCCCACTCCCTTCCTGGCCAGGCGGTGGCCTTATTGCCGAACCAACATCATCTCCCACACGCACTGCGAGCACATGGCCGTGGTGAAGCTGGCCTGCGCCGACACCCGCATTAATAGCTACTACGGACTCTTTGTGTTGTTCCTAGTTTCTGCTCCTGATGTGTTTTTTATCACCATGTCCTACACCCAGATCCTCAGGGCCGTCTTCAGCCTCCCCACCAAGGATGCCCGGATCAAGACTTTCGGGACCTGCGGCTCCCACCTGGGTGCCATTTTAGGCTTTTACATCCCGTATCTCTTCTCCTTCCTCACGCACCGCTTTGGCCACAATGTGCCCCTATATTTCCAAGTTCTCATTGGCAACATGTACGTCCTGGGGCCCCCCACGCTGAACCCCATCATCTACGGGGTGAAGACCCAGCAGATCCGGGACAGGCTGCTCTGTCTGTTTACGCGTAAAGGGACTCGGAAAGCTTTTGTCTGGGGCTCCAGCTGGCAGACCACATCCCATGCAACTCTGGTGGGTTAGAATGGGCTGTGCTCTCTTCCCTCAATCAGGTACAAGACAGTCAATGGACTATTCCAGCGCGACAAACTCTAGAGTTGGTGTGTGTTTGTAACTGGCACCAGGTAGATTTGTATGTCTGCACTACAGCGCTAATTCGAACTAACGCATCCAGACTAAAAAACTAGTTCGAATTAGTGTTTTGCTCATTCGAACAAGCATGACCACACAGAGTGGACCCTGAACCGGGCTTAAGGATGGCCGGAAGCAGTGCCGGCAGGGCATCAGAGGAGGACTTAGAGTGTGGAGCTGCTGTCTCAGGCTAGCCGAGGGCTGCGCTTAAAGAGACCCGACCTGCACCCCGGACAGACAGTTCTCAGGGGTGCCCCACTTGCAAAGCAGTCCTGGCTTGGAGTGCCCGGAGTGCCCGCACTGGGCACATCACAGCACTCGGCCATCAGACCAGCTGCACTTGCCGCAGGCTGCCATCTCGGGAGAGGGGGCAATTGGGGGGCTGCAGGAGAACTTCCACCCCCAGAAGCCCGCAGACGCAGCCCAGTCCTCCCCATCGGGGGCGCGTACCCCATTCCTCCCTCACCTCCTTCCACTTACCCCTCCCTAGCCCCCCTTCCTAATGTACAAAATAAAGGACACGTGTGGTCAAAAATAGAATCTCTCTTTATTGAACAAAACTGGGGGAGACTGGGAAAAGGAGGTGGGAGAAGGGAAGTCAGAGGGTGGGAGAGGGGAGGGCAACTACAATGATGAGGGGTTTGGAACAAGTCCCATATGAAGAGAGGCTAAAGAGACTGGGACTTTTCAGCTTAGAAAAGAGGAGATGGAGGGGGGATATGATAGAGGTCTATAAAAGCATGAGTGGGGTGGAGAGGGTGCATACAGAAAAGTTCTTCATTAGCTCCCATAAGGAAGGACTAGAGGACACTAGAGGAAAGGAATGGGTAGCAGGCTTCAAACTAATAACAGAAAGTTCTTCTTCACAAAGCAAATAGTCAACCTGTGGAACTCCTTGCTGCAGGAGGCTGTGAAGGCTAGAACTAGAACAGAGTTTAAAGAGAAGTGAGGTAAATTCATGGAGGCTGGGTCCATGGAGTGCTATTAGCTAGGGGGTAGGAATGGTGTCCCTGGCCTCTGTTTGTGGAAGGCTGGAGATGGATGGCAGGAGACAAATGGCTTGGTCACTGTCTTTGGTCCATCCCCTCCAGGGTTCCTAGGGTTGGCCGCTGTCGGCAGACAGGCTACTGGGCTAGATGGACCTTTGGTCTGACCCAGTATGGCTATTCTAAGCTCAGGGCTCAGGGTCGGGGGTCTCAGTGGACCCCCTTGATTTTCATGCACACCTGCTCCTGGGTGGCCAGGCTGGCAGCTCTCCTGCCCTAGACGGCCACTTTCCTGTGCCTAGTGCAGAGGTCATGGACGAGGTCCACGATGTCTGCACTGGACCAGGCTGGTGCCCGCCTCTTGTGGTCCTGGGCAAGCTCCCGGGAGCCGCCAGCCTGGTCCCGGGAAGAGGGGGAGGGCTGGGGGGCATCGGGTGGCTGGCTCGAGTTGTGCCAGGTGCAGGGTCTGCTGGCTGGGTGCTGGCATTCTTGCAACTGGCACAAACTGTGTAGCTATCCCGTGGCCCTTTAAGGGCTCCGGGGCCGGGAGGGGGGCATAGAGTTTCCCTGGTGTTGGCCAGTGTGGCCACCAGGGAAAGCTGGGGAGGGCTAGCCTCCCACTAGTTCGAATTAAGGGGCTACACACCCCTTAATTCGGACTAGTAAATTCAAACTAGGTTTAATCCTCATGGAATGAGGATTACCTAATTCAAACTAAGCGCTCTGTTCGTTCGAATTAAATTCGAACTAACGGAGCGCTGGTGTAACGCCTATGAAAGTTAGTTCGAACTAACTTTGTAGTGTAGACATACCCTGACACAGCCTGGCACCTCCGATTCCAGGTCCCCCCGGGAGAGCCTGCTGCAGACCAAACCCAATGCAAATACTGCTCTAGGATCTGTCCCCCACCCTTGTTTGAGGGCAGGGTTAGGTGAGGGAGGGGGGGGGTCATGAGGCCTCTGGCCCTGGGGTGGCCCCCGCTAACCCCTGCCCACAAAAACACTGCTCATGTCGCCTCCAGTGAGTCGCTTCCCCCAAGTGATGCATTGGCAGGTCTCTGTGAGTGGAAACAGAGCCCGGGGTGTTCCCACCTCCCATGAGCGGGGTGATCCCTCACCCTGGCATGTTCTAAAACCCTCAGATTCACCTTGAGAGGGGGATGACAGCGTCCCCTCGAACGCCCTTGTCCCTCTCTCTGGCCCCAGTGTCTTCCAGCCACTCCCCTGCCTCCCAGCCAACACACAGGCCCCACAGAGCGGGAGTCCGGTCCCGTCTAGGCATGAGGGAGAAATGGTGGTGACACAGCAGGGAAGGCAGGACCTCTGGGTTCTGTCTCACTCGGACATTCAATCTCTGTGTGACTTTGGAACAGTCATGTCGCCCCCCTGCCTCAGTTTCCCTATGTCTATCATGGGGATGGACTTTCAATTGCTGGGTATCTTGAAGGGCTTAAAAGAAAAGCCGCTGCACAAAACGACGATAGATACTGATTAGAACGACTGATAGCGACAGCCCTGTGCATCTGCAGGGCGTGTTCACATCTCTCCTCAGCCATCTTTCTCCAGTGCTTTTTGTTTACCATCAACCTGTCCTTCCTGGGAATTTTAGCTCCATAGTAACCCAAGATTTTCAGCCCAATAAACAATCATTGTTCAATACACGCAAATGCCCAGAGCGGCCAATTCCTCCCTGACTCAGCCCAGAGCTCAGGAGTTCCCCTCGCCCTGTGGGAAGGGCCCTTAAATGATTTTTACTCCTAAATCTCGATAAATAGCCCACCAGCCCGGACGGGCTCATCTCCAGCCTGTTTACATCCAGACGCTGCGTCTCCGCTCGGGGCTGAGGGAACCCCGCTGGGATTGCACGGAGATCTGTTATAAACGGTGCACTCCCCGCTGTCGGCTCTCGGCGTGGGCGGGTCCAGGCCATGCTGGGGTCAGAGCGGCGTGGGAGAAGGTGAGCGGAGCGAGGTTCCCAGGGAAGACACTCGCGTCTCACAATTCCCAGGCCCCGAGAAAGACTCCACAGCCTGACAGACCCAGTGCACGGTGCGTGTGAGGGGACAGAGGGAAAGTCTGGGATCCTTCGCCCACTGCACAGACATTAAACTCCTACGCCCTTGACCCGGGGATGAGGTTGCTCCAGTGTCACTGGCCAAAATGTCCCTTTTTGATACCCTCGTCCCCCTCTCCGGTCAATGTCCTCCAGTTCCCAGGGGCTGTGTTTCAGTGCCAGAGAGACTCCGTCAGGATGAAAGGGGTTAATAGATGTGTGGTACGAGGCCAGATTCTGGGGCTGCGAGCCGGACTTTACTTAACCCCCACTGAAGGAAAACTCCCCTTGTAGTTAGAACTGAGTAAAGAGCTCAGGAGCCAGCCGGGGCTGAATGCTCAGAGGCAGCCTCGCCTCCTCGTGCTCGGTGTATTTCCAAACACACTTTGGCCTTCCTAATTACACCCCATCACCCATCTACATGCTTAGAATTTTTTTTAACCAATCACATGTCAGGTCTTCTATTGTTTCCTAGTCTTGTTATATCTTATCTTTAAAATGTTTCCTTCATTTGTTCTATTTCAAAGTTAAACACAGATCTCTCCTGTGTTCACCACTTGCTTTTTGCTTGCTTTTGGCTTGGCTGCTGCCTGATTTGTGTGCTTTTGGTTCCAAATGAGGTGACTGTTCGGTGGGTTGTTATTTCTGGTGTCGGTAAGTCTGGATGACATTCCTCTTTCGACAGAGGAATGTAAATGAAGGACTTTGAAATTGCAAATGAAGCACTTCATTTGCATAATGGATTCCGATCGCTTTTTCGACAAAGTATTTTTCAGAGAGAAAACCCAGCGGTCTAGACACAGTTCTTTCCGGGGGGAAAAAACCCTTTTTCAATAGAACCTATAAACCTCATTTTTTCAGGCATTAGTGTTCTTTCATAAAAAGTTGTTTTTTTTTTCAAAAGAACTGCATCGACACCGCAGGGATGTTTTTTCGAAAAATCCTTTGTTGAAAAAGCAATCGGCATCCATGATGCAAAGGAAGTGCGGAATTTGAAAATCAGCGCTTCATTTGCAATTTTGAAGTCCTTCGTTTCCATTCCTCTGTCGAAAGAGGAATGTACTCCAAAAGGACCCTAAGGTTCTCCTGTAGCTGCTCTTCTACACCCTCCTTGACTGGCACTGTCCTGTAAAGTATTTCATCTCCTCCGGTGATATGAATTCCTCCCACTGCTTCCTTCCAAACACAGAACAGAGCTATTTTTTGAACACGTCTGACTTTCCTGCAACATTAACACGTTTCCCTTCATCTTTCTCGGACACAGCCAAACCTTTTCTAAGATTTCTTTTGTTCCAAATAACATCTTTTTTGTGATCCTTACAAACATGGATTTTTCCCTGATGTTTTTAACGTTCTTTATCAAATGTCATGACTTCTCTAGCTCCCTTGTTCCTATTAGTTATATATTGCTCCTCCTGCCCTTCACTGCCACTGAATCAGGGTGTGTCTAGACTACCGAGTTTTTTCCAAAAAAGTGTCCTTGCATCTAGACTGCCGTCCCTGTTCTTTCGAAATTAAATCGAAAGAATGTGGCAGGTTTTTTTGCAATCGGTAAAACTATTTTACCAGGAATAATGCCCTTTTTCAAAAGAGCTCTTTTAAAGTGCTACATAGTCCTGTATTTTGTTTTGAAAAAAGGCATTCTTAAACGCACACAAGGCTCTTTTGAAAGAGATTGCAGATCACTTTTTTGAAGCTCTTGTGGCTGTCTAGATGATGTCTTTTCAAAAGAGGCTTGTAGTCTAGACGTACCCTCAGACTGCATCTAGATTAGCATGATTTTGCGCAAACTCTTGCCGTCTGTCTACACTGGCCGCTAGTATTTGCGCAAGAACACTGACTTTGTAATGTACAAAATCAGTGGTTCTTGTGCAAATACTTTGATGCTCCTGCTCAGGGATAAGCCCTCTTGTACAAGTATTCTTGTGCAAGAGGGCCAGTGTAGACAGCCACCTTAATTTCTTGCGCAAGGAAGCCCGATGGCTAAAATGGCCATTGCAGCTTTCTTGCGCAAGAGAGCATCTATACTGGGCACGGATGCTTTTGCGCAAAAGCAAATCTTTTGCACAAAGGCACATGCCAGTATAGACTCTCTCTTGCACAAATACTTTTAACAGAAAATCTTTTCTGTTAAAAGTATTTGCGCAAAATCTTGCCAATCTAGACGCAGCCTCAATGTTTAACTTGGTGCTTTTTTACTGTAGCATCGAGGAATTTTTGCTGTCCAATGCACTCTTCTGAAAGAGCCCCCAATTTTAACTGTCAGCTCCCTGCTTACATTTTTTGTTCCAATCAGCTGTGCTAATAATTTGCTGCCGCTTTAGAGAATGAACTCCTTTCAAGCACTAAGTCTCTATGGATATTTCTGGTTAGCAACTCTTATCTATATGTCAGTTGGAATGTAATCAGTTCCAAACTTTTATTTTGTTGTTCTCTGTTTGTGTCCTTTGTCTGCCTCTTCTCTCTATGAAACAGTCCCAGATTTGCCATCTGTCTGCATAGGACAGCCTCCCCAATTCTCACAGTCCGTCTCAGAAACCCCCTTTTTAGCTGCGATTTCCTTTGTACAGACTCAGTGACCAAATCTGAGCACGTGTCTAGAACAAGTAATCTTCCACCCCTCTCCTTCAGAATTGGACCATTGTGTTTGTTTTTCTCACCACCGGGAATGTACAGGTGTTTTCACACGGCTGCTACACATGATAGGCAGGTTTTTGTTCCATGAGATGTGTTGCAGGAGGGATGTTTCCCCAAGCACATGGCTTGGCAAAGCCTTAGATGGTCTCCACTCTCAGATTTTGAGCAGTGGGGTGACTAGAAATCCCTACAGTGTTGGAGAGTCAGTGGCTCATCATTCATGTCTCTGGACAATGGAAATGTCATTTCTCGGTGTGTGAAGTGAAAAAAACGTGCTTCACCCGTGACATGAGAACAGCCTCCATTAGCGCATGTCGTGTCTCATGTTAACATGGTCTCTCCCTCCAGGCATTTGGACTGTGACCATCACCCTCGAGCCTGGGCGCAGACAGGCCGTCAGGGGAACATACGGTCCTTGCTGGAGACACCGTTCTGTTTCGGAGTTGGACGCCTTCTCCCCTGCTCCATGTCAGATTTCAACACCACCGACTTCACCAACCCCTCCACTTTCATCCTGCTGGGCATCCCTGGCTGGGAGTCAGCCCATGGCTGGATCTCCATCCCCTTCTGCATCACGTACGCCATCGCCCTCTTCGGGAACCTCACCATCCTGTTGGTTGTGAAGCTGGAGCCGAGCCTCCACGTGCCCATGTACTATTTCCTCTGCATGCTGGCTGTCACCGACCTGGTCCTCTCCACATCCCTGCTGCCAAAAACACTGAGCATCTTCTGGTTCAATTCCAGGGAGATCGATTTCAGCGCCTGCCTCGCCCAGATGTTCTTCATGCTCAGCTCCATAGCGGTGGAGTCTGGGATCTTGGTGGCCATGGCGTTGGATCGCTACGTGGCCATCTGCCACCCCCTGAGACATTCCACCATCCTCACACACTCGGTGGTCGCCAAGATGGGCCTGGCCGTGGTGCTGCGTGGGGTCACACTCGCATTGCCCAATCCCTTCCTAGCCAGGCGGTGGCCTTATTGCCGAACCAACATCATCTCCCACACGCACTGCGAGCACATGGCCGTGGTGAAGCTGGCCTGCGCCGACACCCGCATTAATAGCTACTACGGACTCTTTGTGTTGTTCTTAGTGTCTGCTCCTGATGTGTTTTTTATCACCATGTCCTACACCCAGATCCTCAGGGCCGTCTTCAGCCTCCCCACCAAGGATGCCCGGGTCAAGACTTTCGGGACCTGCGGCTCCCACCTGGGTGCCATTTTAGGCTTTTACATCCCGTATCTCTTCTCCTTCCTCACGCACCGCTTTGGCCACAATGTGCCCCTATATTTCCAAGTTCTCATTGGCAACATGTACGTCCTGGGGCCCCCCACGCTGAACCCCATCATCTACGGGGTGAAGACCCAGCAGATCCGGGACAGGCTGCTCTGTCTGTTTACGCGTAAAGGGACTTGGAAAGCTTTTGCCTGGGGCTCCAGCTGGCAGACCACATCCCATGCAACTCTGGTGGGTTAGAATGGGCTGTGCTCTCTTCCCTCAATCAGGTACAAGACAGTCAATGGACTATTCCAGCACGACAAACTCTAGAGTTGGTGTGTGTTTGTAACTGGCACCAGGTAGATTTGTATGTCTGCACTACAGCGCTAATTCGAACTAACGCATCCAGACTAAAAAACTAGTTCGAATTAGCGTTTTGCTCATTCGAACAAGCATGTCCACACAGAGTGGACCCTGAACCGGGCTTAAGGATGGCCGGAAGCAGTGCCGGCAGGGCATCAGAGGAGGACTTAGAGTGTGGAGCTGCTGTCTCAGGCTAGCCGAGGGCTGCGCTTAAAGGGACCCGACCCCCACCCCGGACAGACAGTTCTCAGGGGTGCCCCGCTTGCAAAGCAGTCCTGGCTTGGAGTGCCCGGAGTACCCACACTGGGCACATCACACCACTCGGCCATCAGACCGGCTGCACTTGCCGCAGGCTGCCATCTGGGGAGAGGGGGCAATTGGGGGGCTGCAGGAGAGGTTCCACCCCCAGAAGCCCGCAGAGGCAGCCCAGTCCTCCCCATCGGGGGCGCGTACCCCATTCCTCCTTCACCTCCTTCCACTTACCCTCCCTAGCCCCCCTTCCTCATGTACAAAATAAAGGACACGTGTGGTCAAAAATAGAATCTCTCTTTATTGAACAAAACTGGAAGAGACTGGGAAAAGGAGGTGGGAGAAGGGAAGTCAGAGGGTGGGAGAGGAGAGGGCAACTACAATGATGAGGGGTTTAGAACAGGTCCCATATGAAGAGAGGCTAAACAGACTGGGACTTTTCAGCTTAGAAAAGAGGAGATGGAGGGGGGATATGATAGAGGTCTATAAAAGTATGAGTGGGGTGGAGAGGATGCATACAGAAAAGTTCTTCATTAGCTCCCATAAGGAAGGACTAGAGGACACTAGAGGAAAGGAATGGGTAGCAGGCTTCAAACTAATAACAGAAAGTTCTTCTTCACAAAGCAAATAGTCAACCTGTGGAACTCCTTGCTGCAGGAGGCTGTGAAGGCTAGAACTAGAACAGAGTTTAAAGAGAAGTGAGGTAAATTCATGGAGGCTGGGTCCATGGAGTGCTATTAGCTAGGGGTAGAAATGGTGTCCCTGGCCTCTGTTTGTGGAAGGCTGGAGATGGATGGCACGAGACAAATGGCTTGGTTATTGTTTTGGTCCATCCCCTCCAGGGTCCCTAGCATTGGCCGCTGTCGGCAGACAGGCTACTGGGCTAGATGGACCTTTGGTCTGACCCAGGACGGCTATTCTAAGCTCAGGGCTCAGGGTCGGGGGTCTCAGTGGACCACCTTGATTTTCATGCACACCTGCTCCTGGGTGGCCAGGCTGGCAGCTCTCCTGCCCTAGACGGCCACTGTCCTGTGCCTAGTGCAGAGGTCATGGACGAGGTCCACAATGTCTGCACTGGACCAGGCGGGTGCCCGCCTCTTGCGGTCCTGGGCAAGCTCCCGGCAGCCGCCAGCCTGGTCCCGGGAAGAGGGGGAGGGCTGGGGGGCATCGGGTGGCTGGCTCGAGCCGTGCCAGGTGCAGGGTGTGTGTGCTGGCTGGGTGCTGGCAGGCTTGCACCTGGCACAAACTGTGTAGCTAGCCCGTGGCCCTTTAAGGCCTCCGGGGCCGGGAGGGGGGCATAAAGTTTCCCTGGTGTTGGCCAGAGTGGCCACCAGGGCAAGCTGGGGAGGACTAGCCTCCCACTAGTTCGAATTAAGGGGCTACACACCCCTTAATTCGGACTAGTAAATTCAAACTAGGTTTAATCCTCATGGAATGAGGATTACCTAATTCAAACTAAGCGCTCCGTTCGTTCTAATTAAATTCGAACTAACGGAGCGCTAGTGTAATGCCTATGAAAGTTAGTTCGAACTAACTTTGTAGTGTAGACATACCCTGACACAGCCTGGCACCTCCGATTCCAGGTCCCCCCGGGAGAGCCTGGGGCAGACCAAACCCAATGCAAATACTGCTCTAGGATCTGTTCTCCACCCTTGTTTGAGGGCAGTGTTAGGTGAGGGAGGGGGGTCATGAGGCCTCTGGCCCTGGGTTGGCCCCCACTCCCCCCTGCCCACAAAAACACTGCTCATGTCGCCTCCAGTGAGTCGCTTCCCCCAAGTGATGCATTGGCAGGTCTCTGTGAGTGGAAACAGAGCCCGGGGTGTTCCCACCTCCCAGGAGCGGGGTGATCCCACACCCTGGCATGTTCTAAAACCCTCAGATTCACCTTGAGAGGGGGGTGACAGCGTCCCCTCGAACGCTCTTGTCCCTCTCTCCGGCCCCAGTGTCTTCCAGCCACTCCCCTGCCTCCCAGCCAACACACAGGCCCCACAGAGCAGGAGTCCGGTCCCGTCTAGGCATGAGGGAGAAATGGCGGTGACACAGCAGGGAAGGCAGGACCTCTGGGTTCTGTCTCACTCGGACATTCAATCTCTGTGTGACTTTGGAACAGTCATGTCGCCCCCCTGCCTCAGTTTCCCTATGTCTATCATGGGGATGGACTTTCAATTGCTGGGTATCTTGAAGGGCTTAAAAGAAAAGCCGCCGCACAAAACGACGATAGTTACTGATTAGAACGACTGATCGCGACAGCCCTGTGCATCTGCAGGGCGTGTTCACATCTCTCCTCAGCCATCTTTCTCCAGAGCTTTTTGTTTACCATCAACCTGTCCTTCCTGGGCATTTTAGCTCCATAGTAACCCAAGATTTTCATCCCAATAAACAATCATTGTTCAATACACGCAAATGCCCAGAGCGGCCAATTCCTCCCTGACTCAGCCCAGAGCTCAGGAGTTCCCCTCGCCCTGTGGGAAGGGCCCTTAAATGATGTTTACTCCTAAATCTCGATAAATAGCCCACGAGCCCGGACGGGCTCATCTCCAGCCTGTTTACATCCAGACGCTGCGTCTCCGCTCGGGGCTGAGGGAACCCCGCTGGGATTGCACGGAGATCTGTTATAAACGGTGCACTCCCCGCTGTCGGCTCTCGGCGTGGGCGGGTCCAGGCCATGCTGGGGTCAGAGCGGCGTGGGAGAAGGTGAGCGGAGCGAGGTTCCCAGGGAAGACATTCGCGTCTCACAATTCCCAGGCCCCGAGGAAGACTCCACAGCCTGACAGACCCAGTGCACGGTGCGTGTGAGGGGACAGAGGGAAAGTCTGGGATCCTTCGCCCACTGCACAGACATTAAACTCCCACGCCCTTGACCCGGGGATGAGGTTGCTCCAGTGTCACTGGCCAAAATGTCCCTTTTTGATACCCTTGTCCCCCTCTCCGGTCAATGTCCTCCAGTTCCCAGGGGCTGTGTTTCAGTGCCAGAGAGACTCCGTCAGGATGAAAGGGGTTAATAGATGTGTGGTACGAGGCCAGATTCTGGGGCTGCGAGCCGGACTTTACTTAACCCCCACTGAGGGAAAACTCCCCTTGTAGTTAGAACTGAGTAAAGAGCTGAGGAGCCAGCCGGGTCTGAATGCTCAGAGGCAGCCTCGCCTCCTCGTGCTCGGTGTATTTCCAAACACACTTTGGCCTTCCTAATTACACCCCATCACCCATCTATATGCTTAGAATATTTTTTAACCAATCACATGTCAGGTCTTCTATTGTTTCCTAACCTTGTTATATCTTATCTTTAAAACGTTTCCTTCATTTGTTCTATTTCAAAGTTAAACAGAGATCTCTCCTGTGTTCACCACTTGCTTTTTGCTTGCTTTTGGCTTGGCTGCTGCCTGATTTGTGTGCTTTTGGTTCCAAATGAGGTGACTGTTCGGTGGGTTGTTATTTCTGGTGTCGGTAAGTCTGGATGACATTCCTCTTTCGACAGAGGAATGTAAATGAAGGACTTTGAAATTGCAAATGAAGCACTTCATTTGCATAATGGATTCCGATCGCTTTTTCGACAAAGTATTTTTCAGAGAGAAAACCCAGCGGTCTAGACACAGTTCTTTCCGGGGGGAAAAAACCCTTTTTCAATAGAACCTATAAACCTCATTTTTTCAGGCATTAGTGTTCTTTCATAAAAAGTTGTTTTTTTTTTCAAAAGAACTGCATCGACACCGCAGGGATGTTTTTTCGAAAAATCCTTTGTTGAAAAAGCAATCGGCATCCATGATGCAAAGGAAGTGCGGAATTTGAAAATCAGCGCTTCATTTGCAATTTTGAAGTCCTTCGTTTCCATTCCTCTGTCGAAAGAGGAATGTACTCCAAAAGGACCCTAAGGTTCTCCTGTAGCTGCTCTTCTACACCCTCCTTGACTGGCACTGTCCTGTAAAGTATTTCATCTCCTCCGGTGATATGAATTCCTCCCACTGCTTCCTTCCAAACACAGAACAGAGCTATTTTTTGAACACGTCTGACTTTCCTGCAACATTAACACGTTTCCCTTCATCTTTCTCGGACACAGCCAAACCTTTTCTAAGATTTCTTTTGTTCCGAATAACATCCTTTTTGTGATCCTTACAAACATGGATTTTTCCCTGATGTTTTTAACGTTCTTTATCAAATGTCATGACTTCTCTAGCTCCCTTGTTCCTATTAGTTATATATTGCTCCTCCTGCCCTTCACTGCCACTGAATAAGGGTGTGTCTAGACTACCGAGATTTTTCCAAAAAAGTGTCCTTGCATCTAGACTGCCGTCCCTGTTCTTTCGAAATTAAATCGAAAGAATGTGGCAGGTTTTTTTGCAATCGGTAAAACTATTTTACCAGGAATAATGCCCTTTTTCAAAAGAGCTCTTTTAAAGTGCTACATAGTCCTGTATTTTGTTTTGAAAAAAGGCATTCTTAAACGCACACAAGGCTCTTTTGAAAGAGATTGCAGATCACTTTTTTGAAGCTCTTGTGGCTGTCTAGATGATGTCTTTTCAAAAGAGGCTTGTAGTCTAGACGTACCCTCAGACTGCGTCTAGATTAGCATGATTTTGCGCAAACTCTTGCCGTCTGTCTACACTGGCCGCTAGTATTTGCGCAAGAACACTGACTTTGTAATGTACAAAATCAGTGGTTCTTGTGCAAATACTTTGATGCTCCTGCTCAGGGATAAGCCCTCTTGTACAAGTATTCTTGTGCAAGAGGGCCAGTGTAGACAGCCACCTTAATTTCTTGCGCAAGGAAGCCCGATGGCTAAAATGGCCATTGCAGCTTTCTTGCGCAAGAGAGCATCTATACTGGGCACGGATGCTTTTGCGCAAAAGCAAATCTTTTGCACAAAGGCACATGCCAGTATAGACTCTCTCTTGCACAAATACTTTTAACAGAAAATCTTTTCTGTTAAAAGTATTTGCGCAAAATCTTGCCAATCTAGACGCAGCCTCAATGTTTAACTTGGTGCTTTTTTACTGTAGCATCGAGGAATTTTTGCTGTCCAATGCACTCTTCTGAAAGAGCCCCCAATTTTAACTGTCAGCTCCCTGCTTACATTTTTTGTTCCAATCAGCTGTGCTAATAATTTGCTGCCGCTTTAGAGAATGAACTCCTTTCAAGCACTAAGTCTCTATGGATATTTCTGGTTAGCAACTCTTATCTATATGTCAGTTGGAATGTAATCAGTTCCAAACTTTTATTTTGTTGTTCTCTGTTTGTGTCCTTTGTCTGCCTCTTCTCTCTATGAAACAGTCGCAGATTTGCCATCTGTCTGCATAGGACAGCCTCCCCAATTCTCACAGTCCGTCTCAGAAACCCCCTTTTTAGCTGCGATTTCCTTTGTACAGACTCAGTGACCAAATCTGAGCACGTGTCTAGAACAAGTAATCTTCCACCCCTCTCCTTCAGAATTGGACCATTGTGTTTGTTTTTCCCACCACCGGGAATGTACAGGTGTTTTCACACGGCTGCTACACATGATAGGCAGGTTTTTGTTCCATGAGATGTGTTGCAGGAGGGATGTTTCCCCAAGCACATGGCTTGGCAAAGCCTCAGATGGTCTCCACTCTCAGATTTTGAGCAGTGGGGTGACTAGAAATCCCTACAGTGTTGGAGAGTCAGTGGCTCATCATTCATGTCTCTGGACAATGGAAATGTCATTTCTCGGTGTATGAAGTGAAAAAAACGTGCTTCACCCGTGACATGAGAACAGCCTCCATTAGCGCATGTCGTGTCTCATGTTAACATGGTCTCTCCCTCCAGGCATTTGGACTGTGACCATCACCCCGGAGCCTGGGCACAGACAGGCCGTCAGGGGAACATACGGTCCTTGCTGGAGACACCGTTCTGTTTCGGAGTTGGACGCCTTCTCCCCTGCTCCATGTCAGATTTCAACACCACTGACTTCACCAACCCCTCCACTTTCATCCTGCTGGGCATCCCTGGCTGGGAGTCAGCCCATGGCTGGATCTCCATCCCCTTCTGCATCACGTATGCCATCGCCCTCTTCGGGAACCTCACCATCCTGTTGGTTGTGAAGCTGGAGCCGAGCCTCCACGTGCCCATGTACTATTTCCTCTGCATGCTGGCTGTCACCGACCTGGTCCTCTCCACATCCCTGCTGCCAAAAACACTGAGCATCTTCTGGTTCAATTCCAGGGAGATCGATTTCAGCGCCTGCCTCGCCCAGATGTTCTTCATGCTCAGCTCCATAGCGGTGGAGTCTGGGATCTTGGTGGCAATGGCGTTGGATCGCTACGTGGCCATCTGCCACCCCCTGAGACATTCCACCATCCTCACACACTCGGTGGTCGCCAAGATGGGCCTGGCCGTGGTGCTGCGTGGGGTCACACTCGCATTGCCCAATCCCTTCCTGGCCAGGCGGTGGCCTTATTGCCGAACCAACATCATCTCCCACACGCACTGCGAGCACATGGCCGTGGTGAAGCTGGCCTGCGCCGACACCCGCATTAATAGCTACTACGGACTCTTTGTGTTGTTCTTAGTGTCTGCTCCTGATGTGTTTTTTATCACCATGTCCTACACCCAGATCCTCAGGGCCGTCTTCAGCCTCCCCACCAAGGATGCCCGGATCAAGACTTTCGGGACCTGCGGCTCCCACCTGGGTGCCATTTTAGGCTTTTACATCCCGTATCTCTTCTCCTTCCTCACGCACCGCTTTGGCCACAATGTGCCCCTATATTTCCAAGTTCTCATTGGCAACATGTACGTCCTGGGGCCCCCCACGCTGAACCCCATCATCTACGGGGTGAAGACCCAGCAGATCCGGGACAGGCTGCTCTGTCTGTTTACGCGTAAAGGGACTCGGAAAGCTTTTGCCTGGGGCTCCAGCTGGCAGACCACATCCCATGCAACTCTGGTGGGTTAGAATGGGCTGTGCTCTCTTCCCTCAATCAGGTACAAGACAGTCAATGGACTATTCCAGCACGACAAACTCTAGAGTTGGTGTGTGTTTGTAACTGGCACCAGGTAGATTTGTATGTCTACACTACAGCGCTAATTCGAACTAACGCAGCCAGACTAAAAAACTAGTTCGAATTAGTGTTTTGCTCATTCGAACAAGCATGACCACACAGAGTGGACCTTGAACCGGGCTTAAGGATGGCCGGAAGCAGTGCCGGCAGGGCATCAGAGGAGGACTTAGAGTGTAGAGCTGCTGTCTCAGGCTAGCCGAGGGCTGCGCTTAAAGGGACCCGACCCGCACCCCGGACAGACAGTTCTCAGGGGTGCCCCACTTGCAAAGCAGTCCTGGCTTGGAGTGCCTGGAGTGCCCGCACTGGGCACATCACAGCACTTGGCCATCAGACCGGCTGCACTTGCCGCAGGCTGCCATCTCGGGAGAGGGGGCAATTGGGGGGCTGAAGGAGAGGTTCCACCCCCAGAAGCCCGCAGAGGCAGCCCAGTCCTCCCCATCGGGGGCGCGTACCCCATTCCTCCCTCACCTCCTTCCACTTACCCCTCCCTAGCCCCCCTTCCTAATGTACAAAATAAAGGACACGTGTGGTCAAAAATAGAATCTCTCTTTATTGAACAAAACTGGGGGAGACTGGGAAAAGGAGGTGGGAGAAGGGAAGTCAGAGGGTGGGAGAGGGTAGGGCAACTACAATGATGAGGGGTTTGGAACAGGTCCCATATGAAGAGAGGCTAAACAGACTGGGACTTTTCAGCTTAGAAAAGAGGAGATGGAGGGGGGATATGATAGAGGTCTATAAAAGCATGAGTGGGGTGGAGAGGGTGCATACAGAAAAGTTCTTCATTAGCTCCCATAAGGAAGGACTAGAGGACAGTAGAGGAAAGGAATGGGTAGCAGGCTTCAAACTAATAACAGAAAGTTCTTCTTCACAAAGCAAAGAGTCAACCTGTGGAACTCCTTGCTGCAGGAGGCTGTGAAGGCTAGAACTAGAACAGAGTTTAAAGAGAAGTGAGGTAAATTCATGGAGGCTGGGTCCATAGAATGCTAATAGCTAGGGGGTAGGAATGGTGTCCCTGGCCTCTGTTTGTGGAAGGCTGGAGATGGATGGCACGAGACAAATGGCTTGGTTATTATTTTGGTCCATCCCCTCCAGGGTCCGTAGGGTTGGCCGCTGTCGGCAGACAGGCTACTGGGCTAGATGGACCTTTGGTCTGACCCAGTATGGCTATTCTAAGCTCAGGGCTCAGGGTCGGGGGTCTCAGTGGACCACCTTGATTTTCATGCACACCTGCTCCTGGGTGGCCAGGCTGGCAGCTCTCCTGCCCTAGACGGCCACTTTCCTGTGCCTAGTGCAGAGGTCATGGACGAGGTCCACGATGTCTGCACTGGACAAGGCGGGTGTCCGCCTCTTGCGGTCCTGGGCAAGCTCCCGGGAGCCGCCAGCCTGGACCTGGGAAGAGGGGGAGGGCTGGGGGGCATCGGGTGGCTGGCTCGAGCTGTGCCAGGTGCAGGGTCTGCTGGCTGGGTGCTGGCATTATTGCAACTGGCACAAACTGTGTAGCTATCCCGTGGCCCTTTAAGGGCTCCGGGGCCGGGAGGGGGGCAGTAGAGTTTCCCTGGTGTTGGCCAGAGTGGCCACCAGGGAAAGCTGGGGAGGGCTAGCCTCCCACTAGTTCGAATTAAGGGGCTACACACCCCTTAATTCGGACTAGTAAATTCAAACTAGGTTTAATCCTCATGGAATGAGGATTACCTAATTCAAACTAAGCGCTCTGTTCGTTCGAATTAAATTCGAACAAACGGAGCGCTAGTGTAGCGCCTATGAAAGTTAGTTCGAACTAACTTTGTAGTGTAGACATACCCTGACACAGCCTGGCACCTCCGATTCCAGGTCCCCCCGGGAGAGCCTGCTGCAGACTAAACCCAATGCAAATACTGCTCTAGGCTCTGTCCCCCACCCTTGTTTGAGGGCAGGGTTAGGTGAGGGAGGGGGGGGGTCATGAGGCCTCTGGCCCTGGGTTGGCCCCCGCTGCCCCCTGCCCACAGAAACACTGCTCATGTCGCCTCCAGTGAGTCGCTTCCCCCAAGTGATGCATTGGCAGGTCTCTGTGAGTGGAAACAGAGCCCGGGGTGTTCCCACCTCCCAGGAGCGGGGTGATCCCTCACCCTGGCATGTTCTAAATCCCTCAGATTCACCTTGAGAGGGGGATGACAGCGTCCCCTCGAACGCCCTTGTGCCTCTCTCCGGCCCCAGTGTCTTCCAGCCACTCCCCTACCTCGCAGCCAACACACAGGCCCCACAGAGCAGGAGTCCGGTCCCGTCTAGGCATGAGGGAGAAATGGTGGTGACACAGCAGGGAAGGCAGGACCTCTGGGTTCTGTCTCACTCGGACATTCAATCTCTGTGTGACTTTGGAACAGTCATGTCGCCCCCCTGCCTCAGTTTCCCTATGTCTATCATGGGGATGGACTTTCAATTGCTGGGTATCTTGAAGGGCTTAAAAGAAAAGCCGCCGCACAAAACGACGATAGTTACTGATTAGAACGACTGATCGCGACAGCCCTGTGCATCTTCAGGGCGTGTTCACATCTCTCCTCAGCCATCTTTCTCCAGTGCTTTTTGTTTACCATCAACCTGTCCTTCCTGGGAATTTTAGCTCCATAGTAACCCAAGATTTTCAGCCCAATAAACAATCATTGTTCAATACACGCAAATGCCCAGAGCGGCCAATTCCTCCCTGACTCAGCCCAGAGCTCAGGAGTTCCCCTCGCCCTGTGGGAAGGGCCCTTAAATGATGTTTACTCCTAAATCTCGATAAATAGCCCACGAGCCCGGACGGGCTCATCTCCAGCCTGTTTACATCCAGACGCTGCGTCTCCGCTCGGGGCTGAGGGAACCCCGCTGGGATTGCACGGAGATCTGTTATAAACGGTGCACTCCCCGCTGTCAGCTCTCGGCGTGGGCGGGTCCAGGCCATGCTGGGGTCAGAGCGGCGTGGGAGAAGGTGAACGGAGCGAGGTTCCCAGGGAAGACACTCGCGTCTCACAATTCCCAGACCCCGAGGAAGACTCCACAGCCTGACAGACCCAGTGCACGGTGCGTGTGAGGGGACAGAGGGAAAGTCTGGGGTCCTTCGCCCACTGCACAGACATTAAACATCCCAGGCCCTTGACCCGGAGATGAGGTTGCTCCAGTGTCACTGGCCAAAATGTCCCTTTTTGATACCCTCGTCCCCCTCTCCGGTCAACGTCCTCCAGTTCCCAGGGGCTGTGTTTCAGTGCCAGAGAGACTCCGTCAGGATGAAAGGGGTTAATAGATGTGTGGTACGAGGCCAGATTCTGGGGCTGCGAGCCGGACTTTACTTAACCCCCACTGAGGGAAAACTCCCCTTGTAGTTAGAACTGAGTAAAGAGCTCAGGAGCCAGCCGGGTCTGAATGCTCAGAGGCAGCCTCGCCTCCTCGTGCTCGGTGTATTTCCAAACACGCTTTGGCCTTCCTAATTACACCCCATCACCCATCTACATGCTTAGATTTTTTTTTAACCAATCACATGTCAGGTCTTCTATTGTTTCCTAACCTTGTTATATCTTATCTTTAAAATGTTTCCTTCATTTGTTCTATTTCAAAGTTAAACACAGATCTCTCCTGTGTTCACCACTTGCTTTTTGCTTGCTTTTGGCTCGGCTGCTGCCCGATTTGTGTGCTTTTGGTTCCAAATGAGGTGACTGTTTGTTCGGTGGGTTGTTATTTCTGGTGTCGGTAAGTCTGGACGACATTCCTCTTTCGACAGAGGAATGTAAATGAAGGACTTTGAAATTGCAAATGAGGCACTTCATTTGCATAATGGATTCCGATCGCTTTTTCGACAAAGTATTTTTCATAGAGAAAACCCAGCCGTCTAGACACAGGTCTTTCTGGGGGGAAAAAACCCTTTTTCAATAGAACATATAAACCTCATTTTTTCAGGCATTAGTGTTCTTTCATAAATTTTCTTTTTCAAAAGAACTGCATCGACACCGCAGGGATATTTTTTCGAAAAATCCTTTGTTGAAAAAGCAATCGGCATCCATGATGCAAAGGAAGTGCGGAATTTGAAAATCAGCGCTTCATTTGCAATTTTGAAGTCCTTCGTTTCCATTCCTCTGTCGAAAGAGGAATGTACTCCAAAAGGACCCTAAGGTTCTACTGTAGCTGCTCTTCTACACCCTCCTTGACTGGCACTGTCCTGCAACGTATTTCATCTCCTCCGGTGATATGAATTCCTCCCACTGCTTCCTTCCAAACACAGAACAGAGCTATTTTTTGAACACGTCTGACTGTCCTGCAACATTAAAACATTTCCCTCCATCTTTCTTGGACACAGCCAAACCTTTTCTAAGATTTCTTTTGTTCTGAATAACATCCTTTTTGTGATCCTTACAAACATGGATTTTTCCCTGATGTTTTTAACGTTCTTTATCAAATGTCATGACTTCTCTAGCTCCCTTGTTCCTATTAGTTATATATTGCTCCTCCTTCCCTTCACTACCACTGAATCTGGGTGTGTCTAGACTACCAAGATTTTTCCAAAAAAGTGTCCTTGCATCTAGACTGCCGTCCCTGTTCTTTCGAAATTAAATCGAAAAAATGTGGCAGGTTTTTTGCAATCGGTAAACCTATTTTACCAGGAATAACGCCCTTTTTCAAAAGAGCTCTTTTAAAGTGCTACATAGTCCTGTATTTTGTTTTGAAAAAAGGCATTCTTAAACGCACACAAGGCTCTGTTGAAAGAGATTGCAGATCACTTTTTTGAAGCTCTTGTGGCTGTCTAGATGATGTCTTTTGGAAAAGCCTGTTTCAAAAGAGGCTTGTAGTCTAGACGTACCCTCAGACTGCGTCTAAATTAGCATGATTTTGCGCAAACTCTTGCCGTCTGTCTACACTGGCCGCTAGTATTTGCGCAAGAACACTGACTTTGTAATGTACAAAATCAGTGGTTCTTGTGCAAATACTTTGATGCTCCTGCTCAGGGATAAGCCCTCTTGTACAAATATTCTTGTGCAAGAGGGCCAGTGTAGACAGCCACCTTAATTTCTTGCACAAGAAAGCCCGATGGCTAAAATGGCCATTGCAGCTTTCTTGCGCAAGAGAGCATCTATACTGGGCATGGATGCTTTTGCACAAAAGCACATGCCAGTATAGACTCTCTCTTGCACAAATACTTTTAACAGAAAAACTTTTCTGTTAAAAGTCTTTGCACAAAATCTTGCCAATCTAGACGCAGCCTCAATGTTTAACTTGGTGCTTTTTTACTGTAGCATCGAGGAATAATTGCTGTCCAATGCACTCTTATTAAAGAGCCCCCAATTTTAACTGTCAGCTCCCTGCTTACATTTTTTGTTCCAATCAGCTGTGCTAATAATTTGCTGCCGCTTTAGAGAATGAACCCCTTTCAAGCACTAAGTCTCTATGGATATTTCTGGTTAGGAACTCTTATCTATATGTCAGTTGGAATGTAATCAGTTCCAAACTTTTATATTGTTGTTCTCTGTTTGTGTCCTTTGTCTGCCTCTTCTCTCTATGAAACAGTCGCAGATTTGCCATCTGTCTGCATAGGACAGCCTCCCCAATTCTCACAGTCCGTCTCAGAAACCCCCTTTTTAGCTGCGATTTCCTTTGTACAGACTCAGTGACCAAATCTGAGCACGTGTCTAGAACAAGTAATCTTCCACCCCTCTCCTTCAGAATTGGACCATTGTGTTTGTTTTTCCCACCACCGGGAATGTACAGGTGTTTTCACACGGCTGCTACACATGATAGGCAGGTTTTTGTTCCATGAGATGTGTTGCAGGAGGGATGTTTCCCCAAGCACATGGCTTGGCAAAGCCTCAGATGGTCTCCACTCTCAGATTTTGAGCAGTGGGGTGACTAGAAATCCCTACAGTGTTGGAGAGTCAGTGGCTCATCATTCATGTCTCTGGACAATGGAAAAGTCATTTCTCGGTGTGTGAAGTGCAAAAAACGTGCTTCACCCGTGACATGAGAACAGCCTCCAGTAGCGCATGTCGTGTCTCATGTTAACATGGTCTCTCCCTCCAGGCATTTGGACTGTGACCATCACCCTGGAGCCTGGGCACAGACAGGCCATCAGGGGAACATACGGTCCTTGCTGGAGACACCGTTCTGTTTTGGAGTTGGACGCCTTCTCCCCTGCTCCATGTCAGATTTCAACACCACCGACTTCACCAACCCCTCCACTTTCATCCTGCTGGGCATCCCTGGCTGGGAGTCAGCCCATGGCTGGATCTCCATCCCCTTCTGCATCACGTACGCCATCGCCCTCTTCGGGAACCTCACCATCCTGTTGGTTGTGAAGCTGGAGCCGAGCCTCCACGTGCCCATGTACTATTTCCTCTGCATGCTGGCTGTCACCGACCTGGTCCTCTCCACATCCCTGCTGCCAAAAACACTGAGCATCTTCTGGTTCAATTCCAGGGAGATCGATTTCAGCGCCTGCCTCGCCCAGATGTTCTTCATGCTCAGCTCCATAGCGGTGGAGTCTGGGATCTTGGTGGCCATGGCGTTGGATCGCTACGTGGCCATCTGCCACCCCCTGAGACATTCCACCATCCTCACACACTCGGTGGTCGCCAAGATCGGCCTGGCCGTGGTGCTGCGTGGGGTCACACTCGCATTGCCCAATCCCTTCCTGGCCAGGCGGTGGCCTTATTGCCGAACCAACATCATCTCCCACACGCACTGCGAGCACATGGCCGTGGTGAAGCTGGCCTGCGCCGACACCCGCATTAATAGCTACTACGGACTCTTTGTGTTGTTCTTAGTGTCTGCTCCTGATGTGTTTTTTATCACCATGTCCTACACCCAGATCCTCAGGGCCGTCTTCAGCCTCCCCACCAAGGATGCCTGGATCAAGACTTTCGGGACCTGCGGCTCCCACCTGGGTGCCATTTTAGGCTTTTACATCCCGTATCTCTTCTCCTTCCTCACGCACCGCTTTGGCCACAATGTGCCCCTATATTTCCAAGTTCTCATTGGCAACATGTACGTCCTGGGGCCCCCCACGCTGAACCCCATCATCTACGGGGTGAAGACCCAGCAGATCCGGGACAGGCTGCTCTGTCTGTTTACGCGTAAAGGGACTCGGAAAGCTTTTGCCTGGGGCTCCAGCTGGCAGACCACATCCCATGCAACTCTGGTGGGTTAGAATGGGCTGTGCTCTCTTCCCTCAATCAGGTACTAGACAGTCAATGGACTATTCCAGCACGACAAACTCTCGAGTTGGTGTGTGTTTGTAACTGGCACCAGGTAGATTTGTATGTCTGCACTACAGCGCTAATTCGAACTAACGCATCCAGACTAAAAAACTAGTTCGAATTAGCGTTTTGCTCATTCGAACAAGCATGTCCACACAGAGTGGACCCTGAACCGGGGTTAAGGATGGCCGGAAGCAGTGCCGGCAGGGCATCAGAGGAGGACTTAGAGTGTGGAGCTGCTGTCTCAGGCTAGCCGAGGGCTGCGCTTAAAGGGACCCGACCCCCACCCCGGACAGACAGTTCTAAGGGGTGCCCCGCTTGCAAAGCAGTCCTGGCTTGGAGTGCCCGGAGTACCCACACTGGGCACATCACACCACTCGGCCATCAGACCGGCTGCACTTGCCGCAGGCTGCCATCTGGGGAGAGGGGGCAATTGGGGGGCTGCAGGAGAGGTTCCACCCCCAGAAGCCCGCAGAGGCAGCCCAGTCCTCCCCATCGGGGGCGCGTACCCCATTCCTCCCTCACCTCCTTCCACTTACCCTCCCTAGCCCCCCTTCCTCATGTACAAAATAAAGGACACGTGTGGTCAAAAATAGAATCTCTCTTTATTGAACAAAACTGGAAGAGACTGGGAAAAGGAGGTGGGAGAAGGGAAGTCAGAGGGTGGGAGAGGAGAGGGCAACTACAATGATGAGGGGTTTAGAACAGGTCCCATATGAAGAGAGGCTAAACAGACTGGGACTTTTCAGCTTAGAAAAGAGGAGATGGAGGGGGGATATGATAGAGGTCTATAAAAGTATGAGTGGGGTGGAGAGGATGCATACAGAAAAGTTCTTCATTAGCTCCCATAAGGAAGGACTAGAGGACACTAGAGGAAAGGAATGGGTAGCAGGCTTCAAACTAATAACAGAAAGTTCTTCTTCACAAAGCAAATAGTCAACCTGTGGAACTCCTTGCTGCAGGAGGCTGTGAAGGCTAGAACTAGAACAGAGTTTAAAGAGAAGTGAGGTAAATTCATGGAGGCTGGGTCCATGGAGTGCTATTAGCTAGGGGTAGAAATGGTGTCCCTGGCCTCTGTTTGTGGAAGGCTGGAGATGGATGGCACGAGACAAATGGCTTGGTTATTGTTTTGGTCCATCCCCTCCAGGGTCCCTAGCATTGGCCGCTGTCGGCAGACAGGCTACTGGGCTAGATGGACCTTTGGTCTGACCCAGGACGGCTATTCTAAGCTCAGGGCTCAGGGTCGGGGGTCTCAGTGGACCACCTTGATTTTCATGCACACCTGCTCCTGGGTGGCCAGGCTGGCAGCTCTCCTGCCCTAGACGGCCACTGTCCTGTGCCTAGTGCAGAGGTCATGGACGAGGTCCACAATGTCTGCACTGGACCAGGCGGGTGCCCGCCTCTTGCGGTCTTGGGCAAGCTCCCGGCAGCCGCCAGCCTGGTCCCGGGAAGAGGGGGAGGGCTGGGGGGCATCGGGTGGCTGGCTCGAGCCGTGCCAGGTGCAGGGTGTGTGTGCTGGCTGGGTGCTGGCAGGCTTGCACCTGGCACAAACTGTGTAGCTAGCCCGTGGCCCTTTAAGGGGTCCGGGGCCGGGAGGGGGGCATAAAGTTTCCCTGGTGTTGGCCAGAGTGGCCACCAGGGCAAGCTGGGGAGGACTAGCCTCCCACTAGTTCGAATTAAGGGGCTACACACCCCTTAATTCGGACTAGTAAATTCAAACTAGGTTTAATCCTCATGGAATGAGGATTACCTAATTCAAACTAAGCGCTCCGTTCGTTCTAATTAAATTCGAACTAACGGAGCGCTAGTGTAATGCCTATGAAAGTTAGTTCGAACTAACTTTGTAGTGTAGACATACCCTGACACAGCCTGGCACCTCCGATTCCAGGTCCCCCCGGGAGAGCCTGGGGCAGACTAAACCCAATGCAAATACTGCTCTAGGATCTGTTCTCCACCCTTGTTTGAGGGCAGTGTTAGGTGAGGGAGGGGGGTCATGAGGCCTCTGGCCCTGGGTTGGCCCCCACTGCCCCCTGCCCACAAAAACACTGCTCATGTCGCCTCCAGTGAGTCGCTTCCCCCAAGTGATGCATTGGCAGGTCTCTGTGAGTGGAAACAGAGCCCGGGGTGTTCCCACCTCCCAGGAGCGGGGTGATCCCTCACCCTGGCATGTTCTAAATCCCTCAGATTCACCTTGAGAGGGGGGTGACAGCGTCCCCTCGAACGCCCTTGTCCCTCTCTCCGGCCCCAGTGTCTTCCAGCCACTCCCCTGCCTCCCAGCCAACACACAGGCCCCACAGAGCAGGAGTCCGGTCCCGTCTAGGCATGAGGGAGAAATGGTGGTGACACAGCAGGGAAGGCAGGACCTCTGGGTTCTGTCTCACTCGGACATTCAATCTCTGTGTGACTTTGGAACAGTCATGTCGCCCCCCTGCCTCAGTTTCCCTATGTCTATCATGGGGATGGACTTTCAATTGCTGGGTATCTTGAAGGGCTTAAAAGAAAAGCCGCCGCACAAAACGACGATAGTTACTGATTAGAACGACTGATCGCGACAGCCCTGTGCATCTTCAGGGCGTGTTCACATCTCTCCTCAGCCATCTTTCTCCAGAGCTTTTTGTTTACCATCAACCTGTCCTTCCTGGGAATTTTAGCTCCATAGTAACCCAAGATTTTCAGCCCAATAAACAATCATTGTTCAATACACGCAAATGCCCAGAGCGGCCAATTCCTCCCTGACTCAGCCCAGAGCTCAGGAGTTCCCCTCGCCCTGTGGGAAGGGCCCTTAAATGATTTTTACTCCTAAATCTCGATAAATAGCCCACGAGCCCGGACGGGCTCATCTCCAGCCTGTTTACATCCAGACGCTGCGTCTCTGCTCGGGGCTGAGGGAACCCCGCTGGGATTGCACGGAGATCTGTTATAAACGGTGCACTCCCCGCTGTCGGCTCTCGGCGTGGGCGGGTCCAGGCTATGCTGGGGTCAGAGCGGCGTGGGCGAAGGTGAACGGAGCGGGGTTTCCAGGGAAGACACTCGCATCTCACAAGTCCAAGGCCCCGAGGAAGACTCCACAGCCTGACAGACCCAGTGCACGGTGCGTGTGAGGGGACAGAGGGAAAGTCTGGGATCCTTCGCCCACTGCACAGACATTAAACTCCCAGGCCCTTGACCCGGGGATGAGGTTGCTCCAGTGTCACTGGCCAAAATGTCCCTTTTTGATACCTTCGTCCCCCTCTCCGGTCAATGTCCTCCAGTTCCCAGGGGCTGTGTTTCAGTGCCAGAGGGACTCCATCAGGATGAAAGGGGTTAATAGATGTGTGGTACAAAGCCAGATTCTGGGGCTGCGAGCTGGACTTTACTTAACCCCCACTGAGGGAAAACTCCCCTCGGAGTTAGAACTGAGTAAAGAGCTCAGGAGCCAGCCGGGTCTGAATGCTCAGAGGCAGCCTCGCCTCCTCGTGCTCGGTGTATTTCCAAACACACATTGGCCTTCCTAATTACACCCCATCACCCATCTATATGCTCAGAATTTTTTTTAACCAATCACATGTCAGGTCTTCTATTCTTTCCTAACCTTGTTATATCTTATCTTTAAAACGTTTCCTTCATTTGTTCTATTTCAAAGTTAAACACAGATCTCTCCTGTGTTTACCACTTGCTTGCTTTTGGCTCGGCTACTGCCCGATTTGTGTGCTTTTGGTTCCAAATGAGGTGACTGTTTGTTCGGTGGGTTGTTATTTCTGGTGTCGGTAAGTCTGGACGACATTCCTCTTTCGACAGAGGAATGTAAATGAAGGACTTTGAAATTGCAAATGAAGCACTTCATTTGCATAATGGATTCCGATCGCTTTTTCGACAAAGTATTTTTCAGAGAGAAAACCCAGCGGTCTAGACACAGTTCTTTCCGGGGGGAAAAAACCCTTTTTCAATAGAACCTATAAACCTCATTTTTTCAGGCCTTAGTGTTCTTTCATAAAAAGTTTTTTTTTTTTTCAAAAGAACTGCATCGACACCGCAGGGATGTTTTTTCGAAAAATCCTTTGTTGAAAAAGCAATCGGCATCCATGATGCAAAGGAAGTGCGGAATTTGAAAATCAGCGCTAAATTTGCAATTTTGAAGTCCTTCGTTTCCATTCCTCTTTCGAAAGAGGAATGTACTCCAAAAGGACCCTAACGTTCTCCTGTAGCTGCTCTTCTACACCCTCCTTGACTGGCACTGTCCTGTAAAGTATTTCATCTCCTCCGGTGATATGAATTCCTCCCACTGCTTCCTTCCAAACACAGAACAGAGCTATTTTTTGAACACGTCTGACTTTCCTGCAACATTAACACATTTCCCTTCATCTTTCTCGGACACAGCCAAACCTTTTCTAAGATTTCTTTTGTTCCGAATAACATCCTTTTTGTGATCCTTACAAACATGGATTTTTCCCTGATGTTTTTAACGTTCTTTATCAAATGTCATGACTTCTCTAGCTCCCTTGTTCCTATTAGTTATATATTGCTCCTCCTGCCCTTCACTGCCACTGAATCAGGGTGTGTCTAGACTACCGAGTTTTTTCCAAAAAAGTGTCCTTGCATCTAGACTACCGTCCCTGTTCTTTCGAAATTAAATCGAAAGAATGTGGCAGGTTTTTTGCAATCGGTAAACCTATTTTACCAGGAATAACGCCCTTTTTCAAAAGAGCTCTTTTAAAATGCTACATAGTCCTGTATTTTGTTTTGAAAAAAGGCATTCTTAAACGCACACAAGGCTCTTTTGAAAGAGATTGCAGATCACTTTTTTGAAGCTCTTGTGGCTGTCTAGATGATGTCTTTTGAAAAAGTCTGTTTCAAAAGAGGCTTGTAGTCTAGACATACCCTCAGACTGCGTCTAGATTAGCATGATTTTGCGCAAACTCTTGCCGTCTGTCTACACTGGCCGCTAGTATTTGCGCAAGAACACTGACCTTGTAATGTACAAAATCAGTGGTTCTTGTGCAAATACTTTGATGCTCCTGCTCAGGGATAAGCCCTCTTGTGCAAGTATTCTTGTGCAAGAGGGCCAGTGTAGACAGCCACGTTAATTTCTTGCGCAAGGAAGCCCGATGGCTAAAATGGCCATTGCAGCTTTCTTGCGCAAGAGAGCGTCTATACTGGGCACGGATGCTTTTGCGCAAAAGCAAATCTTTTGCACAAAGGCACATGCCAGTATAGACTCTCTCTTGCACAAATATTTTTAAAAGAAAAACGTTTCCATTAAAAGTATTTGCGGAAAAATTGCCAATCTAGACGCAGCCTCAATGTTTAACTTGGTGCTTTTTTACTGTAGCATCGAGGAATTTTTGCTGTCCAATGCACTCTTCTTAAAGAGCCCCCAATTTTAACTGTCAGCTCCCTGCTTACATTTTTTGTTCCAATCAGCTGTGCTAATAATTTGCTGCCGCTTTAGAGAATGAACCCCTTTCAAGCACTAAGTCTCTATGGATATTTCTGGTTAGGAACTCTTATCTATATGTCAGTTGGAATGTAATCAGTTCCAAACTTTTATTTTGTTGCACTCTGTTTGTGTCCTTTGTCTGCCTCTTCTCTCTATGAAACAGTCCCAGATTTGCCATCTGTCTGCATAGGACAGCCTCCCCAATTCTCACAGTCCGTCTCAGAAACCCCCTTTTTAGCTGCGATTTCCTTTGTACAGACTCAGTGACCAAATCTGAGCACGTGTCTAGAACAAGTAATCTTCCACCCCTCTCCTTCAGAATTGGACCATTGTGTTTGTTTTTCCCACCACCGGGAATGTACAGGTGTTTTCACACGGCTGCTACACATGATAGGCAGGTTTTTGTTCCATGAGATGTGTTGCAGGAGGGATGTTTCCCCAAGCACATGGCTTGGCAAAGCCTTAGATGGTCTCCACTCTCTGATTTTGAGCAGTGGGGTGACTAGAAATCCCTACAGTGTTGGAGAGTCAGTGGCTCATCATTCATGTCTCTGGACAATGGAAATGTCATTTCTCAGTGTGTGAAGTGAAAAAAACGTGCTTCACCCGTGACATGAGAACAGCCTCCAGTAGCGCATGTCGTGTCTCATGTTAACATGGTCTCTCCCTCCAGGCATTTGGACTGTGACCATCACCCTGGAGCCTGGGCGCAGACAGGCCGTCAGGGGAACATACGGTCCTTGCTGGAGACACCGTTCTGTTTCGGAGTTGGACGCCTTCTCCCCTGCTCCATGTCAGATTTCAACACCACCGACTTCACCAACCCCTCCACTTTCATCCTGCTGGGCATCCCTGGCTGGGAGTCAGCCCATGGCTGGATCTCCATCCCCTTCTGCATCACGTACGCCATCGCCCTCTTCGGGAACCTCACCATCCTGTTGGTTGTGAAGATGGAGCCGAGCCTCCACGTGCCCATGTACTATTTCCTCTGCATGCTGGCTGTCACCGACCTGGTCCTCTCCACATCCCTGCTGCCAAAAACACTGAGCATCTTCTGGTTCAATTCCAGGGAGATCGATTTCAGCGCCTGCCTCGCCCAGATGTTCTTCATGCTCAGCTCCATAGCGGTGGAGTCTGGGATCTTGGTGGCCATGGCGTTGGATCGCTACGTGGCCATCTGCCACCCCCTGAGACATTCCACCATCCTCACACACTCGGTGGTTGCCAAGATCGGCCTGGCCGTGGTGCTGCGTGGGGTCACGCTCGCATTGCCCACTCCCTTCCTGGCCAGGCGGTGGCCTTATTGCCGAACCAACATCATATCCCACACGCACTGCGAGCACATGGCCGTGGTGAAGCTGGCCTGCGCCGACACCCGCATTAATAGTTACTACGGACTCTTTGTGTTGTTATTAGGTTCTGCTCCTAATGTGATTTTTATCACCATGTCCTACACCCAGATCCTCAGGGCCGTCTTCAGCCTCCCCACCAAGGATGCCCGGATCAAGACTTTCGGGACCTGCGGCTCCCACCTGGTTGCCATTTTAGGCTTTTACATCCCGTATCTCTTCTCCTTCCTCACGCACCGTTTTGGCCACAATGTGCCCCTATATTTCCAAGTTCTCATTGGCAACATGTACGTCCTGGGGCCCCCCATGCTGAACCCCATCATCTACTGGGTGAAGACCCAGCAGATCCGGGACAGGCTGCTCTGTCTGTTTACGCGTAAAGGGACTCGGAAAGCTTTTGCCTGGGGCTCCAGCTGACAGACCACATCCCATGCAACTCTGGTGGGTTAGAATGGGCTGTGCTCTCTTCCCTCAATCAGGTACTAGACAGTCAATGGACTATTCCAGCACGACAAACTCTCGAGTTGGTGTGTGTTTGTAACTGGCACCAGGTAGATTTGTATGTCTGCACTACAGCGCTAATTCGAACTAACGCATCCAGACTAAAAAACTAGTTCGAATTAGCGTTTTGCTCATTCAAACAAGCATGTCCACACAGAGTGGACCCTGAACCGGGCTTAAGGATGGCCGGAAGCAGTGCCGGCAGGGCATCAGAGGAGGACTTAGAGCGTGGAGCTGCTGTCTCAGGCTAGCCGAGGGCTGCGCTTAAAGGGACCCGACCCGCACCCCGTACAGACAGTTCTCAGGGGTGCTCCGCTTGCAAAGCAGTCCTGGCTTGGAGTGCCCGGAGTGCCCGCACTGGGCACATCACAGCACTCGGCCATCAGACCAGCTGCACTTGCCGCAGGCTGCCATCTGGGGAGAGGGGGCAATTGGGGGGCTGAAGGAGAGGTTCCACCCCCAGAAGTCCGCAGAGCCAGCCCAGTCCTCCCCATTGGGGGCTCGTACCCCATTCCTCCCTCACCTCCTTCCACTTACCCTTCCCTAGTCCCCCTTCCTGATGTACAAAATAAAGGACAATTGTGTTCAAAAATAGAATCTCTCTTTATTGAGCAAAACTGGGGGAGACTGGGAAAAGGAGGTGGGAGAGGGGAAGACAGAGGGTGGGAGAGGGGAGGGCAACTACAATGATGAGGGGTTTGGAACAGGTCCCATATGAAGAGAGGCTAAAGAGACTGGGACTTTTCAGCTTAGAAAAAAGGAGATGGAGGGGGGATATGATAGAGGTCTCTAAAAGCATGAGTGGGGTGGAGAGGGTGCATACAGAAAAATTCTTCATTAGTTCCCATAAAGAAGGACTAGAGGACCCCAAAGGAAAGGAATGGGTAGCAGGCTTCAAACTAATAACAGAAAGTTCTTCTTCACAAAGCAAATAGTCAACCTGTGGAACTCCTTGCAGCAGGAGGCTGTCAAGGCTAGAACTAGAACAGAGTTAAAAGAGAAGTGAGATAAATTCATGGAGGCTGGGTCCATGGAGTGCTATTAGCCAGGGGGTAGAAATGGTGTCCCTGGCCTCTGTTTGTGGAAGGCTGGAGATGGATGGCACGAGACAAATGGCTTGGTTATTGTTTTGGTCCATCCCCTCCGGGGTCCGTAGGGTTGGCCACTGTCGGCAGACAGGCTACTGGGCTAGATGGACCTTTGGTCTGACCCAGGACGGCCATTCTAAAAGCTCAGGGCTCAGGGTCGGGGGTCTCAGTGGACCACCTTGATTTTCATGCAAACCTGCTCCTGGGTGGCCAGGCTGGCAGCTCTCCTGCCCTAGACAGCCACTTTCCTGTGCCTAGTGCAGAGGTCATGGACGAGGTCCACGATGTCTGCACTGGACCAGGCGGGTGCCCACCTCTTGCGGACCTGGGCCAGCTCCCGGGAGCCGCCAGCCTGGTCCCGGGAAGAGGGGGAGGGCTGGGGGGCATCGGGTGGGTGGCTCGAGTCGTGCCAGGTGCAGGGTCTGCTGGCTGGGTTCTGGCAGGCTTGCACCTGGCACGGGCACCGTAGCCAGCCCGTGCCCCTTTAAGGGCTCTGGGGCCGGGAGGGGGCCAGTAGAGTTTCCCTGGTTTTGGCCAGAGTGGCCACCATGGCAAGCTGGGGAGGGCTAGCCTCCCACTAGTTCGAATTAAGGGGCTACACACCCCTTAATTCGAACTAGTAAGTTCGAACTAGGCGTTAGTCCTCGTGCAATGAGGTTTACCTAGTTCGAACTAAGCGCTCCGTTAGTTCCAATTAAGTTCGGACTAGCGGGGCGCTAGTGTAGCGCCTATCAAAGTTAATTCGAATGAACATCCGTTCGTTCGAATTAGCTTTGTAGTGTAGACATACCCCTAGAGCTTAGTGTGGGAGCTTTTACAGCTTCAGCTAAAAGCCAGCTTGCTCTCAGCTTGGGCTGTAGAGCTCCCTTGTTCTTATCTCTTGGTAAGTGTTCTAAGTACCTCTCCATGGGACAGTGACCCACACTGGGGGGTGCTACTTGGGTACAATTCATTGTCTCCTAGGGTTGCGACATCTCTGGTTGCTGGTAAGTTGACCCTGGAGGCACAACCTACTGCCCCATCTCTTCCACCAAGGGCTGGCCCCACTGTGTCTCCTGCCCCGCAAAACCCCACTCCCGTTGCTTGCTCTTGCTTCCCCGCCATCACTCCCTGGACCGTCCCCACCTCTTCCACAGCGTGCCAGCTCAGATATTGGAGCAGGGTGCAAGGGGTGACTCCGGTCTGTGAGCGCTCTAATCTGTCAGCCGATAACTTACCAACGGGCTGAAAGGAGCAATGGATCTAATTCCTGTGTAAAAGTAATAAAGTCATCATCAGAAATCCCCTACCCTCTGCTAGGAACCTGCTTGGCATCAGGTGGCACATCACTTCAGGGACACCGGTTAGACTTCTTACTTTGTTTCTACACCCATGGGACGCCCGTATCTTGAATACTGTGGTCGTCTCCTCTCAGAAAAGATCTATTGGCATTGGAAAAGGTTCAGAAAAGAGCAACACACATGATGAGGGGTTTGGAACGGCTCTCATATGAAGAGAGATTAAAGAGACTTGGATTTTTCAGTTTAGAAAAGAGGAGATTAAAGGGGGGGTATGATAGAGGTCTATACAATCATGACTGGTGTGGAGAAAGTGAATAAGGAAATGTTATTTACTTATTCCCATAATAAAAGAACAAGGGATCACTAAATGAAATGAATGGACAGCACATTTAAAACAAAGAAAAGGATGTTTTTCTCCACTCGGCGCACTGTTAACCTGTGGAACTCCTTGCCGGAGGATGTGGTGAAGACTAGGACTTTAGTAGGGTTCAAAAAAGAGCTAGATAGAGTCATGAAAGTTAGGTCCATCAATGGCTATTAGCCAGGATGGGTAGGAATGGGGTCCCTAGCCTCTGTGTGTCTGGAAATGGCTGACAGGGGAGGGATCACGTGAGGATTACCTGTTGTGTTCCCTCCCTCTGGGGCACCTGGCATTGGCCACTGTCGGCAGACAGGACACTGGGCTAGATGGACCCAGTCTGACCATTCGTAGGTTCTCATGTACTAACGCTGGAGAGAGAGAGATTCTGTCCGGCCTCAGGGGAAGTGGGTGTGGTGGGCTCAGGTTGCTGGGTCTCTGAGCAAGGGGAGGGCCCAGCTCCATGGCCCTCAGGAGGAAGGGGCAGGGCTGGGGGCCCTCAGCACTGGCCAGAATGTGCTGCGCCACCTCCCCCTACCCCCAGCCAACCCTTAGCCCAATAGGGGCGGTGATAGTGGGAAGGCACTGGAGCATCAACTATACCCCTATGTGAGCCTGCATAAAAAAACCCCAGGAGTATCTAATACATTCCGAGATACTGGCAAAATGCAGTCTGGGCATTTCCCAAGGGACTTCAGCAAAGTTGTGATAGGATGAAGGTAACAGTTCGGAGCCACGTACTCTGGAAGACCAACCTGCCAGGTGGCTGTGTTGGTAGCATGGTAGGAAGTGTAGTGTCGTCTAGAAGTGGCATTTTCCCAGACTCCTGAGCACTAATCTACCTCTGCTCTTTAAGAAGGGTTCCCAGGACTAACAGGAGTGGAGCTGGGCCACCAGTGAATGCTTCTAAAAATAATTAAGTGTCTTAGCTGTGTAACACTGTTTCAAGGAAGGTTCTCAGACAAGTCAATCTAGTGAAGACAGTTGCCCTAGCAGCCTTCTAGCAGCACCAACTCTGAGCACAGGCAGGGTAGGGCACCTCTGGTCCCAGTGCAGACAGGCTCGTGTTGGCCTTCACTGAGATTTTCCTGCAAGGCTTTTCTTGTCGAGGTCTCTCCTAAACAGGGTAAATGCCACCGTAAATGAATATTTCATCCGTTAGCAGGGTGACAGAAGAGGATAAGGCTTTACTGCCTCCTGAAGTAGCTCTGGGAATATGGCTGGTGGTCAACCGAGGTTAGAAAATGGAGCTCTCGAAGAAAGACCTTTCCACAGGGGTACAGACACCTATATGTAACCTGCACGCCTACTAGGTGTGGTGTACTATCCCACTGAGAGAACCAATGAGTCTCCTCTACAACCATAGAGGAAAGCCAGCTGCTGGCTTTTAGCTCAAGCTGTAACTGCTCAGACACCAAGCTCCAGAGGTGCCAGGTTCAGTTCCAGGCAGGTGTTACATAGACACAGCTATTTAGTCGCTGGGGTATTAAACTCGGCGTTACTGGTCCCCGGGTCCGGGAATAAGGTAACGCCTCCTTGTACCGGCTTCCGGCCTGCTGGCTGCGTGCCTGGATCAGAGCAGCCCCGCCGGGTCTGAGGGTCGGGGGTTTGGCTGCAGTTTCTGGCCAAAAAAAGTGGCCGCGTTACTGATCTCTAATGTGTTACGCTCTGAGTCTCATGAAATGAGGTTTACCGCCGTCGAAAGAAAAGCCACGTTCTTTCGATTTAATTTCGAGAGAACGCGGCTGTAGTCTAGACACAAGTGAAGTTTTTTTTTGAAAAAAGGCGACTTTTTTGGAAAAAACCCTCGAGTCTGGACACGGCCCAAGAGTCTCGGCTTTCCAGTACGCCACCCCCCATCTCCCTGGGCCTATATAGGAGACCCAGCCCCTGGCTCTGCTGAAGGGAGTCCCCCTTACCCCGTGATCCAGGCCTATCTGGCAACTTCCCTCTTCCCACTGCTATTTCTTCAGCAGTGAATTTATATTTCCTTTTTGCAGTCCTGGAGAAAGGCAGAGACACAGAACCGACGGCTGGGCGAGCCCCCTAGCAATGCCCCCCATCCCACGCTATTGACGCCCCATTACAATTAGTTGAGGATCCTTTTTTAATCCATTGGAAATAGGCTCCAGAGATTTGGTCCAGGGATGCTTGTGCAGGTGTATTTGTGCTGGAGGAAGTCCAGCTCCTCTCAGAAGTCGACATCTGTGAGGTCAGTGACATTCTTCTTATCGGCCAAGGGTTGGGGTCCCATGATGCCAAGCTGGCCAGCACTGGTTATCCCACCCTTCAAAGCATTACCAATTCCATCCTCTGTCATCCGACTCATGCGTTTCTTGGGACTGGGGGAGGCTAACCAGCATCCCGGTGTCTGTGTGTCTTTTTTATAAAACCTTAACAAAGAAACTTCCACCGTGCACCAAGATTTGTCAGAAAAAGCTCAGTATAATCCTCGGCCAACTCCTTTATCACTCTTGGGAGCAAGTGAATTGGTCCACTTATTTCACTGAACTGCCAGCAGAGGGATTCTAGCCTCATATTAGATGCTCGCTGCGTGCAGTTTTATAGCCTGGCCAGTGCCTCATGCAGAGGGGAAGCCCCGAGCCCTGCAGAGCACGGGGTGAGCAGAGGCCCTAATGACAGATATCTAAGCCAAAGAATTTCACACCATAATGGGCAAATGAAGGGTTAATTTCTCCTCATCACTTCAGTCTCCAAAGAGGCATTTTGCTTTCGGTAAACACTGGGGTCCCTGGGGACGCCCGGCCATGTGGAGACTCTGCTGGGATCTGAGGCCACTGATTTATAGCCGGCCCCGCGGTGGCAAGCCAGGCAGACGGGTCGGTCCCATCGTTCACCCCGTCTGACTGAGGCTGCTGAAAGAGGCCTGTGCCCCCCGGGGAGCCGGAGCCACTGACACAGGTTTGGCTGCTCGGCACAGGGAAGCACCAAAGGGCTAGGAAGAGCGAACTCCCCTACGCCAGCCCCTGCAGGCAAGTTCTTCCCACAGCCTCCCTCCTGGGCTGTGTGTGTGTGTTTGGTGTGCACAGGCATGTGTGTGTGCCCGTGTGAGTCTGGGCAGTGTGAGCTCTGTGCGTGCAGCCTGCATGTGTGTATTGTGGGACATGTCTGTGCAGTGCGTGTGTGTGAGCTCTGTGCGTGCACTCTGCATGTGTGTACTTTGTGAGTGAGCCTTGCACATGTGAGAGTCTGTGGTGAGTGTGTGTGTGGTTTTTGTGCATGCCCAGTGTGTGTGTGTGTGTGTGTGTGTGTGTGTGTGTGTGTGTGAGAGAGAGAGAGAGAGAGAGAGAGAGAGAGGAGTGTGTTAGTGTTTGTGTGTGAGAGAAAGAGTGTGTGTGTTTTTGTGTGTGTATGTATGTGAGTCTGAGAGTGTGTGCGAAAGAGTGTATGTGTGTAAGAAACTGTGTGTGTATGTATATATGTGTGAGTCTGAGTGTGTGTGTGAGAGAGAGTTTGCTTGTTTTTTGTGTGAGAGAAAGAGAGTGTGTGTGTGTGTGAAAGTGTTTGTTTCTGTGTATGTTTGCATGTGAGTCTGAGAGAGTGTTTGTGTGAGAGAGAGAGTCTGTGTTTGTGTGTGTGTGTGAGAGAGAGTCTGTGTTTGTGTGTGTGTGTGTGAGAGATTATGTTTGTGTGTGTGAGTGTATATGTATGTGTGTGTGTGATAATGTGTGTGTGTGAGAGAGAGAGAAAGCAAGAGAGAGGGTTTAACATTCCCCTTTCTGTGTGTGTGTGTGTGTGTGTGTGAGTCTGAGCGTGTGTGTGTGAGAGAGAGAGTGTTTGTGTGTGTGAGTGTGTTTGCGTGTGTGTCAGAGAGTGTGTGTTTGTGTGTGTGAGAGAGAGTGTGTATTTGTGTGTGTCTATGTGTGTGTGTGTGTGTACCGGGCACTACAGAGCTCTGCGTTGCTCACATTCCCAGGGCGGGCGGGAGCGGCGCCCCCGGATGATCCCAATCCCACCAGCCCCTCCTGCCCCTCGGAGCCTGACTCGGGCACGGCCCCAGGGCGCATCCTGCCTCTGGCAGTGGCTGGTTCTGAGTGATTCACCCCCCCCCCCACACACACACCCAGTGACACCCAGGCCTGGGGGGGCCCCGTGGCTCTGTGGGGGAAGGGCAGGCGGGCCAGGGTGCAGACCCAGCGCATTTCCCGCAGAGCCTGCTGGACGGGCCAGTCGGGCCGGGCGGGGGCGTAAGGAGCGTAGTGCCCTCTCCCCTCTCCCCAGCAGGACCGAGAGGCCAGACGCCGCTGACACAACTGTCTGCACATTCGGGGTCCGACATGTTTCCGCCAAACCGCCAGCCCCCAGGCCTCTATTTCGCGGCGGGTTCTTCCCTCGGGCCGGGGAGAGGGCGGATCGCTAACCTGGGATTCCCTGCTGCATGACAGGTCTAGTGGCCGCAGACAGGGATCAGGCCAGGGGCCGGGGCTGGGCCGCACGAGAGCGGGTGGCACACGGTGAGAGAACAGGGTGGAAACAACAGAGGTGGGAGCACAAAGATGCAGGCAAGTGATTTTCACCAGCGTCACAAGCTGCGTTCCCTGCCCATCGGTCGCATAACCCTAGGGCATGTTTGTAGGGATCGTGTGTAACATGCAGGGGTGCCTTTCCCCTGCCAGGCGGCACGTGCAGCCAAGATGGGGGCCTAAGGGAAGCAATTTCCTTCCTAGGAACACACTGGGGGCCACCTAAAAACGTGTCCCATCTCTGATGGATTGAACTCTCAGCAAGTTTAAAAACAACACTAACCCAGGCGGAGAGGTCGATACGTTGGAGGGCAGGGAGAGGGTCCAGAGCGACCTAGACAGATTAGAGGATCGGGCCAAAAGAAATCTGATGAGGTTCAACAAGGACAGGTGTAGAGTCCTGCACTTGGGACAGAAGAATCCCAAGCATTGTTACTGGCTGGGGACCGACTGTTTAAGCAGCAGTTCTGCAGAAAAGGACCCGGGGGTTACAATGGATGAGAAGCTGGAGACGAATCAACAGGGGGCCCTTGTAACCAAGAAGGTAAAAGGCATATTGGGGGGCATTAGGAGGAACATTGGCAGCAGATCCAGAGAAGTGATTATTCCCCTTTATTCGGCTTTGGTGAGGCCACGTCTGGAGTACTGTGTCTAATTTGGGGGCCCCACTACAGAGGGGAGGTGGACGCATTGGAGAGAGTCCTGTGGAGGGCAAGAAAAACGATGAGTGGGCTGGAGCACATGGCCTACGAGGAGAGGCTGAGGGATTTGGGCTTCTTTAGTCTGCAGAAGCGAAGAGTGAGGGGGGTTTTGAGAGCAACCTTCAACTTCCTGAAGGGAGGGTCCAAAGAGGCTGGAGAGAGGCTGTTCTTAGGGGTGGCAGATGCAGAACAAGGAGCAATGGGCTCAAGTTGCAGTGGGGGAGGTCAAGGTTGGAGATTAGGACAAAGGATTTCCCTAGGAGGGTGAGGAAGCGCTGGGATGGGTTCCTTAAGGAGGGGGTGGAATCTCCATCCCTAGAGGTGTTTAAGTCCCGGCTTGACCAAGCCCTGGCTGGGATGATGGAGTCGGGGTTGATCCTGCTTTGGTCAGGGGGCTGGACTCGATGACTCCTGAGGTCTCTTCCTACCTTAATCTGCAAGGAGTCTTTGATGGCCAGCTCCTGACGCCTCTGAGGTCAGTGTAAGAGCTTCAGCCAGGGCTGGGAGTTGGTTTCTGCCTTGATCCCGGTGGGATTCAAGGTGGAATAAGGATCCTCTGAGTTGGTCATAGGTGTCATGAGAAATTTTGTTTCCTTCAAGCCCCCACTCCTGGAGGCAGGGGGCACGTGCTGGTGTCCACCTGCGTCTTGAAAGGCAACGCAAGTTTCCGTCCCTCGCGGGCTGTGGAGAAAGTGGCCAAGAGGGACCCCAGTGCACCCTCAAGGCTCAGAAAGCAGAAGACAAATCCAAAGACACCCCCATTCATCTCCTGATTTTCAAGCCAGTCCCATGACTCTGGATTTCTGGATATTGGGGTCGGCAAGACGGAGAACATAACCTGTTGTCCTCCTGTCCCAGATCCAGCTCCGGCAGCTCCTGCCCTGTGTCCAGCACCAGCTGGCCTGACTGCTTCACTGACGCCTTGTGTGATCTGCAAAGCGCCACGGCTGGAGAGGGAAAGCCGGCTCCATCCTGGGAGAAAACGCGCGGAGAATGTGAAAGGGTAAGTCGCTGCCTGCACATGGCCACTGGCTGTGCCAGGGATGCGGGGCTGGAAAGACCAGTCTCGGCAAAAGCTGTTCAGGGTCTTGAGCCTTTCCCACCAGCACTGGTCTGCAGCCCACCGAGGGCTGCACAGTGACTGCCAGGTGGACTATTGCAATGGGGGCTCCTGCTCGTATGGACCTCACCTCCTGCTCATTTCACGTTGTGGTCCTAGAAAGGCCCCAGCAGGGGAAAACTTCATGCTAGTCCAGCTCTGGGCATTTGCAGTCTGCATCTGCCATGGCAGCTGTTTGAGTTGCCATGCGGGGCTGGTTCCGGACCTGGGGATGGGCGATGGAGCTGCTCACACCGAGATCGTGCGTCACTGGACACTGCCCCTCGGGAGACTTCTGGCAGAGAGAGAGGTTCCCATGAACAACTGGGTCCTGGTTGTGGGGGAGCAGGGAGGGAGCCCACTTCCTTAGCTGGGAAAGAGGCCGGTGTTTCTAGTGAACCCTTTATTCCCCCACCACCGAACTGGCTGTTGTGTTACTATCACTGCTCCCAAGGGCCGTGTGTAAGGCAGGAGGGAGAGTGCAAGGAAAACCTGGGAACCAGGGCTGAAAAGAGTGGTGCCTGTGAGCAGCCAGTGTCGGGGCTGGATATCACAGGGGATGGAGTCAAAAGGCCAGGGGTGCTTGCGTGACTCGGATAGAGCCTAGAGGACAGCATGGGAGTGGCTAGATTCTGTGACCCAGACAGGCACAGGCTAGACTCTGTGACCCAGAAGCCAGGGGGAGGAGATAACCCACAAGTACCCCAAGAACCATCATGGAGAGCAGCCATAGAATGAGCCTAGCTCACAGCTAGTCTGACAACTAGCCCTTCTCTGGACACACCAGCCCTCACTCCCAGTATTGATTGCTAACAGGCCTCCGGAGCTGTTCTGCCCCAGTGGGATGTGTCCCACAGCTCATCATGGCATCCGTCAACGGCAGCCTGCGGCCCGCCTCGTTCCTGCTGGTCGGCATCCCGGGCCTGGAGGCCACGCAGCACTGGGTCGCCATCCCGCTGTGCTTCATGTACATCGTGGCCCTCCTGGGGAACTGCGTGGTCCTCTTTGTGATAAGGACGGACCCCAGCCTGCATGAGCCCATGTACCTCTTCCTGGCCATGCTGGCCGTCACCGACCTGGTCCTCTGCACGTCCACCGTGCCCAACATGCTGGGCATCTTCTGGCTGGGCTCCAGGGAGATCGGGTTCCACGCCTGCCTCGCCCAGATGTTCTTCATCCATTCCTCCTCGTTGGTGGAGACAGGCATCCTGGTTGCCATGGCGTTTGACCGCTACGTGGCCATCTGCCACCCCCTCCGCTACACGGCCATCTTGAAAATCACAACGGTGGCCAAGATGGCGCTGCTGGTCTCGGTCAGAGGCCTGGTTGTGATCGCCCCCTTCCCCTTGCTCCTCAGGAGGCTGCCCTTCTGCCAGGCCCGCCTCATCCCCCACTCCTACTGCGAGCACATGGCCGTGCTGAAGCTGGCCTGCGCAGACACCACGCTCAATACATCGTACGGGGTGGTCGTGACCATGCTGGTGGTGGGGATGGACGGCATGTCCATTGCGCTTTCCTACGTCATGATCCTCCGGGCTGTTTTCCGCCTCCCCTCAGCCCAGGCCCGGATCAAGGCCCTCAGCACCTGCACTTCCCACGTCTGCGTCATCCTCCTGTTCTACGTCCCAGGGCTCTTCTCTTTCCTGGCGCACCGCTTCGGCCAGAGCATCCCCCAAGCTGTCCACATCCTGCTGGCCAACCTCTACCTGCTCCTGCCGCCCATGCTCAACCCCATCGTGTACAGCGTGAAAACCAAGCAGATACGCACGCGGGTGAGCAGGGTCTTCCATGTGAGGCACCCTTCACGCCACAAAGCAGTTGCTGCAGGTACATTTATACAGCTGCCACACAGCCCTGGTGGGTTTTAGATGTACCACGACTATCAACAATAACAGAATCGTCGAATAGCGCCGTGACTCCACACAGAGCCTCAAGGACACGCGGGCAGGACCGAGGTCACTACCCAATTGTAAAAAACCTGAGAACGTAAGAGCAGTCATGGCGCGGCTGTTCCCCACTCTGGCCCTCCCATCGCAGGAGATGGGGGCCTGCAAGAAAGCTTCAAAACCTTCCTCTTCAGGCATTGGTTACAAAAACTTCCCCCAGAATCACAACACACAGATTTTGGGGAATCGCTGCCACCATCAAGTGCTTTTCTATCCCTAAAAAACAAGGGTGAACACTTGAAATCACCCACAAGGGTGCCCCCAGCTCTTTTGCCCCAAAAGAGTTTGAAAAAAGAAAAGAGAAAGACCAGCGGCAGACTCCGGGGGTACGTCTAGACGACAGGCTTTTGTCGACAGAAGTTTTGTCGACAGATACTGTCGAAAAAACTTCCGTCGACAAAGAGCGTCCAGACTCATTGAGTTCTGTCGACAAAGCAAGCTGCTTTGTCGACAGAACTCCGTAGTCTGGATGCAACGTTACAGGCAATAACACCTTCTGTCGACAGAGTTCTGTCGACAGAAGGTGTTATGCCTCGTAAAATGAGGTTTACCAGCGTCGACAAAACTGCTGAGTTCTGTCGATGTTATGTCTACAGAACTCAGCGGTAGTGTAGACGCTGGTATAGTTTTGTCGACAAAAGTCCACTTTTGTCAATAAAACTAGGTAGTCTAGACACACCCATACTGTTGACAAAGCTTCTGTTGACAAAGAGCGTCTAGACCACATTCAGTTCTGTCGACAAAGCAAGCCGCTTTGTCGACATGGCAGTGTAGATGCAAAGGACAGTTTAGATGCAATAATGCCTTCTGTCGACAGAACTCTGTCGACAGAAGGCGTTATTCCTCATAAAATGAGGTTTACCAGCATCGACAAAACTGCTGAGTTTTGTCGACGTTGTATCGACTGAACTCAGCGGTAGTGTAGACGCAGGTTTAGTTTTGTCGAGAAAAGTCCACTTTTGGCGACAAAACCCTGTAGTCTAGACACACCCTGGTAGCTGACCCCTCAGTCAGCGGAACTGCAGATACCCACAGACAGACCTGCCAGGATACAAGAATCAAATCACCAGCTTAAAAAAAAGTGATTTTTATTACACAACAAAAGAGAAACTTGCTGAAGCAGACTTGGTTGCTAGCTGTTACAGAGCAATTAAGGAAAATAAATTAAAACACAGAGAAAATCTTTAGGAACGACGCTTAGATGGTAATTGGCGAGGGGAGGCATAGACTCACACAGAGCAGTTCCAACCAAACCACAAAATAAAGAAACATTCTTCTAAAGAATGCCTCGGAGGCGTGGCAATCCTGCCTGGGTTGAAATCATTTTGTGTCTCCTCCACTCCAGGTTTCTCTCTCCCACCCAAAGAAGGCAGGCAGGGATCCTAGATCCAATTCAAATTGTAAAACTCTATCTAGGTTGTTTCTCCCTGCCCCCTGGCTACCACCTTTGCTAGCTACCCGAGTTAACCCCTTAGGGTATGTCTACACTACCCCGCTAGTTCGAACTAGCGGGGTAATGTATGCATACCGAACTTGCTAATGAAGCCCGGGAAATTCAAATCCCGGGCTTCATTAGCAAGTTCGGTATGCATACATTACCCCGCTAGTTCGAACTAGCGGGGTAGTGTAGACATACCCTTAGTCACTAGGTGCTGGTCAACACTCTTCGGCTACGTCTACACTGGCATGATTTTCCAGAAATGCTTTTAACAGAAAAGGTTTTCCGTTAAAAGTATTTCCGGAAAAGCGCGTCTAGATTGGTAGGACGCTTTTCTGGAAAAGCACTTTTTCCGGAAAAGCGTCCGTGGCCAATCTAGACGCGCTTTTCCGCAAAAAAGCCCCGACAGTCATTTTCGCGATCGGGGCTTTTTTGCAGAAAACAATACTGTGCTGTCTACACTGGCCCTTTTCCGGAACAGTTTTCCGGACAAAGACTTTTGCCCGAACGGAAGCAGCATAGTTTTTCCAGAAAAGCACTGATGATTTTACATTAGATCGTCAGTGCTTTTCTGGAAATTCAAGCGGCCAGTGTAGACACCATTCCTACCATCCTGGTTAATAGCCATTGATGGACCTAACCTCCATGAATCTATCTAGTTCTGTTTTAAACCCTGTTATAGTCCTGGCCTTCACAACATCCTCTGGCAAGGAGTTCCACAGGTTGACTATGTGTTCTGGGGGGAAAAAATGCTTCCTTTTGTATGTTTTAATGTGCTGCGTAATAATTTATTGGGTAACTCCTAGTTCTTGCATTATGCTGAGGATTAAATATCATTATTTATTTTTCCACCCCAGGCGCAAATGTTATAACCCTCTTCCCTATTCCTCCTTCTTCATCTCTTTTCCAAGCTGAAAAGTCCCAGCTGTATTAATCTCTCCTCATATGGCAGCCATTCCATTCTCCTCATCATTTCTGTTGCCCTTTTCTGAACCTTTTCCAATTCCAATATTTTTTTTTGAGATGGAGCGACCACATCTACACAGCATTGACGGTGTGGGTGTACCATGGATTCATAGAGAGGCAAGATGATATTTTCTGTCTGAGTCTTTCTCCCTTTCATATCGGGCCCACACATTCCGCTGCACATGGTGTGGATGGTTTCAGTGAGTATTATTCCCAAGGACTCTAAGGCTACGTCTAGAAATAGCGGGACTATTTCGGGATACCAGAAGTATCACAAAATAGCAATTCCTTCTCTTTACATGAAATATACTTCGAAATAACAGGCACGCTCTTTCTGGCATCTCTGTAACCATCGTTCCATGTTAGCACATAAGAACGTAAGAATGGCCAGACTGGGTCAGACCAGATGCCACAAAGGGCGGGAACACATTGGCCTGCTAAACCCAGGGTTGTGAGTTCAATCCTTGTGGAGGCCATTTAGGGCAAAAATTTGTCAGGGATGGTATTTGGTCCTGCTGTGAAGGCAGGGGACTGGACTTGATGACCTTTCAAGGTCCCTTCCAGTTCTAGGATATAGGTAATCTCCATTTAAAAAAAAACAACAGTTAAACTTCATGTGATCCTGGGGACCCTGGACTGTCCTGCCTTGGGGAAAAATGGTGATATTTGCCTTTTCCACAGTGCCTAAAAGCAAACCCAGGCCTGACTCAAGTCTGGTGCACATAAGCATGCAGGCAAGACTTGGGTTAGGGAAGCTACGAGGAAGGAATGTTTTGCATAAGAATGCAGATTAAGCCTGGTACGCAAAGCCACATCAACAACACAGGACAAGCAACCTTGTACTGGTACTTCTGTTTCTCATCAGCAAAAATTACAGATGTAGCCATGAAATTGTCAACTACACTTAGGCTGCGTCTAGACTGGTGCGACCTTGCGCATATGATTTAACGGAAACGTTTTTCCATTAAAAGCATTTGCGCAAGAGAGCATCTAGACTGGCAGGTGCCTTTGTATAGATGCCAGTCTAGATGCTCTCTTGAGCAAGAAAGCCCCGATCGCCATTTTGCACATCGGGGTTTTCTTATGCAAGAGCTGTCTACACTGGCCTCTTGTGCAAGAACCCTGAGCGGGAGCGTCACAGTTCTTGTGCAAGGACACTGATGATCTTACATGAGATCGTCAGTGTTCTAGTGCAAGAACTTACGGCCAGTTTAGACAGCTGGTAAGATTTTGCGCAAAAGCAATTGCTTTTGCGCAAAATCTGGCCAGTCTAGACGTAGCCTTATAGTTTTAAGCAATATTCTGAGCAGGTTGTACCCAAATAGGGGCATTGGGCATTTTACGTATCCTACACAATACGGAATCAACTGGAAAATATTATTAGAGCAACCAAGTCTTGCTTTGCTATAAATTGGGCTTAGCAAGAACAATCGATGGGAGAGAATGAGCAGGATTGACCTACAAGTCCTGCTCGTTATAACTAGAAGTAAACAGGCCCTTCACACTGGCGACCCAGTGCCTGGCGTTCCATTGCGTGGGAAGAAAAGGAACCACAACCTTCTGCCTGGTACTGTAGGTAGCATAGGGGTGAAGTGTAAGTGAACTAGGCTTTATTATTGTATTATAGTAGATCTTCTATTCATTGCTTTTGCATTGTGTTGCACTGGATTGATTGCTTTAGAATGTATAGTATTTAAGGTTTAAATTGTATAGTCATTGTTTTTAAGGCTTGTAAAACGTAAACAACTGTATTAATTGCGTAAAGCTTGCAATGAATAAGAAAGTGGTTAAGTAGCCCTGGAGTTTCCTGGTTTTCCTTGGATCTAAAATAAATCGAACCGCACAACAGGGACCCGTTCCAAACCCCTCATCATTTTTGTTGTCCTTTTCTGAACATTTTCCAATGACAATGTATCTTTTTTGAGATGAGGTGACTACATCTGTACGCAGTGTTCAAGATGGGGGGGTACCCTAGTTTTATATAGAGACAATAAGATATTTCTGCCTTGTTCTCTAGCCTAACATTCTGTTGGCTTTTTTGACTGAGACTGCACATTGAGTGGAACTGAGTGGATATTTAAATCCCCGCTTCATTTGCAATAGCGCTGTGCCTGATCTACATCCCTCTGTCGGCAGCGGGGTGTAGTTTAGACACACCCTAGATGTCCAAGCAGAGGCCTTTCATGCCCCTCAGGGGAACAGGAGTGTTAACTTCACCCTGGCCCTTCAGTCTTCAGAGAGCCACTCTGCTTGCGGTAAACTCTGGGATCCCTGGGGACGCCCGGCCATGTGGAGACTCTGCTGGGATCTGCGGCCATTGATTTATAGCCAGCCCCGCGGTGGCAAGCCAAGCAGACGGGTCCATTCCTGGCCCATGTTCAGAGCGGTGTGAGTCACAGAGCGGCTCTGGGGAGCTAGCGGGGACTTGGCGGGATCAGACACAGGTAGGTGCCCCTGTTCACCCCCGTCTGACTGAGCTGTGGGGTGGAGGCGGCTGAAAGCCACTGACACAGGGAAGCCTCAGCAGCGTTATGGAAAATCCTGTCTTCAAACTCCAGCCCATATCAGGAAGGGAATGTTTGGAGAGGTTCAAATCGCCACCTGCCTCCCTCCTGGACTGTGGCTGTGTCTACACTGGGCCACTTATTCCGGAAAAGCAACCGCTTTTCCGGAATAACTTGCCAGCTGTCTACACTGGACACTTGCTTTTCCAGAAAAGCGCTGACGATCTACTGTAAAATTGTCAGTGTTTTTCCGGAAAAGCTATGCTGCTCCTGTTCGGGCAAAAGTCCTTTTCCGGAAAAACTATTCCGGAAAAGGGCCAGTGTAGACAGCACATTAGTCTTTTCCACAAAAAAGCCCCGATCGTGAAAATGACGATCGGGGCTTTTTTTCGGAAAAGTGCATCTACATTGGCCACGGACGCTTTTCCGGAAAAGTGCTTTTCCAGAAAAGCATCCTGCCAATGTAGACGTGCTTTTTCCAGAAATGCTTATAATGGAAAACTGTTCCGGTTTAAGCATTTCCGGAAAAGGGTGCCAGTGTAGACACAGCATGTGTGTGTGGACATGCTGTGCTTTGTGCTCAGTGTGTGCACATACATCTGCTATTCTGTGCCTGTGAACAGGTATTTGAGTCTGGCAGGGTGTGTATGTTCTGTGAGGGATGCGTTCACCTGTAACCCACACACCCAATGGGGGTCACTGTCCCATGGAGAGGCACTTAGACCACTGACAGTGTGAGCTAAGAACAAGGGAACTCCACTGCCTAAGCTCAGAGCCAGCTGGCTTTATAGGCTCCTTCACAAAGCTCCAGAGGTCCCAGGTTCAAATCCACATAGTGGTCACACACACTGGGTGGATTAACGTATTAGTGGGCCCCCGTGGAGTCATTGGCAGCCCGTTGCAAGTGTGGATCGGGCACCCCGTGCTAGAGCATACCGGGTACTGAGTCTCATACATTTGTCATCTTGCTCACATGCCTCGGCAGGATTGCACAAGGTGCTGTGGCGCCATCAGGCAGACCCAAACGTGGCACCTGTGGAGCTCAGTGCATGGGCCCCTATTGACTGAGCTAAGAGCCAGCTGGCGCTCAGCTACGGCTGCAGAGCAAGCTCAGTATCCTCTCTGTAAGTGGTCTCCATGCCGCTCCCTGGGATAGTGCACCACGCCCGACGGTGTGCGGGCTGCACGGGCAGATACAGCTTCCTCAGCCCCCCGCCTTTCTCACTGAGCCGTGCACCCTCGGGGCGCTACCCGTGTCCACAGCGGGCAGACGTTTCATAGTGAGGAGGGGAAATTCCCCACCGATGCCTCTCCTTCCTCCTCCAGCCATTCTACAGCCCCGTCTCCAGGAGACCCGATGGCCCCGGGCCCTGTCTGCGCCCTGGTCTCTGCTCAATCACGTTCCGCAGCCGGCAGCTGCCGGATCAGTTCTGACCAACCCCTCACCCTGCACCGCCCCACCAGCAGAGCCAGCTGCTGGCAAACCCCATTTCCCCCGGGACTCTGAGGTCACCTGCCTTTCTCCTGCTCCCCTCTGACGGCCAGTCCACTGCCTGGTCACCGCTGCCCCGCCCCAGGCTAGTCGTGCTGAATTGGGCATACTGCCCAGCCTGCTGGGGCCAGTCCACCCCCGCAAGCCAAGCCTGCTTCCCCGTTGCCTGCTCCCCACGACGTTCCTTTCCCACCAGGGACTCTGTTCCTCGAGGTTAACTCCAGTTTCTGTGTCTGCCCCTCGCTTCATGGCCCCTCTGACACAGAGTCACCTGCAGTGTCCCTGGCTGCAGCCCTGGGGCCAATGGCCAGGGGCCAGGCTTAGCCTGCTGTCACTACCGGCCACAGGATGGGGGTATGTCCAAAGCTGAGCCTGCCTGAACCTGGCAAAGGCAGCACCAGGGAGCCCGAGGCAGCGGCAGACTCTGTAGCTCAGAGCTTCCTTCTGGCCCTGGCTGTGCGAACCTGAGCCGCCCTTCACTTGGGAAGAGGCCCCCAGTTCCCAGGCCCCCCTCGGCGAGTGTGGTCAGGCAGAAAATGTGTCTGGGAAGGTTTTGGAGGCTGGGGCGCCAAGGGGTTCCCATCCCTGAGCATCCGCTCACAACAAGCTCACCCCGGCCCCCTCGCTTCGGGACCAGGACCCCCTGAAGGCAGTGGGGTTACCCCTCCCCAGCCTGCTGTGCCGAGCCCGCTGCCGCGAGTCGGGTCACTGTCTGTATGGGGCCGTGGATAGAAGCAAAGGGCCCGTTCTAGCCACTGGGAGCCAAGTGCGTTCTAGGCTCCTCCAGTTTGTTATTGAACCCGGCGGGAGGGGGGGGGGTCTCACGTTACCTTGTGAATAACCAACACCTCGTGCAGCAGTAATGTTTTCTGAGGGGCCTTCCACCCCACTACTAACCCTGCTTCGCCTGCAAGGGCTGGACACGTCAGGCCGGGCGGTTACACAGGGAAGGCACCTCTGAATTCGGCAGGAATGTGGCCTGTGCACAGGAGGCAGGACACAGGACTGGTTCCTGCCTGGTTACAGACCTGCTCCTTCACGACCGGCCCCACAAGGGAAATAACAGAACGCCATTGAGAGCAGCCTTCAATTGCTTGAACGGGAGGAGGGGGGGGGGGTCCAAAGAGGCTGGCGAGAGGCTGTTCTCAGTGGGGGCAGGTGGCAGAACAAGGAGCAATGGGCTCAAGTTGCAGTGGGGGAGGTCTAGGTTGGATATTAGGAAAAACTATTTCCCGAGGCGGCTGGGGAAGCGCAGGGCTGGGTTCCCTAGGGAGGGGTGGAATCTCATCCCTAGAGGTGTTTAAGTCCTGGCTTGACCAAGCCCTGGCTGGGATGACTGAGTCGGGGTTGGTCCTGCTTTGGGCAGAGGGCTGGACTGGATGCCTCCTGAGGTCTCTGCCAGCCCTAGGATCCTGCCACTGGTCATCATCTACAACCCCAGCTGAAACCCCTCCCGTGCATCCTTACAATCTACAACCCATCCTGGAAAATGACCCCTCACTCTCACAGGCCTCAGGAGACAGGCCAGGCCTCTCCTACAGACAACCCCCTAACCTGAAACAAATGCCAGCTGCTGCACACCACACCAGAGACACACTCGCAAGGGTAGGTTCCTGGGTAACAACCCCTGGTTCCAACTCTGTCCACACATCTACGCAAGCGCAGGGGTGGCTTGTCCATAGAGGAGAACTAGGCGGTCGCCTAGGGGGCCAAATTAAATGGGGCACCAAATGGTGGCGCAATATAATTGAGGGGTTTGGAGGTGGGGGCGCCGATTGCATGGTTCTCCTAGGGCGCTCATTGCTGGCAGCTCGTCTAGGGCCACCCCTGCGCAAGCGACACCATCACAGGCCCTAACCATATCAGCCGCCACAGCAGGGACTCCTACAACTGCACATTCTCCAATGTGATCTATGCCGTCAAGTGCCAGCAATGCCCCACTGCCATGGAGACTGGCCAAACCAGACAGTCTATGGCAAACAACTAATGGACACAAGTCAGACATCAGAAATGGGAACACACATAAACCTGCAGGGGAACATTTTAACCTGCCTGGGCACTCAGTCAGGGATTTCAAAGTAGCCATTCTTCTACTAAGGAATGTTACCAGCCAATTACAGAGAGAGAAAGAGAGAGAGAGCACGAGAGCGCGCGCGAGAGAGAGCGCGAGTGCGGAATTGGCAAATTTGACAGTTTCCCTTGGGCTAACAGAGGCGTGAACTGGATAACACAGCTGAAAATCTGTTTTCCATTCATTCAACCCCCCCATTGACATCAAAAGCTAAGTCTGGGACATTTCCAGCCCACCCAATCAGCTTCATTAGCACCAGCACTACACTTGACAGGTAATTTTTTTCTCCCTCTCTCTTCTTATTCTGTGATCCCCCCTTTTTTTCTCCACTCACGATCATCTCCTCTGAGGAAGTGGATTTTATATCTCTATTAGCTGGAGTTGTTGCTCAGGAAACCAGAGGAACAAAATGTAGAAAAACAGTCGTCCATTATCTTTTTTTGAATGGTAGAAAAGTTGCACTGATTTCTATAGGGATTAAAATATAGGTCTGCGTCATCCCCGGCGGCCAGGGGGCGACCTCGGGTGAAGGGGAGGTTACACGCGGGAGAAGTGCCCTAACTCATGCCCAGGGCTGCAGGTACCGTGGGGGGCAGGGCAGGTGCCTGAGACATTGTGCGCATGGGGGTCAGAGCACTGCGTGCCAGTGCGGGGCAGGGGGAAGAAGAGGTTCACTTGTGTAACCTCGCAGGTGGGAGGGGGCGAGTCCTGGACAGTGCTGGGGGCTACAGGCGAGAGGCACGGGACCTAGGATGGGCGGGGCAGCCCCTGCAGTGCAATGTGGAGGGTTACTTTCTTATTTTTACAGCTTGAGCTCGGGTCCGATCGAGTCCAAAAGTACCTTAGAATCATAGAATCATAGAATCATAGGACAGGAAGGGACCTCGAGAGGTCATCGAGTCCAGCCCCCCGCCCTCAAGGCAGGACCAAGCTCCGTCTACACCATCCCTGACAGATGTCTATCTAACCTGTTCTTAAATATCTCCAGAGAGGGAGATTCCACCACATCCCTTGGCAATTTATTCCAATATTTGACCACCCTGACAGTTAGGAATTTTTTCCTAATGTCCAATCTAAACCTCCCCTGCTGCACTTTAAGCCCATTACTCCTTGTCCTGTCCTCAGAAACCAAGAGGAACAAATTTTCTCCTTCCTCCTTGTGACACCCTTTATGGGTATGTCTACACTACCCCGCTAGTTCGAACTAGCGGGGTAATGTATGCATACCGCACTTGCTAATGAAGCCCGGGATTTGAATTTCCCGGGCTTCATTAGCATAAGCGGGGAGCCGCCATTTTTAAATCCCCGCTGCTTCGAACCCCGTGTAGCGCGGCTACACGGGGCTCGAACTAGGTAGTTCGGACTAGGGTCCTATTCCGAACTACCGTTACTCCTCGTGAAACGAGGTGTACCGGTAGTTCGGAATAGGCACCCTAGTCCGAACTACCTAGTTCGAGCCCCGTGTTGCCGTGCTACACGGGGTTCGAAGCAGCGGGGATTTAAAAATGGCGGCTCCCCGCTTATGCTAATGAAGCCCGGGAAATTCAAATCCCGGGCTTCATTAGCAAGTGCGGTATGCATACATTACCCTCCTAGTTCGAACTAGGAGGGTAGTGTAGACATACCCTTAGATATTTGAAAACCGCTATCATGTCCCCCCTTAATCTTCTTTTTTCCAAACTAAACAAGCCCAGTTCATGAAGCCTGACTTCATAGGTCATGTTCTCTAAACCTTTCATCATTCTTGTCGCTCTTCTCTGTACCCTTTCCAATTTCTCCACATCTTTCTTGAAATGTGGCGCCCAGAACTGGACACAGTACTCCAGCTGAGGCCTAACTAGTGCAGAGTAGAGCGGCAGAATGACTTCACGAGTTTTGCTTACAACACACCTGTTGATACAACCTAGAATCATATTTGCTTTTTTTGCAGCAGCATCACACTGTTGACTCATATTCAACTTGTGGTCCACTATGACCCCTAGATCCCTTTCCGCCATGCTCCTTCCTAGACATTTGCTTCCCATCTTGTATGTATGGAACTGATTGTTAAAACCTTAAAACCTTCTCCTGGATGAAAGGCTCTCCCATGCAAAGTTTGGTTGCGGTAGCTCTTCTAGTGTCCAAGTTATTAGCACACAAACTTACAAAACATTCTCCTTTTTGTATATATATATATATATGTTAGTCTGGAAGGGTGCATCTAGACAGCAGTGTTAGACAGAATAACTAACGTTATTCTGAAATAACTTAGTCCTCGTCTACAGTACAAGCAGTTATTTCGACATAATGTCAAAACAATGCCAAGCTTACTCCAACTCCTGTAACCCTCACTGTACGAGGAGCAAAGGAAGTCGGAGGAAGAGTGCTCTTTCTTGGACTTCCTGCTGTGTAGACAGTGCCAATAGCTGAAATAAGCTATTTTGACTTCAGCTACACAATTGAAGCCGCTCAAGATGCGTAGCTCATTTTGGCTTTAGCCCTGCTGTGTAGACGTACCCTAAGGTACCACAGGACTACTTGTTGTTTGTGAAGTTACAGACTTACACGGCGACCCCTCTGAGCCCTGGTCTACACTAGGGAGTTATTTTGAAATAATAAAGTGAAGTGTCTGTACTACCAATCCTGCTATTTCAAAGTGATGGGCTGGTTATTTCGAACTCTGTACTCCTGCTTCCCTGGGGGAATAAGCTTATTTCAAAATAGTTATTTCAGGAATTATTATTTGGAATGAAATTATCATATATCTAGTAGCCCAGTGTCTGAGAGTCTGTAACACTGAAATGCTGGCTGTTCCCTCTGGGTGGCGTTGTTGCCTGAAATGCTGGCTGTTCCCTCTGGGGGGCGCTGTTGCCTGAAATGCTGGCTGTTCCCTCTGGGAGGCGCTGTTGCTGAAATGCTGGTTGGTCCCTCTGGGCGGCGCTGTTGCCTGAAATGCTGGCTGTTCCCTCTGGGCGGTGCTGTTGCTGAAATGCTGGCTGTTCCCTCTGGGCGGTGCTGTTGCTGAAATGCTGGCTGTTCCCTCTGGGCGGTGCTGTTGCTGAAATGCTAGCTGTTCCCTCTAGGCGGTGCTGTTGCTGAAATGCTGGCTGTTCCCTCTGGGCGGTGCTGTTGCTGAAATGCTGGCTGTTCCCTCTGGGCGGTGCTGTTGCTGAAATGCTGGCTGTTCCCTCTGGGCGGTGCTGTTGCTGAAGTGCTGGCTGTTCCCTCTGGGCGGTGCTGTTGCTGAAATGCTGGCTGTTCCCTCTGGGCGGTGCTGTTGCTGAAATGCTGGCTGTTCCCTCTGGGCGGTGCTGTTGCTGAAATGCTGGCTGTTCCCTCTGGGCGGCGCTGTTGCCTGAAATGCTGGCTGTTCCCTCTGGGCGGCGCTGTTGCTGAAATGCTGGCTGTTCCCTCTGGGCGGTGCTGTTGCTGAAGTGCTGGCTGTTCCCTCTGGGCGGTGCTGTTGCTGAAATGCTGGCTGTTCCCTCTGGGCGGCGCTGTTGCTGAAATGCTGGCTGTTCCCTCTGGGCGGTGCTGTTGCTGAAATGCTGGCTGTTCCCTCTGGGCGGTGCTGTTGCTGAAATGCTGGCTGTTCCCTCTGGGCGGTGCTGTTGCTGAAGTGCTGGCTGTTCCCTCTGGGCGGTGCTGTTGCTGAAATGCTGGCTGTTCCCTCTGGGCGACCCGTGCTGCATGGGGAGTGCAGGGCCCAAACGGCTGTTTGCACTGCTTGCTCCCCCGCAGCAGCCCGGCTGAGAGGCGCAGAAGTCAGCCAAGCCCCACGGAGGAGGGAAAGGGAGGCGGGGTGGTGACGTACATGGGCAGGGGTCGGGGCCTGGCCATGTACATCACCACCCCACCCCCTTCGCCTCCCACCATGGTGCTCGGCTGACTTCTGCGCCGCTCAGCCGGGCCGCCATGGAGGAGCCCAAACAGCCACTTGCTCCGCTTGCTCCCCCGCGGCGGCCCCGCTGAGCGACGCAGAAGTCAGCTGAGTGCCACAGCGGGAGACGAAGGGGGGCGGGGCAGTGACGTGCGTCATGAGAGCGGCTCCAGGCTCCGCCCCCTGGCCGTGAACATTACTGTCCCACCCCCCTTCGCCTCCCGCCGTGGCTCTCGGCTGACGTCTGCACCGCTCAGCAGGGCTGCTGCTCGGGAGCAAGTGCATGCAGCATGGGGAGTGCGGAGCCCAAATGGCCGTTGGGGCTCCGTGGTCCCCCGAGGGAAAGACAGGAGGGGAAGGAAACGAGAAAGAGAGAGACAGAGAGAGAGGCCGGAGGCGGAGGAGAGCTGAGAGAGAGGGGAGGAGGCAGTAGGAGAAGGAGAGAGAGAGACGGAGCGAGAGACCAGAAGCTCAGGAGAGAAGACCAACGTGGAGGAGAGACCTGAAAATCCCGTCTTATGACGGGCTAATTGGCTAGTTTGAAAATAATTTCCTAGTGTAGGCATGCCCTGAGAATTTCAATCGTACATGTGGAGGACACCTGGAGCCATATTGTAGGACTGCCCCACGAACTGAGGAACAGCTGAGGTGCCTTTGCTGTTTTATTGTTCCACTCTCTGTGTCTGCAGGGGAATCACCAAACCAATAGAACTGTTGCCTTTTTAAAAGAAGAAAACTAAAAAACCCCACCCCAAACCAAAAATGTTAATGGCATTGAAAAAGCAACTCCAGGCCTAGTTAGCACTCGGAAGTTACCAGCATTTGCTGCTCAATTTTATCCCACTTATTTCTACAGAAAATGAGGGTTCAGCTAGACGGTGGAAGGAGGTAGGGGGTTAGGATCATGGGATTATCCCAAAAAAACTCCACCATGTCCAGGGAATACGTTTGCTCTTCAGGGTTTTGTTTTGTTGTTTTTTTTTTATGCAGAAGAGCAAACGTGCTCTTTCGGAAGCCCCTGTATTCCTCTTTCAATGAGGAAGAAGGGGGCTTTTGAAAGAGGGTTTTTTTCAACATTTGGCCCTGTCTTGACGGGCCAAATGTTGGAAAAGCCTCTTCCGACAAAAGAATCGGAAAAAGGTACGTGACATGCAGAGCGCACGTTGCGTACCTTTTTCCAGCAAAAGCTTGTAGTCTAGCCGAACCCTGACAGGGTTTGTGACGCTACCGATTTGAATTGGGAGAAAGGAGGTAACGGCAGCCCAAACTGACCTTGTGCTCCCCTGGATTGTGCGAGGGCTCAAAGCCAGAAGGCAGAAAAGCCCGTTTCTGCGGCCATGGCTCAGAGGTGGAAATGGAGTCAAACTTCCTGCATGCTTGGAGTTGTAGCTAAAGCTGCCCAGGCCCGGTAGCAGGGCCTGCCCTCCCTGACGCATCCTCTCTGAGTCGTGTCCATGAATCTCCCCTGCTAAGTTTCAGACTGTCCGCTCAGTCCACCCAATTCCTTCTCTGGGGCAGCCAGCCGAGGCCACCAGCTACCAGGCTGTCCTGGGGGGACGTGTGGATGGGACGTGTGGCTCCCCAATCACAGCCCCACCCCCTTCCCACATTTGCTGCAAACATGGGTCGCGTGGCCACACCCTCTTCCCCCCCTATTCCCGTTGCTAGCTGCCAAGGGCATGCTGGGAAGTGTAGTTCGCTCCCTGCTCCAGGTCCAGCTCTGGATCCCAGCTGCTCCACTGGAGAGGGGAGGAAAGTGAGAGATACGGGCCCCTTCCAGTTTGGGCCTAGAGCCACAAGGCCACCGGCAGGGGCACCACGGAGCCCGCGCCACGTTGCTCACCTTCCCAGGGCGAGCAGGAGCGGCGCCCCTGGACGATCCCAATCCCAACTGCCCCTCGGAGCCTGACTCGGGCACGGCCCCAGGGCGCATCCTGCCTCTGGCAGTGGCTGGTGCTGAGTGATTCAGGGCCCCCCCGCAATGGCACACAGCCCTGGTGGGGGTGCCCAGGGGACGGGCAGGCAGGACAGGTCGCAGACAGCGTATTTACTGAGCCCGCCCACCTAGGAGACAAGGGTCACGGCTGTGACGGCACAGATCAGGAGGGGCCCCGCAGCTGGGTAAGGACTGTCCGGCCCCCGCTGCCCATCCGCCACCAGGAGAGGGAGGGTCAGACATGCCACTGACACAATTGAGGGATTCGCTCTGCCCAGATCCTTCACAAAGCTCTGCTCTAGCTTCTGGGGGGCATCAGACGGGTTCTCCGTCCTGCCACGCAGATTAGACCAGCTGATCTAGTGGCTCCCTCTCTCTGGTGAGACCGAGGGGCTGACGTCCCCAGGCAAAGAGACTTCTCCGCCCTGACACACTCACTGCTCCGAACACGCGTCTGGCAGGGCGTCCATTCCCAAAGCTCAGCACGGGAGGGGTCTGCGCCCAGCTCATAATGTTTCGCAGGTCACAACCTTCTGGAGCAGTGTCTTTTCAGCAGTCAGGGTATGTCTACACTAGCTCCCTAGTTTGATCTAGGGTGGCTAATGTAGGCATTTGAAGTTGCAAATGAAGGCCGGGATTTAAATATCTCAAGCTTTATTTGCACGTTCCCGGGTGCCGCCATTTTTAAATGCCCCGTAGTTCGAACTCCCTACCCGCGGCTACACGCGGCACGGGCTAGGTAGTTCGAATTAAAGCTCCTAATTTGAATGCTCCTTGCAGGAGGAGTAACGGAAGTTCGAATTAGGAGCTTTAATTCGAACTACCTAGCCCGTGCCGCGTGTAGCCGCGGGCAGGAAGTTCGAACTACGGGGCATTTAAAAATGGCAGCGCCCAGGAATATCCAAATAAAGCCTGGGATACTTAAATTCCAGTATCAGAACAGGAATCTGACGAAGTGGGTCTTTGCCCACGAAAGCTTATGCTCCTACACTTCAGTTAGTCTATAAGGTGCCACAGGACTCCTCGTCGCTTTTAAATTCCAGGTTTCATTTGCAAGTTCGAATGCCTACATTAGCCACCCTCGTTCGAACTAGGGTGGCTAGTGTAGACGAACCCCCCCAGTATTGGCACTGACAGACTGCTTTCTGGGCTTGTAAATGTTCCCTCTACCTTTTTCCATCCATGTGCGGAATAAAATGTGTCACGTGTGCCAAGTCACGTGCAGAGGTGCACCACCAGTAGAAACAGGCTGGCGCAGTGGGTGCTTGGCTACTCAGCTGGGCAGCATTTGAATGTCTCCTAAAAGGCCACTGGGTCTTAATTTATCCTTACACCATCCTGTATTCCACGGGGAAAGGGAACGCTGCCAAGAACCATCACAGACAGAAGCTGTAGCGTGACCCTGGTCCACAGACCCCCCCCCCCAGAGCACTAGCTATTCTCTGCACGTACAGGGATCTCACGCACTCTGCTAATCGTTCGCAGGCCTCCGGAGCTGTTCTTCCCGAGCTGGATGTGTCCCGCAGCTCATCATGGCGTCTGTCAACGGCAGCCTGCGGCCCGCCTCGTTCCTGCTGGTCGGCATCCCGGGCCTGGAGGCCACGCAGCGCTGGGTCGCCATCCCGCTGTGCTCCATGTACATCATGGCCCTGCTGGGGAACTGCGTGGTCCTCTTTGTGATAAGGGCAGACCCCAGCCTGCATGAGCCCATGTACCTCTTCCTGGCCATGCTGGCCGTCACCGACCTGGTCCTCTGCACGTCCACCGTGCCCAACATGCTGGGCATCTTCTGGCTGGGCTCCGGGGAGATCGGGTTCCACGCCTGCCTCGCCCAGATGTTCTTTTTCCACAGCTTCTTGTTGATGGAGTCGGGCACCCTTGCAGCCATGGCGTTGGACCGCTATGTGGCCATCTGCCACCCCCTCCGCTACACGGCCATCTTGAAAATCACAACGGTGGCCAAGATGGCGGTGCTGGTCTCGGTCAGAAGCCTCATTCTTGTAGCCCCCTTCCCCTTGCTCCTCAGGAGGCTTCCCTTCTGCCAGGCCCGCCTCATCCCCCACTCCTACTGCGAGCACATGGCTGTGGTGAAGCTGGCCTGCGCAGACACCACGCTCAATGCGGCGTACGGCCTGATGGTGGCCCTGCTTGTGGGGGGCCTGGATGTCGTGTGCATCGCGCTCTCCTACGTCATGATCCTCCGGGCTGTTTTCCGCCTCCCCTCAGGCCAGGCCCGGATCAAGGCCCTCAGCACCTGCACTTCCCACGTCTGCGTCATCCTCCTGTTCTACGTCCCCGGGCTCTTCTCTTTCCTGGCTCACCGCTTCGGCCAGAGCGTCCCCCAAGCTGTCCACATCCTGCTGGCCAACCTCTACCTGCTCCTGCCACCCATGCTCAACCCCATCGTGTACGGCATGAGAACCAAGCAGATCCGCACTCCGGTGTCCAAGGTTTTTATATGCGGTCCACAGCTTGCATGAACCCATGTACCTTTTCCTGGCCATCTCTGACCTAGTCCTCTTCACGTCCCCCGTGCCCAACAGGCAGAGCATCTTCTGGCTGGGCTCCAGTGAGGTCGGGTCCCATGGCTGCCTCACCCAGATGCTCCTCATCCTGAACTCCAGAAGGTGCTCCTGGCTCGCTCATTTTGACAGCTGCCATGCAACCCTGGTCTTGTTTGTATTCGTACCATGGCAATGAACAATAAAACAAAGGTCCGGTAGCCCTGGGACTCTCTGCGGAGCCTTGCGGAGATTGGCAAAGTTAGCTCGTGGCCCTGTTCTAACCAAATGAGGAGGCAAAGAACCACTGTGCTTGGGGCTGTACAAATACCTGGCGTGGGACAGTCCTTGCACCGATAAGCACCACCCAAATGGACAAGGCAAGCCTGTGGGGAGGGGACTCTCTTGCCCCCCATTACAGCTAGGATCTCAGCCGCAAAGCCACACAGTGACTCTCCCAAGCACCAGGGAAGCAGCGAGCCCAGAAGACTCTGGAGGGGTGCTCCAGCCAGTAAACCACAAATAGATGTGCTGGCTCTGAGGCTCAGGCTAGAGAGAAGGCTGTCCAACCTCCAGGGCCAGGACAATGATATCTGTCTACAGGTATCAATGGGTGGGAGATGTTCTCTCTCCGGGTATGTCTGCACAGTCGCCCGTAGCTCGACAGAAGCTATGCACCTGGATCTATGCACATTGTGTAGCTTATTTCGAGGTAGCCGATTTCAAAATTTGGCATTGTGCACACAGCACCAAATATCGGAACGGAGAGCCATTGCAGCATCTGCCTTATTCCTCGCACAGCAAGGTTGACAGGTGTGACGTAGTGGGGGTACTTGCTGGGCTGTGGTGACCTCTGCTGTCTGGAGCAAGACCCAGCAGGGAAAATCTCATTATGCAAAGGTGACTCCATACTGGTTGAACCAGCCAAGCCCCCATGGGGAGAAACAAAGGGAGGTGGAATGCTGCCCTGGCTGGGAGCAGGACTTGGAGAGGGGAGTTAGTTCCTGTCGGGAAAGCAGGGAAGAAGGAACTGGGGAGGGGGCTGAGATCCCCCCATCTCAAAGGGGGCACTGAGGCCTCTTAGCCCCCAGTTCCTGTAACCAGATTGCATCTGTGCTATGCTGTATCGTGGAGAAGCAATAAACCACCCTCAATTCCACTGGCTGGTGGAGTCTGTTTGTGCCATTTCGGGGTGCAGGAGACGGGGGACCCCCAACGCGCCATCACAACAGGAAACCGGAATAAGACGCCGGCTATTTCAAATGTATATTGTGGGAAAAAAATCAAATAACTCCAATTGTGTCTAAGGGGGGACTGTGCAGGAAATCAAAACGCTCTAAAAGAAAACTGCTGTAAGGGTTAAAAGTTTTCCAGGCCTCTCTCCCTGTAACAGAGAGAAATCAAATTAACTCTAATCAAGACCCTTACAATGCCTCCTAGCTCAACTTCATGGAGACTCCTAGTCTGTCACATAGGGTATGTCTACACTACAGCACTAATTTGAACTAACTTAATTCGAACTAGTTAATTCGAACTAGGCATTAGTCCTCGTGGAATGAGGTTTACCTAGTTCGAATTAAGTGCTCCGCTAGTTCGAATTAAGTTCGAACTAGCGGTTTGCATGTGTAGCGCCTATCAAAGTTAATTCGAACTAACGTCTGTTCGAATTAGTTAGTTAGTTCGAATTAACTAACTGTTAGTTCGAATTAACTTTGTAGTGTAGACATACCCATATTGTCATGTAAACTCTTATCTTTGTCACAGTTTGCCTTGTAGACTCCTCACTCAGGTTCTCATGTGGCTTTGTACTGTAAAACTGACTTCTAGCACTTCTGGTGTGAACAGAAACATCTCAGAGTACTTCTGCTGAGACTTTGATATGTTAAAGAAAACAATCAACAACTAAACTGTCTGAACATACTGTATAAAAGATCCTTGAAACTGTCTCTCAGGGCTGCTGCTGCTCTCACTCTGGTAGCTGTCAGCCTGCATGCATGCATAATAAAGTTTTCCTTCTAGATTTCTCTCCTGCCTCATTGCTTTGACCTCCAGCCTCGGACCCTTCTGGGGGCTCTGTACCCCAGAGGAGCGAGATTTCCCCGACAATATCACAAGAATGGGTGTGATGTTAAGACGCTTTCAGGGCTGTTCCCCACTCGGGCACTCCGAGTGCAGAAATTGGGGGCCCACAAAGACTATAAATATACTTTGCCTCCTCAGGGTCTGCGTACAAACTTCCCCAGAGTCACAGATTCACTGACTTTAGTGAGGGGGTAGCTGCCACTATCAAGTGATTTATCCCTAAAACTGGGGGGGGGACTTGAATTCTCCCCCAAGGGGTACCCAAGCTCTTTTGACCCAAAAGAGCTTAAAAAAAGAAAAGAGAAAAACAAGCTGCAGTCTTTGGTAGCTGTCCTTTCAGTCTGAGGCCTGCAGACAGACCTGTTGTTACCTTCCAGGACACAGGAATCAAATCGTCACTTTAACAAAAGCTACACTCAAGAAAGCAAACTTGGTTGGCAGGTTTTATAGAGTAACAAAGGAAAACAAATTAAAGCACAAAGAAAATCTCTGGGAACAATTCTTAGATGGTGCATGGGCAAGGGAAGCAATTCAAACCACACCACAAAATAAAGAAAATTACCCTGATCACAACTAGATTCACTTTTTCCCTTTCTTTACTCATTATCTTCTCTTGGTTCAGTCCTCTTCCATGCCCCACATACCTTGAAGGAATCGTAGACTTGTCTGGGTTCAAATCATTCTGGCTGTGTCTAGACTTTTCCGGAAAAACTTGCCAGCTGTCTACACTGGCCGCTTGAATTTCCGCAAAAGCACTGACGATCTCATGTAAGATTGTCAGTGCTTTTGCGGAAATACTATGCAGCTCCCATTCGGGCAAAAGTCTTTTTCCGAAAAACTTTTGTGCAAAAGGCCCAGTGAAGACAGCAGAGTTTTATTTTCGGCAAAAAAGCCCCGATCGCGAAAATTGCGATTCGGGCTTTCTTGCGGAAAAGTGCGTCTAGGTTGGCCATGGACGCTTTTCTGCAAAAAGTGCTTTTGCGGAAAAGAGTCCTGCCAATCTAGACACGCTTTCCGAAAATGCTTTTAACGGAAAACTTTTCCTTGTTCTTGTTCCTTGCTCCTTGTTCTGCCACCTGCCACCACTGAGAACAGCCTCTCTCCAGCCTCTTTGGAACCTCCCTTCAACATGTTGTAGGCTGCTCTCAAATCCCCCCTCACTCTTCTCTTCTGCAGACCAAACAAGCCCAAATCCCTCAGCCTCTCCTCATAAGTCATATGCTCCAGCCCCCTAATCATTTTGGTCACCCTCTGCTGGACCATCTCCAATGCGTCCACATCCTTTCTGTAATGGGGGGCCCAGAACTGGATACAATTCTCCAGATGTGGCCTCACCAGAGCCGAATAAAGGGGAATAATCACGTCTCTGGATCTGCTGGCAATGCTCCTCCTAATACACCCCAATATGCCATTAGCCTTCTTGGCTACAAGGACACACTGTTGACTCATATCCAGCTTCTCATCCACTGGCATCCCCAGGTCCTTTTCTGCAGAACTACTTCTTAGCCAGTCAGTCCCCAGCCTGTAACTATGCTTGGGATTCTTCCGTCCCTAGTGCAGGGACTCTACACTTGTCTTTGTTGAACCTCATCAGATTTCTTTTGGCCCAATCCTCCAATTTGTCTAGATCACTCTGGACCCTCTCCCTGCCCTCCAACGTGTCAACCTCTCCCCCTTTCTGTACTTCCACTGCTTACTGGGATCTTAGAATATATTTAGGGGTAAATTAGAGCTAAATAACAGCACAGAACATTGAACGCCAGGACTGGTGGTTAGAAAAAACTTCATGGTACCGTGGGAAACTTGGCCACACACGACAAGTGGACATCCAGCTCACTGAAGTCATGCTGGACCGTGGATGCTGCCAGCCCAGAGGGTATGTCCAGACCGCATCCCTCTGCCGACAGAGGGATGCAGATTAGGCAGGTCGACATTGCAAATGAGGCAGGGATTTAAATATCCCGTGTCTAATTTGCATAAAAATGGCCACCGCGTTTTGCCGACTCAGCACTTTGTCAGCAAAAAGCGGCCGTCTAGAGGGGGATCTGTCGAGAAAGAAAGCCTTTTCGACAGATCCCTTATGCCACCTGCAAGGAGGTTTACAGGATCTGTCGAAAAGGCTTTCTTTCTCCACAGATCCCCCTCTAGACGGCCGCTTTCTAGACAAAGTGCTGAGTCGGCAAAACGCGGTGGCCATTTTTATGCAAATTAGGCATGGAATATTTAAATCCCTGCCTCATTTGCAATGTCAACCTGCCTAATCTGCATCCCTCTGCCGACAGAGGGATGCAGTCTAGACATACCCTGAGAGTGCTGGATTAGTGAGGTTCAAGCTGTAATGAGCTTCTCCACAGTGCTTGGGTTATCTGCTCAAACTACAGCGGCTGGTGCGTGGTACCGTTATCTGTGCATCTCGTGTACCTCTCTCAAACACTGGCACAGCACGGGGCTCTTTTCCAGTCCCACAGTGCCCAAGAGTTGTCTAAAATAGCTCAGGGGGTGTCTTGGCCAACTCCTGTGGTACTCTTGGGGGCACATGGTCTGACAGGATCTGAAGATGTTCTGTTCTTTCCCTGAGTCACTGTTCCCTTTCAGCAGAGGGCTTTTAGGGATCCTGCAGAGGACGGGGTGAGCGGAGGGCCTGCTACCAGGTCTCCTAGCAGAGGAATTCCCAGCCCCTGAGGAGAACAAGAGGGTTAATTTCTCCTCAGCCCGTTAGTCTGCAGAGAGGCATTTTGCTTTCAGTAAACACTGGAGTCCCTAGGGCCTGCCAGCCATGTGGAGACTCTGCCGGGATTTGGGGCTGTTGATTTATAGCCGGCCCCACTGTACCAAGCCAAGAAGGCAGGGCTGTTCCTGACCCATGCGCGGAGCCGTGTGAGTCACAGCGGTGCTCTGAGGAGCTAGCGGGGACTTGGCAGGATCACCCACAGGTAGGGGGTGTTCTCACCCGTCTTCCTGAGCGGTGAGACAAGACCCCGGACACAGACGGGTCTTGCACAGCCCTGGGAAGTGTCGGTAGGGTTTAGAAAGAGCCTTTGTTTCCAAATCCAGCCCATGCAGGTGAGATAACACTCTGACAGCTTCCACCAGCCACCTGCCACCCTCCTGGGCTGTGTGTGTGTGTGTGTGTGTGTGTGTGTGTGTGTGTGTGTGTGTGTGAACATGCTGTGTGTGTGTCTCTGTAGTGTGTGTGCAGGTGCATGGGTGCGTGTGCGCACATTCAGATTGTGCTTGCTGTGCATGCTTGTGTGAATGTGCACAGACTGTGTGCCGGCGAGTGCATGCTCTGTTGTCTGTGGCGTGTGCGTGCACGCTAGTGTGTTTGTGTATGTGCAGTGTGTGCGCGTGTTTGTGTACTGTGTGTGCACATGCACATGTGTCTCTGTGTTCATGGAGTGTGTGTGTATTGTGTATGCACGTGTGTGTGTGTGTGTGTGTGTGTGTGTGTACTGGGGAATATGGAGCCAGGTCCGCGTTGCTCACCCTCCCAGGGCAGGTAGCATTCCCGGGGCGGGAGGGAGCGGTGCCCCAAGAACAGTGCAAACGCTACAGCCCTCCTGCCTCACAGAGCCTGACTCAGGCATGTGTCCGGATCCACGCCTGTCCCTGAGTGGGGCTGGTGCAGCGCGATTCAGAGACACCCCCCACCCACCAGCCCATCAGCTCTCCCCGGCCGGGGGCAGCCCTGCGGCCCTGCAGGGGAAGGCCGGGCGGGACAGGGCACAGACAGAGCGAATTCCTGGGGCCTGCGTGGCTAGACGTGTCAGGCCGGGCGAGCGCAGCTCGGGAGGGGCCCAGCAGGGCTGTAAGGACGACATGGTGCCCTCTCCCCGCCGGCAGAGAGAGGCCAGACTCCTCTGGCACAACTGGCTGTGAATTGGGGGATTCGCCCGTTCCCATCTATTCTCCAGCTCTTGGGCCCGTCAGCCGGCAGGTCTGGGCTTAGGGCGGCGTTCAGCCGCAGAGCTGGTCTGGGGGGGGGGCGCTTAGCCCTGCAGGACACCAGAGGGAAAACGAACCCCAGACTGCCAGAACTGCCCCAAGATCCCCTTCCCTGCTCGGGCTGAGGAGCCGGGATGCCTGGGAGGGGCCAGGGTCAGGGGTTGGCTACCACAGGGGACCGAGTCAGAGGGCCGGAGCTGCCTGTGTTACTCGGCCGGGCACAGCCAGGGCCGGACTGTCCTAGAGAAGAGTGTGTAAGTGACCGAAGGCTGGTGGGGCCAGGCAGCTGTCCCCAGACTGGCTCAGGCCAGACTCCTTCACCTGGAGAGAAGAAGTGATGAGATGATCAACAACCATGGGGACAAGTAAAGTACGTTGTCGTGGGATACGAAGGAAGGTCCTCTCATGGATGGCCAGTTTTCAGAATGGAGAGAGGTAACGAGCGGGGTCCCCCAAGGGTCCATGCTGGGACCAATCCTATTCAACAGGGCTGCGTGTAGACTGGCATGATTTTCCGAAAATGCTTTTAACGGAAAAGTTTTCCGTTAAAAGCATTTGCGGAAAAGAGCATCTAGATTGGCACAGATGCTTCTCCACAAAAGCACTTTTTACGGAAAAGCGTCCGTGGCCAATCTAGACGCGCTTTTCCGCAAAAAAGCCCCGATCGCCATTTTCGCGATCGGGGCTTTTTTGCGGAAAACAAATCTCAGCTGTCTACACTGGCCCTTTTGTGCAAAAGTTTTGTGCAAAGACTTTTGCCCGAACGGGAGCAACATAGTATTTCCGCAAAAAGGCCTCATTTCTTACAGTAGGGAGTCAGTGCTTTTGCGGAATTTCAAACGGCCAGTGTAGACAGCTGGCAAGGTTTTCCGGAAAAGCGGCTGATTTTCCGGAAAAACTGGCCAGTCTAGACACAGCCCAGATGTATTGATCTAGAGAAAGGCATCAACAGGGAGGTGGCAAAATTTGCAGATGACACTAAATTACTCAAAATAAATAAGTCCAAAGCGGACTGTGAAGTGCTTCAAAAGGATCTCACCAAACTAGGGTGACTGGGCAACAAATGAAAATTAATCTTCATAAATGCAAAGCAATGCACATTGGACAAAATAATCCCAATGACACATACACAATGACAGGAACAAATTTAGTTATTGGCACTTGAGAGAGATCTTGGAGACAGTGTGGACAGTTCTCTGAACGCATCCACTCGGGGCGCAGCGGCAGTCAAATAAGCGAACAGAACGGGAGGAGAAACATCAAAACAGCAAATGCTCTGGTAGCACTTTAAAGACTAACAAAACATGTGGATGGGGTCATGAGCTTTCGTGGGCACAGCCCACTTCTTCAGATGGATGGGGTTTAAAAAAGGGATAGAGAATAAGATAGAGAATATCTTATTGCCTCTATATCAATCCATGGCACGCTCACAGCTTGAGTACTGAGAATAGATGTGGTCACTTCAGCTCAATAAAGATATATTGGCATTGGAAAAGGGCAAGGAAAATGATGAGGGGTTTGGAATGGCTGCCATATGAAGAGAGAGTAACAAGACTGGGAATTTTCATCTTAGAAAAGAGGAGACAAAGAAGGGATACGATAGAGGTCTATAAAATCACGACACATATGAAGGAAGTGAATGAGGAAAAGCTATTTACTTGTTCCTGTACATAAGGACGAGGAGACACCAAATGAAATTAATAGGCAGCAGGTTTAAAACAAACCAACGGAAGTTTTGCTTCACACAGCGCACAGTCGACCTGTGGAACTCCTTGCCAGAGGAAGTTGTTGACAGACAGGATCCTGCGCTGGATGGACCATTGGTCTGACCCAATATGGCCGGTCTCATGTTCTTATGTCCTATTTCCCATAAAGCCATGTGGATTGGTATCTATTATACCATCCTTCAACGCTTTACTTATTGCATCCTCCAGTGCCTTGTCAGGCTTCCTCTTAGAATTGGGGTGAGGGGAAAAAGCCGACCCACACTCCGGGATACACCAAATAGTGACACAGAGAGCAGCCATACAACGAGCCTAGCACACACCCAGCCAGACGGTTAGCCCTTCTCTGCACGCACAAGCCCTCGCACACTCTGCTAATCGTTCGCAGGCCTCCGGAGCTGTTCTGCCCCAGTGGGATGTGTCCCGCAGCTCATCATGGCGTCTGTCAACGGCAGCCTGCGGCCCGCCTCGTTCCTGCTGGTCGGCATCCCGGGCCTGGAGGCCACGCAGCACTGGGTCGCCATCCCGCTGTGCTGCATGTACATCGTGGCCCTCCTGGGGAACTGCGTGGTCCTCTTTGTGATAAGGACGGACCCCAGCCTGCATGAGCCCATGTACCTCTTCCTGGCCATGCTGGCCGTCACCGACCTGGTCCTCTGCACGTCCACCATGCCCAACATGCTGGGCATCTTCTGGCTGGGCTCCGGGGAGATCGGGTTCCACGCCTGCCTCGCCCAGATGTTCTTCATCCATTCCTCCTCGCTGGTGGAGTCGGACATCCTGGTTGCCATGGCGTTGGACCGCTACGTGGCCATCTGCCACCCCCTCCGCTACACGGCCATCTTGAAAATCACGACGGTGGCCAAGATGGCGCTGCTGGTCTCGGTCAGAGGCCTGGTTGTGATCGCCCCCCTCCCCTTGCTCCTCAGGAGGCTGCCCTTCTGCCAGGCCCGCCTCATCCCCCACTCCTACTGCGAGCACATGGCCGTGCTGAAGCTGGCCTGTGCAGACACCACGCTCAATGCGGCGTACGGCCTGATGGTGGCCTTGCTTGTGGGGGGCCTGGATGTCGTGTGCATTGTGCTCTCCTACGTCATGATCCTCCGGGCTGTTTTCCGCCTCCCCTCAGCCCAGGCCCGGATCAAGGCCCTCAGCACCTGCACCTCCCACGTCTGCGTCATCCTCCTGTTCTACGTCCCCGGGCTCTTCTCTTTCCTGGCTCACCGCTTCGGCCAGAGCGTCCCCCAAGCTGTTCACATCCTGCTGGCCAACCTCTACCTGCTCCTGCCGCCCATGCTCAACCCCATCGTGTACGGCATGAGAACCAAGCAGATCCGCACGCGGGTGAGCAGGGTCTTTTACGTGAGGCCCCCTGAGTGCGTGAGGGTGGTCGCTGCACCCTCCTTCCCACAGCCGCCACGCACCACTGGTGTGCGCCACGAGTCTCATTCCTCATGGAGCCCTGGGGGCAAAGGAAACTCTTGGGCCGTTCCCCCATTCGGACCAAAATAGCAGACAGTGAACCAGCCTGCCCGGCACTCCGGAGAAACCGTCTCCCTCCCAACGGGAGCCACCCAAAGGGACGAGGCCGGGCCTGGCAAGAAGGGGGACGATGGCACCCGTGTTACAGCCAGGACCTGAGACTCGGAGACGGGTGACTCTGTCCAGGCCTGACACCCGCACGCCTCAGTGCCTGCCCTGTCCACCCATCCTGGCTGCTGGGATTCCTGGAGGGGCTAAGGAGGAGGGGCTGGGGGGGTCGGCCAGTGAGGAGCTGAGGGGCAAGGGGATGTGGGCGCCAGGGGTGTGGGCTGGAATGAGGCTGCAGGGCAGGAGGAGGCTGAGGAGGGGGATGTGTGGGGCAGGGAGGCAGGAGGCGGTGGATGTGTGGGGCAGAGAGGAAGCAGGAGGCTGGGGAGGCAGATGTGTGGGTCAGGGATGCAGGAGGAGGCTGAGGAGGGGCATGTGGTGCTTAGGGAATGGGAGGGCAGGAGGAGTCTGGGGAGGGGGATGTGTGGGGCAGGGAGGCAGGAGGAGGCTGGGGAGGGCGATGTGTGAGGCAGGGAGGCAGGAGGAGGCTGAGGAGGGGGATATGTGGGGCAGTAAGGCAGAAGGAGGTGGATGTGTGGGGCAGTGTGATGGACCGGGCCGTGTCTGGGCACAGCTGAGGGCATCCGCTCAGGGCGAATTGCTCAAATCCGGGGCTCCTTACAGCCCCCCCGACTGGTGACCTCTCCACACAGGCCACAAACCAGTCTCACAGAGCGCTTCAGCTGCCTGCCTGAAGCCTCACGAGCAAAACCCCGTCGACACCCCAGCAATATCCATGCCCCAGATGGCCCCGGGCCTCATACGCAGGTGGGGGGTCCTAGCACCCAATCCCACCTACCCCGAACAAGTTCTGTCCGGTTCCAAGAAACCAGCCACAGATCCCTGGTCAATTTACTCTCCGGATCTTACCCACAAATCACGCTGGGCCAATCCTTTAGAATCTAAAACTAAAGGTTTATTAACACAAGAAAGAAAAGCCTGAGAGTGAGGTTATTAAAGTACAGTGCGTTACATGCACCGAATCTCCCAGTACTCGATGCAGGCTCTAGCAGAGATGTTGCAGCTGCTGGTTTAAAAGTTCTTGTTGCACATCCTACGATCAGGATGGGTTCACAGGTCTTCCGGGCTCTTCAATCCCTGCAGTGCTGCCTCTGGGATGAAGTGCTGAGCTGAGAACAAAATGGCATCGACCACATGGCCTCTTTATACCCCCTTCCTGGCCTCTTCTGGTCTCAGCCGGTCACCTGGTCCTCAGCCTCTCTCTGCTGGCAGCTCTTGGGTCTCCGCCCTCCTGCTTTAGGTGTGTCCTTGGGCCATCGAGTGTCATTGTTCTACAGGGCTTCGCTACTCAGCCTGTCCATAGCAATGCTTAACCACATTCCCAGAAATATTCAGCTTCCACACAGATTACAGATCTACACACACAGACATTATATACTCACATAAACAGTGTACACAGGATCAGAAAACAACAAGCTCCCATTCAATACCAATTTCTGGGGCCAACACCCCCACCTAGGGGTGCAGCAGCGATCTGGCTGCTTCCCTCCATTTCGGTAATGTGACAGGCAGTGATGCAGAAGGAGGTGGATGTGTGGGGCAGAGAGGAAGCAGGAGGCTGGGGAGGCAGATGTGTGGGCAGGGATGCAGGAGGAGGCTGAGCAGGGGCATGTGGTGCTTAGGGAATGGGAGAGCAGGAGGAGGCTGGGGAGGGGGATGTGTGGGGCAGGGAGGCAGGAGGAGGCTGAGGAGGGGGATGTGTGGGGCAGGGAGGCAGGAGGAGGCTGAGGAGGGGGATGTGTGGGGCAGGGAGGCAGGAGGAGGCTGAGGAGGGGGATGTGTGGGGCAGGGAGGCAGGAGGAGGCTGGGGAGGGGGATGTGTGGGGCAGGGAGGCAGGAGAAGGCTGAGGAGGGGGATGTGTGGGGCAGGGAGGCAGGAGGAGGCTGAGGAGGGGGATGTGTGGGGCAGGGAGGCAGGAGGAGGCTGAGGAGGGGGATGTGTGGGGCAGGGAGGCAGGAGGAGGCTGGGGAGGGGGATGTGTGGGGCAGGGAGGCAGGAGGAGGCTGAGGAGGGGGATGTGTGGGGCAGGGAGGCAGGAGGAGGCTGAGGAGGGGGATGTGTGGGGCAGGGAGGCAGGAGGACACTGGGTGGTGGTGAACAGGAGGTGGAGAGGCCCAGGGATGGTGGGAGGCAGGGACGGATGGGCAGTGACTCTAGGAGGGGAGGGAATACCAGGGGTGGGTGGGGATGGAGGAGGATGAGAGCTGGGGGCACACTGGGGGCAGGAGGCTGTGAGCAGAGGGAGGAATGAGACTGGGGGCAGGAGATGGGGGGTAAGGATGAGGGCTGGGGTCGGAGTTTCCCACAGAGGAGAGCAGACGGGAGTTTGGAACGACACCCCCCCCCTTACATCATTGACATCTGGTGCTTTGAAACCTTCTCCAGACATTTTCCGCCAACTCCAGGGAGCCTCTTAGCAATGGTTCCCAGCCTCCTCCTCCACTTGTGGTGGCGCGTTGGGTTCCCCCGCCTCCTGCACCCCCATAGTGGCATGACCAGACTCCACCAGCCAGTAGAATAGAGGTGGTTTATTGCTTCTCCAGGATACAGCACAGCACAGATGTCAGCTGGTTACAGGAACTGGGGCTAGGAGGCCTCAGCCCCCCTTGAGATGGGGGGTGGCTGTGCCCTCCAATCCCAGCCTCCCCCCCAGCTCCTTCTCCCCTGCTTCCCAGACAGCAACTAAAACCCGTCCCTTCCAGTCCTGCCTCCAGCCAGGGCGGCATTTCACCTTCCTTTGTTCCTCTCCCTGGGGGGTATCTGGTCGGACAGGTACCTCCCTGTCCCATCAGCTACCCTGCTGGGCCGTGGTCCAGACAGTAACCAGTGGGGGTCACCCAGAGCCAAGCCCAGCAAGGTACCCGCACTACGCCATGGATGGAGGGGAGATAAGGGAGCACCTTACATGCCCTGCTGGGTGGGCAGTCACTGGCCACCCTCTCTGCAGGGCTCTGCTGTAGCTCTCTCTACCAGCCCCCTCTCCTCCCGTTGGCTGCTTCTCTCCACCAGCCACCCTGCGGGCCACCAGCCCACGACTCTTCACCAGCCACCCGGCCTGCTGGGCCTCTCCATCAACCACTCTGCTGGCCATGCACCAAGGCTCACCCCAGCACCCGGGGATTTCAGCTGTTAACAAAAGAGCCTCCTTACTGGGCCATACCAGGCAGTCTTCTTGCATCAGAGACACCTAGGGTCTGTCTACACTAGCCCCCAGTTCAAACTAGGGTGGCTAATGTAGGCATTCGAACTTGCAAATGAAGCCCGGGATTTAAATATTCTGGGATTCATTTGCATGTTCCCGGGCGGGTGCCATTTTAAAATCCCCTTTGCTCGAACAGACGGCTCGCGGCTACACGCGGCAGTCAGAAGTTAATCCGAACTAAGTCCTTAGCTACACCTCATTGCAGGAACAGTGATCATCTGGGGAAGCAGTCCCATCATGCTGAGTCCCTAGGCAGGGTGCGCGTGCCTGTGCAAGCGAGAGACGCTCCTGAAGATCTCTTCCACAGCTCACCGCTAGATGTCAGGGAGAGCTCTGCTGACATCATAAGTGCATCAAAAATGGTGCATTTGCTGCTGTCTGATGCACAAACGCAGGCCCAGAAGTGACCACCGAGAGCCAAGAGTCTTTTTTTGATGCTCAGTCAGGAGCTGGCCCAAAGGGTGGATACATCGGTTCCACTATTTCTGGACAGAGGCCTTGGTGTGGAGAGCCAGGGTTTGGGCCTGATCCAGAGGGCGGGTATTTTGGCTGGTCAGAGGGAATTGCTGTCCACAGAGACACAGTCTATCCCAATTCCAGAATCGCCTTCAAACTCCAAAGCACAGAGTGGTGGAAACCAGATACACCCACATACCGGTGGCCCGGGGTTATCCGGTTCCTCTCTCACGGCTGGGAGATAAAGCGCTGGCCGGAGAGCTCCCGTGGGATGAGCTCGTGAGGGGTTTGCAAGGCAGGCTGGGCCGGTGTTGAGCATAGGAATGTAAGGAGTGAGCCGTTCACATGGCTAACCCATAAACATGAGCCTATCGGTTGCCCAAAGACTTACACGTCGCTCCTGGTGCCACCTTTTCCAGCAATTACACAGGTACTCGTGTAAAGGCATTTTAACTTCCCTTGTGGCACAGGGCCCATGTAGAAGGGGGGGAGAGGAGTATGAGGGGAGGGGCCCTGGTGCTATAGCGGGGAGGGTCCGGGGAGTGCAGGGCAGAGGCAGGCCGGTGGGTCCCATTCAACGCTGCCGAGCCCAATGGGGACCGTTTTCCCTTGTGCCAAGTGGGTATCACTGCCCAGTCAGCCCGGTGGCCATGTGCACTCTCGCTGCACCGGTGGGAAAGGCCATGAAAGGGGCTTGCCTGGCTGGGTTGATTGAGTTGGGGTTGGTCCTGCTTTGGGCAGGGGCTGGACTTGGTGACTCCTGAGGCCTCTGCCACCCTAGAATTCAACAAGTCGGGGGACAGGGGGAAATTAGCCCTGGGGAGGGTGGCTGAGGGCCTGGACGGAGAGAAGCCAGCGGCTCCTTCGCCTCCAAAAAGGCTGCCCTCCCAAGATAAGGAGCACAGGAGCATCCACCACCATCTGGAGTATTGTGTCCAGTTCTGGGCCCCCCACTACAAAAAGGACGTGGAGGCATTGGAGAGGGTCCAGTGGAGGGCGACCAAAATGCTGAGGGGGCTGGAGCACATGGCCTACGAGGAGAGGCTGAGGGATTTGGGTTTGTTCAGTCTGCAGAAGAGCAGAGTGAGGGGGGATTTGAGAGCAGCCTTCAACTTCCTGAAGCGAACTTCCAAAGAGGCTGGAGAGAGGCTGTTCTCAGTGGTGGCAGGTGGCAGAACAAGGAGCAATGGGCTCAAGTTGTGGTGGGAGAGGTCCAGGTTGGATATTAGGAAAAACTATTTCCCTAGGAGGGTGGGAAGCGCTGGGCTGGGTTCCCTAGGGAAGTAGCGGAGTCTCCATCCCTAGAGGTGTTTCAGTCCCAGCTTGACCAAGCCCAGGCTGGCATGATGGGGTTGGGTTGGTCCTGCTTTGGGCAGGGGCTGGACGTGATGCCCCCTGAGGTCTCTGCCCGCCCTGAGATTCTAGGATTCTACGACCGGCTGCCCTCGCTGTGAGCCCGGAAACGGGGGCAAAACTCCTAGTGCCCCCCGTGCGGCAGGAGCAGCCCTCTGTGACAGCCTGTGGGCCAAACCGTTCCTATAGCGACAGCCGGGCCCAGGCCGTAGCTGGTGTGAATGGCCACAGCTCTGCTGGCCTCGGCGCCGGGCCGACGGTCGTGCTCCGGCCTGGGACTCCCACCGAGCGTCTGTCCTGCTGCTTTCAGCTGGGCACCGAGGGGCTCTGACCCCGCGGGCCCGGGGGAGTCGCTCCGGATTCACCCCCCGCGTGTCAAGTCCCCGCTTTGGCAAAGGCGTTTCGGAGCGGTTGTGCTCAGCACTGCAAGGCCTGACGGAGTTAGGAGCCACGGTGACTGAGGCACTAAGGGCCTAAAAGCCATCGACCGCCCCTGGGATTTGGGCTCCTAAATCCGTTAGGCCCTGCAACTCTGTGCACCGCAAAGCCCAACGGCCTTTGCAAAGCCGAGCCTGGGCCTCCCCGTTCTCCTTTCCTCTGGTAAAACAAGGGGGTGAAAGACCCTGATCCCCAGCCGCCAGCAGGAGGCAGCAGCGGACGGGACAAGATTCGATCCAGCGGTTTCCAAAGAGCAGCAGCAGCCAGAGATCAGCCCCCGCCTCCCACTCCTGCCAGCCCTCCCCCCCCCCCCCCGGCTCTCAGCAGCCCCCTGCTTGTCACCCCGTTGGGTGGCCATGGGGCCCAGGCTGCGTGTAGCCCCGGCATTCGAAGACGAGGAGCCGGTGAGCTGGGCTCCCAATACGGAGGCAGCCTGGCAGAGCGCCCTGCGCGCAGGCCGGGGATGTGTGCTGGGAGTCACTAGCAGAGCTGTCAGGATTTCACTGCTAAGGAGCGAGGCGCCGGGGTCCAAGCAGCGTTTTACATTGGTACCTGGCGCAGCAAGTCCAGAGGTGCCTGGGGCATGAACTCAGCAGTGCCGGGCCCAGAGGTGCCGTCTCTGAACTAATGGGCCCAGAGGCGCATGGGCCGCTGCGCAGGATGCGTTCAGCCCCCGTGCCTCAGTTTCCCCCTCTGGAAAGCGCAATGTCGCTGCTTCCCTTGCAGGAAGAGGGGAAGGGCTGCCTGGCTGTGCCGACGCAGGGTGGACGGCAAGGGCTGGGACAGGAGAGGGTTCGCCACCCGCTCATGCAGTAAGAGCCGGCAGTGGAGGCCTGGTGGCTACACCCTGTCCTGTAGGCAGCAGTATGGAGGTGGTTCCCCGTGCTGGGGCGGCAGGCTCGTTGCCCAGGGTAAAGCGTGACGAAACCCCTGGCCACCCTTGAGGAGTCTCCCTCTGCCCTGCATTGGCTGGGCCCTGCCCCAGGTGCACGCGGCTGGCTCTGAGCCTGGGTCCTGCATCTCCTCGCTCTCCCCGTAGGCAGCCCGGCCTGACTTTGGGGCCCCATCCTGCTTCGTTCCCCTCCTCTGATGGTTCCCCGCTCAGCAGCGCTGCCTTCCCGGCAGCCAGGCCCAGCTGTGCCTCTCTTCCGCCCGGTCCCGGGGCCACCTGTCCATCTATGCTGGGGCCCGGCTGGCCTGGCCGTGAGCCTGCAGCTCGGCCTGTAGCCGGTGGAACGGGCAGCTCTGGGTTGTGCATGTCGCTCAGTGTAGTAGTCTCTCAGCCAGCCACTGCGGGCACCTGCCCCTCTGTGTGTATGTGGGGAGGGGGCTGGATCTGTGATTTGGGGAACCCCTATCAGGGAGACGGAGGATCCCCCTGATGGGGATCCCCTGTGAGTCTGCCTTGGGGACCCCGCCCCTCCATCCTTGCAGTGCTACCTGGCTCGGGCCCAGCTGAGCACCCATGATAGGTCACGGCGCCGCAGCCAAAGGGGGTCCATCACGGACAGGCTCACTGCCCCGCTTAGTAGTGGGGTGGGACCCAGTGCTCCTGACTCTGCCCTTTCAGAAAAGACCAGTGGATCCTTGGGGGGTGCAGGGAGCCGTGTGACGGGCCAGGGAAGGTGCAAGGGAACCCCTGGCACGCAGCAGGGTCCAGAGCTCTGAACATCTGGCCTCACCCTGTCAGATCCTCCCCTGCGGACCCCTGCCCCAGGCGCTGCTGGGACCAATCCCTGCCAACAGGCCAGGCCCTGCAGGGCTGCTGGGATCTGCCAGACGGCTGCCCAGTGCTTCCCGGCACCCTCCTTCCCTTGGATTTACCCGGGGCGCTTGGGCACGGAGACCGAGAGCCGCGCTCCTGCGGCCTCTGGCCGGCAGGCCCAGCTCGGAGACACCGGCTCAGACAAAGCCTTTGCTCCCAGGGGCCTGCCAGAGGCTGTCTGCCCTGCCAGCTGCTCCGAGGCTGGGGAGTCCCAGCGGGGAATGCGGAGGGGGATGGCGGGACGCGGTGCGGCGTATATATACCTGCACCCGGCTGCCTCTCTCTGTTCAGCTCCCTCTCCGCTCTGCCCTGCAGCGCCCGTCACACAGGCTGTGTCCGAGCCGGCAAGTTCCCACCGTGCAAAGGGATTCTCATCCGCAGGCCCGGTCAGCCCCGTTCAGGGCATCTGCTCCCAGGGCAGAGAGCACAGTGCGGTGGGTGAGTCTGCGGCCGGCCGGGGGCCCTGCTCAGAGCGGCTCACGGCTCGGGGGCAGGGGAGAGATTTCACAGGGTTTGCAGCGCATGGTCCCTTTGCTGCTCCTTACGGAAAAGACACCCTGGGTCCATTGTTGACAGGTGCCTACCATAGAAGTGGAGAATGACTCGGATCTCTCCAAGGCAGCAGGACCTGCGGCAATTCACCCAGCAATACTCCAACAGCTGCCTGAAGCGACCTCTGAGCCCTTAGGCACGGACGCTGAGAACTCGAGCGCAAAGAGAGGGAAAGGGGCAAAGAGAGTTTCCAATTATAAAAAGGGGGGAATAAGAGCGACCCAGGGAATTACAGAGCAGCCAGCTTAATATCAGTACCTGCAGATACTAGAGCAATAATTAAGCCATCAGTTTGCAAAGGCCATTATAAGGTGTAAACAACTGTGAGAGTTTTTCATTGAGAAATCATGAGCACGCAAGCTGATGGCTTTCTTTGACACGGTAACAAGCCCTGTGCACAGGGGTGACTGTCGTGTCTCACATGACCCTCTCAAAAACTGGGAAAAGAGAATCAGAGAATTCTCGACCAGGAAGGGACCTCGAGAGGTCATCGATTCCAGTCCCCTGTCCTCTGGCATGACCAAGCACCATCTAGATCATCCCTGATAGATGTCTATCCAACCGGCTCTTGAACATCTCCGGTGATGGAGATTCCACAACCTCCCTAGACAATTTATTCCAATGTTTCACCACCCTGACAGTTAGGAACTTTTTCCTAATGTCCAACCTAAACCTCCTTTGCAGCAGTTTAAGCCCATTGCTTCTTGCTCTATCCTCAGAGGCCAAGGAGAACAATTTCCCCCCTCCTCCCCGTGACACCTTTTTAGATACCTGAAAACTGCTATCATGCCCGCTCTCAGTCTTCTCTTTTCCAAACTAAACAAGCCCAATGCTTTCAGCCTTGCCTCATAGCTCACGTTCTCTAGACCTTTCGTCATTCTTGTTGCTCTTCTCTGGACCTGTTCTGTGGTTCGGTTTATTTTATATCCAAGGGAAACCAGGATGTGCCAAGGCTACTTAACCACTTCCTTATTTATTGCAAGCTTTAGAATCATAGAATCATAGAATACTAGGACTGGAAGGGACCTCGAGAGGTCATCGAGTCCAGCCCCCCGCCCTCATGGCAGGACCAAATACTGTCTAGACCATCCCTGATAGACATTTATCCAACCTACACTTAAATATCTCCAGAGATGGGGATTCCACAACCTCCCTGGGCAATTTATTCCAGTGTTTGACCACCCTGACAGTGAGGAACTTTTTCCTAATGTCCAACCTAAACCTCCCTTGCTGCAGTTTAAGCCCATTGCTTCTTGTTCTATCCCCAGAGGCCACGATGAACAAGTTTTCTCCCTCCTCCTTATGACACCCTTTTAGATACCTTAAGCTGTCAATACAATTGTTTAAGTTTTCCAAGCCTTAAAATAATTACTATACAATTAAATCTTAAATACCATAAATTCTAAAGCAATTAATACAGTGCAAAGCAATGCATAGAAGATTTTCTATAACACAATAATAAAGCCTAGTTCACTTACACTTCACCCGTATGCTACCTACAGTTCCAGGCAAGAGGTCATGGTTCTATTTCTTCCCACGCAATGCAACGCCATGCACTGAGTCACTGGTGTGAAGGGCCTATATACTTCTAGTTACATTGAACAGGACTTATGGGTCAATTCGGCTCATTCCCTCCCATCGATTGTTCTTACTAAGCCCAATTTATAGCAAAATGAGACTTGGTCGCTCTAATAATATTTACCAATTGATTCCATATTGTGAAGGATACGTAAAATGCCCACTGCCCCTATTTGGGGTACATGCTGCTCAGGATGTTGCTGCTATGTGTGTACTGGACAGCTTCATGGCTGCATCTGTCAGTTTTGCTCATCAGAAACAGAAGTACCAGTACAAGGTCGCTTGCCCTGTGTCTTTGACCTGGCCTTGCGTACCAGGTTTAATTTGCATTGTTGTTCAAAACAATTCCTGACATCACCATTTATCGTTAAGGCAGGGTAGTCCCCTACAGGACCCTCTCCAGTTTCTCCACATCTTTCTCCTGCCTTGAGGGCGGGGGGCTGGACTCGATGACCTCTCGAGGTCCCTTCCAGTCCTATTATTCTATGATTCTATGATTCTCGAAATGTGGCACCCAGAATTGGACACAATACTCCAACTAAGGCCTAACCCAGCGCAGAGTAGAGCGGAAGAATGGCCTCTCGTGTCTTGCTCACAACACACCTGTTAATGCCTCCCAGAATCATAATAGAGATGCAGCCGTGTTAGTCTGGTCTTGCTGAAACAAAATACAGGACTATGTAGCACTTTAAAGACTAACAAGATGTGAGGTATTAGGTGACGAGCTTTCGTGGGCCAGACCCACTTCCTCAGATCCCACGAAAGCTCATCACCTAATAAACCATCTTGTTAGTCTTTAAAGTGCTACATAGTCCTGTCTTTTTTTCCCCCAGAATCATGTTTGCTTTTTTTCCAACAGAATCACACTGCTGACTCCTATTTAGCTTATGGTCCACTATGATCCCTAGATCCCTTTCTGCCGTACTCCTTCCTAGACAGTCACTTCCCATTCTGGTGGAACTATTGTATCCAGTTTGTGTGTGTGAAACTGATTTTTCCTTCCTAAGGGGAGCACTTTGCATTTGTCCTTATTAAACTTCATCCTATTGACCTCAGACCATTTCTCCAGTGTGTCCAGATTATTTCAAATTATGACCCTATCCTCCAAAGCAATTGGAACCCCTCCCAGTTTGGTATCATTAGCAAGCTTAATAAACATACTCTCTATGCCAAGATCCAACTCGTTGATGAAGATATTGAATAAAACTGGTCCCAAAACAGACCCCTGAGCAACCCTACTTCTTCTGCCCTTCCAGCACACCCTTCCAGAGAGTCTAGATTAACCTTTTGTTAATCTAGCTGGCTGGAGAAACATTCCCAGAGAGTAGTTACTGGTGGTTCAAGGCATAAGGAGTGGGGCTCCACAGGGATCTATCCTGTGTCTGGTTCTAGTCAATATCTTCATCAGTGATCTAGATAATGGCGCAGAGTGTATGCTTATGAAGTTTGAGGACAATCACAAGCTGGGAGAACATAAGAACAGCCGCACTGGGTCAGACCAAAGGTCCATCTAGCCCAGTGTCCTGTCTTACGACAGTGTTCAATGCCAGATGCCCCAGAGGGAGTGAACAGAACAGGGAATCGTCACATGATCCCTCCCACCCGCCCCCCGTCACACATTTCCAGCCTCTGACAAACAGAGGCTAGGGACACTATTCCTATCTATTCTGGCTAATAAGAATTGATGGATTTAACCTACATGTATTTATCTTGAACTTTTTTGAACCCTGTGAAAGTTCTGGCCTTCACAACATCCTCTGGCAAGGAGTTCCACAGGTTGACTGTGTGCTTCCTGAAGAAAAACGTCCTTTTGTTTGTTTTAAACCTGCTATCTATTCATTTCATTTGGTGACCCTTAACTCTTATGTTATGGGGAAAAGCAAATAACTTTTCCTTACTCACTTTCTCCATACCTCTCATGATTTTATAGACCTCTATCCCCACTTAGTCTCCTCTTTCCTAAAAAGTCCCAGTCTTTTTAATCTCTCTTCATATTGCCCATTTCACACCCCTAATCATTTGTTGCCCTTTTCTGAACCTTTCAGAATGCCAATAAATCTCTTTTGAGATGAAACAAGCACATCTGTATGCAGTATTCGAGATGTGGGTGTACATGTATTTATAGAGATATAAGGGAAGGGTTGCAAGTGCTTTGGAGGATAGGGTTATAATTCAAAACAATCTGGACAAACTGAGGAAAAGGTCTGAGGTAAATACGATGAAATTCAATGAGGAGAAATGCAAAGTACCCCACTTAGGAAGGAACCATCTGTGTGACACATACAAAATGGAAGCAAACTGCAGAAAAGAGACTGGGGATCTTAGCGGACCACAAGCCAAATTTGAGTGAATGGTGGAACTCTGTTGGATAATATGCAAACATCATGCTGGGATATGTTAACAGGAGTGTGGTGAGCCAAAGACAATTCTTCTGCTCAACTCTTCGTGGATTAGTCCTCCGCTGAAGTACTTTGACCAGTTCTTGGGGCACGCACTTTGGCAGTATAAACAAAGAGGAGTCCTGTGGCACCTTAGAGACTAACCGATTGATTAGGGCATCACCTTTCGTGGGTAAAAGCCACTTCATCAGATGAATTAGAATGCATGTTACAGAGGCAGGAGCATATATATGGGAAAAGGTGCCTGTAATAATGAAGTTAATCAAAATAGGATGGAAGTGGAGCATTGACACCATTTGGTGTGGAGATGTGACTAGCCAAAGAGGGGGAATTGCCTTTGTGTTGGGTTAACCAATTGAGATGCTTATTGAGTCCTAAACTGATAGTGGGAGGGGACGAATGGAACAAAGGATTTCCACCTGGGAGAAATTCTATTTAAGGGAGAGGGTGCAAAGTAGAATTGCCTTTAGCTGGCTTTTGAAAACTGCCTTCCCATCCTACGAGGATACACATGAAGAGACCTGAAAACAAAGGATCCTAATGAGGAGGGAGAGGCTCTTAGACCGCAGCCCCTGAAGAGCTCAGCCCTCACTTGAAGGACTTTATCTCAAGTAAAGACAAGGGTGACAAATATCATAGAAACATAGAATCCCAGGGCGGGAAGAGACCTCAGGAATCACTGAGTCCAGCCCCCTGCTCACAGCAGGACCAGCCAGGGCTTTGTCAAGCGGGGACTTAAACACCTCTAGGGGTGGAGATTCCACCACCTCCCTAGGGAACCCAGCCCAGCGCTTCCCCACCCGCCTAGGGAAATAGATTTTCTGAACATCCAATCTAGACCTTCCCCATTGTAACTTGAGCCTATTGCTCCTTGTTCTGCCACCCCTGAGAACAGCCTCTCTCCAGCCTCTTTGGAACCTCCCTTCAGGTACCTGAAGGCTGCTCTCAAATCCCCCCTCACTCTTCTCTCCTGTAGAGTAAAGACGCCCAAATCCTTCAGCCTCTGACCTCTGACTGGAGCCTCAGCCTCAGTCACACCTCTGACTGGGGTTCTGCTTTGTACAAAGAGTGAACCAGCCCCTGGGGCAGAATGAGAGCGGTAGCTCGGGCATGTCTGAGGATGAAGTGGGATACTCTAGTGCTCGCTCCGTCTGACCCCTTCTCGGCATCCTCCACACAGCAGACCTCTGGGCTACTGGCTATATAAACTCCCTGGGGGTAGGAGGGTCTGTTTCTTTCCAACCCAGGATGAAAACAAATTCCTTTGCAGGTCACCGCCTGGCTCTGCCCTTCGCCAGAGCAGCAGCAGCAGCAAGGCAAGGCCCTTGTCCCACTGACCCATGCCCTGCTCCGGCAGCTCTTGCGCCGCGCTCGTGTTCCATGTGACGGAGAATTCCTGCTTCCCGCCAACCCAGTCCTCCGTCCACCTCGACCAGGCAAACCAAGGGCCGAGGCCGCGGCACGCCTCACCAGCAGAGGAAGCAGCGTGAGCAGGTTGATTGGTTTCTCAGAGGTGAAATAGCAGAATGAAAAAGGGGCCGTGCGGAGAGCGGGGGGAGGGCACACGCAGGTGCATCGAGCGAACACCTAGAAGTTTGGGGGCAAAGGCCTAGAGCAGTCCAGCCTCTCCTGTAGCTTATCAGTGCCTCTTGCTGATCATAGGTCATAGAATCCTACGGCTGGAAGAGACTCATCCAGTCCAGCCCCCTGCCCAAAGCAGAGCCAACCCCAACTCCATCATCCCAGCCAGGGCTTGGTCAAGCCGGGACTTAAAAACCTGTAGGGATGGAGATTCCAGCCCTTCCTGAGGTCAGGTTGGTCCCCAGAGAAGTGGTTTCCCTGGCTTTGCCCATCTCATTTCCAAGGGGACCAGTCGAGGGGGTGTCCTTGGGAGCCATTCTCAGGGGTAGATCTCATTCCGGCCCTGCAATCCAATTGCTTTGGCTGCCGGTGGTTTAGAGTGCTACCTTTATATGACCAAGCAGGCGTTGAGCTGCCATGCACAGAGCTGTGCTTCTCGCCAGCCCATGTAGCACAAATGCTCTACCTAGGCTGTCCCAATGAGCCACAGAATGGGGCAACCACAGACCCAAGCGGTGGTGGGGCTCGGGGCATGGGAGGATGGGGGAGTTTTTCATGACAGGATCAGGCTGAAGGTGTACTATGGAATGAGAAGGCAGGAGACCATTGATCTAGACAAACCAGCAAGGAGGATGAAATCCTTTGGCCCACTCAAAAAGGATTTTTAAAAGTGAAAAGTTCCAGATAACTTTTAGCTACAAGCTCAGTCACATCCCTGTTGTTTTTTATTTCCATGTTCCTCTAGTCTTTTGTGGCATCAGCCAAGAGGTCGGCACTGGGTTATGTCAGCTTTCAACTACACCCTCTCCAACCCCTCGGCCTTCCTGCTGACTGGCATCCCGGGTCTGGAAGCTGAGCACGTCTGGTTCTCCATCCCCTTCTGCTCCATGTTCTTAGTGGCTCTCTTGGGTAACGGCACCGCCATCCTGATCGTAATGAGAGATGAGAGCCTCCATAAGCCCATGTACCTCTTCCTGGCCATGCTGGCCTTCAATGACATTATCCTCTGCTTGGTCATAATGCCCAAGATGTTGGCCATATTCTGGTGGGACGCGGGGGAGACCGCCTTTGAGGCCTGCCTCACACAGATATTCTTTGTTCACTGTCTCTTCCTCTCAGAGTCAGCCATCTTGTTGGCCATGGCCTTCGATCGGTACATCGCCATCTGTGAGCCCCTGAGGTACACGGCCATCTTGACCACCTGGGCCATCGGGAAAATTAGCATGGGGCTGGTTGCCCGAAGTGTTTGTGTAGTGACACCGGCGGTTTTTCTCCTCAAGAGGTTACCGTACTGCCGGACCAATGTGATCCCCCACACCTACTGTGATAACATGGGTGTCGCCAAGCTGGCCTGTGCTGACATAACCATCAACAGCGTCTACGGTTTAGTGGGTGCTTGCTTGACCACTGGCTTAGATGCCATCTTCATCGTGGTGTCCTATGTCCTGATCCTCCGGGCGGTGCTAAGAATCTCTTCAAAGGACGCCCGCCTCAAGGCCTTTAGCACCTGTGGTGCCCACATCTGTGTCTTCACCATCTTCTATACGCTGTCCTTCTTCTCCTTCTACACCCACCGCTTCGGCAGCAGCGTCCCCCGCCACGTTCACATCCTGCTGGCCAACGTCTATCTCCTGGTGCCCCCCACGCTGAACCCCCTGGTCTATGGCATGAAGATCAAGGAGATCCGGGTGCGAGTGCTGAGCCTGCTTTTGCAGAAGCAGAGGATCCCCGAAAGCCGTGCATGAGCCATTGTTCTGGCAAGGGAAGATGTATGGCAGTGCAGACCGTGGAGTTTTCCCCATAGTCCTTCCTGCTGCTTCATTCTAGTTGGGGCTCCTCCTAGAGCATTCAAGTTCTCTATTACTCTCCTTGGTTCCCCCTTTATCCCTGCGTCCAGCTGACTCCAAACACAGAATTGCAGGCTGTGGACTGGTTGCTCTTTTCAACTTTTTTGCCCCAAAGGGCAGCTGCTAAAATGCCTGCAGTGCCCCTCTGCCATGTAGATTGGCCAAACTGGACAGGCTTTGCAGGAAAAAATTAATGGTCACAAATCAGATATCTGAAAATGCAACACACAGAAACTTGTTGGAGAACATTTTAACCTGCCCGGGCACTCATTAACAGATCAGAAAGTCACTGAATTGTATCTGGCCAATTCTAGAAGCCAAATACACAGGGAAGCGTTGGGATTTAACTTCCTTGGCAAGTTTGGGACCCATCACAAAGGCATGGGTACACTTAGCTTCATGTTTCTAGCTTCCATCCCAGACACATTTCTCAATCTATTGTATACAGCCAAGCCCTAAGATACAACCGGATTTGCTCCGATCCCACAGAGAGACAAACACCTACAGGATCTATATAGAGCATCCCTAAAACTGAACTATCCACCTGGAGAAGTGAAGAAACAGATTGATAAAGACAAAAACGTACCCAGACATGAACTATTTCAAGACAAACCCGAAGGAGAAAATAACAGAATTCCACTTGTCATTACCTACAGTCCACAACTCAAACCTCTCTAACGCATTATCCACAATCGACAACCTATCTTGGAAAATGACCCCGCGCTCTCAAAGGCCATGGGGGAAAGGCCTATTCTCGCATACAGACAACCTGAAACAAATTCACCCCGGTAACCATGCTACTCAACCACATCATAAACATCCCGGAACCCAGCCCTGCAATCGGCAGTGGTGCCAACCCTGCCCACATATCTATACCAACGAATTCATCACTGGACCCGGCTACATCAGCCATCAAATCAGAGGCTCATTTACCTGCACTTCCAGGAATGTGATCTATGCCATCAAATGCCAGCAATGCCCCACTGCGATACATAGTGGACAAACTGGACAGTCCTTACGGGAAAGAATTAATGGGCACAAATCAGATATCCCTAAAGGGAACATGCAAAAACCTGTTGGGGAACACTTCAATCTGCCTGGGCGTTAGTTATCAGATCTTCAAGTGACTGTTTTGTTACAGACTCATTCCACAAGCCAAATACACAGGGAAGGACTGGAACTACAACTCATTCACAAGTTTGATACTCATGCTAATGGCTTAAATAAAGATACTGGTGACTGGCATATTATTAGCCTACCAAACAGTGAAGGTGCCAATGGTTCTTTGTCTGTATGGGTATGTCTACACTAGCTCGTTAATTCGAGCTAGGTAGGCAAATTAGGCGACCGGAGTTGCAAATGAAGCCCGTGATTTAAATATCCTGGGCTTTATTTGCATGTTCCCGTCCAGTCGCCATTTTGAAATTTCACTAGACCAAACTCACTGCCGCACGGCTACACGCAGCAGTGAAACGTTAATTTGAACGAAGTCCTCGTGGCATGAGGCGCCTTGTTTCACGAGGCATACCGGAGAGATCAACAGAGGCTTCCCTTGTCAACAGCGCCGCGTCTAGACTGCCACGCTGTGCCGGATCAGCTGATTGTCGGCACAGTGCGGTGGCCATTTTTATTTTAATGAAGCAGGGATTATTTAAATCCCAGCTTCATTGACTATGCTGAGTAAATATAGTCTAGACGAACCTCCAATGACTTAACCAACCAACCAATGGGCACTTAAGAACAATTTGCACCTTCTCTATCAACTTCTTGTAATGTGAGCACTCTAATTTTTCCCATCCTTCCCCCCGCCCCATTCCCTATTTATTTTGGAACTGGACTTTTTATACTCCATTCATCTGAAGAAGTGGGCTGTGCCCACTTAAGCTCATGATGCCATCTACATGTTTTGTTAGTCTTTAAGGTGATGCTAGACTATTCTTTATTCCTTGTATTTTAAGTTTTTTCTGTCACCGTCTAACTCAGCTCCCCCTCTGTGCTGTTCTATCATGACTCTATGGGTGCCTCAGTTTCCCTGGACACTTTAACCCTATCTGGACAAGGGGCGGGGAGCTAGTTATGACTCTCTGGGGAAGAATGTGCACCCTCTCACGTCCTGTGGGCCAGGGGACAGTAGATAACACCTTGGACCCAGGAAAGGGAACAAATCAGGAGGTGAGGCTGGTTGATGAGCTGCTGGGAGTGTGAGGTTTTTTTGTTTTGGCTGGCTGGTGGGGGGCGAAGAGATCCTAGCTAGCCTGGGAGGCCAGGGCAGGGGTCCAGAGCTGTGACTCCGGGCCCCCTTTCCCCGAGATGGACTGCACTGAATGCCCCTGGTTCCTGTAACAAGGATCCTGTGCTAGGCGGTGTCCCTGTCAGTGAACGGAACTCTCTTCCACTTGCTGACTCAGAGTTACGTCTGGGGGGGGTGGAGGTGCAGGGCCCGGTGACTCCCCCACATCCCGTGGCAGTGTGGCACTTCAGTAACGCTGGTAGGGAAAAAGGATGCAGATGGAGAGCAGTGGCACCGGGCAGCCTAGCAACGTGTCTCGTGGGCCACACAGAGAGCCCCACGGGCCCATCGCTGGCTCAGAACGATGCTTGAGGCTGCCCTAACATGGGGGCGGTGCCTGCAGGGTAGCGTGGGGAGTGGGTGTTGCATGGAGCCTCCTGTCCCCCTGCAAAGAAGAGCTGCCCTATGTAAGCTCCCACCCTATGCCTGCCCTAGCCCTGACCCCTCCTGCACCCTAACTCTCCCTGACCCCCACTGCAAGCCTGTGCCCCCTCCCGCACCCTAACCCTCCTCCAGATCCCAACCATGAGAGCCAGGCCTGAGCCTGCTCCAGCATCTTAGCTACCTCCTAAACCCCACAGCCCAACTCTCAGCCCCCTGCTGCACCCTACCCAGACCCCAAGCTCCTTCCCTGAACCCGCCCTACGCCCCAATTTCTTGGCCCTAGCGTGGTGCCCCCTCCTGCACACCAACGCCTCATCCCCAGCCTCACCTCAGAGCCTGCACCCCCAATTAGAACCCTCACCCCCTCCTGTATCCCCATCCCTGCCTCAACCTGTGCCCCCTCCTGCACAGAAATCCCCCCGTTTTTTCCCCCCTCCAGAGCCTAGCAGGAGTCACAGAATCTACCAGCCCTGAGCCTGCAGAATTGTTAATCCATGCCAGGGTGCAGCTAGCAAGCCAATGGGCTCTTGTCAGCCGGTCCACTACCCACTAGGCCACACTGCTACCCGGTGGGTGCAGTGGCGGAGGCCTGTCACACAGCCATCTTCAGTACTCGTGGGGCTGGCCAATAACCATACCAGCTCTAACAAACACTGAGGATGTGCGCATGGGGACACCTTGCCAGCCTATCACACACCCAGGCCTCGCAACTGTCCTGGCAGTGTAGGATGCTGACTGCTCCAGCCAAGGTTAAAATAGTGAGGTCCCAGGTGGAAACACAAAGAGAGGAAGCCTGCCTCACCAAACCCAGGCCTCCGGACTCCCAGGTCGCACCACTAGACATGTATGACATCACTTCCTGCTGTGCCTCAGTCTCCCCAGCTGCGAAGTGGGTCTAGTGAAGTGCTCTCCTTCCTGTTTCATGGAATGGGAGGGATGAAAGAGGCCCAGAAAGATAAACTGGGAACCCCAGGCAAGAGAGTGGGATCCTGCAGAAAAGGACCTGGGGGTTACAGTGGATGAGAAGCTGGCTATGAGTCAACAGGGGGCCCTTGTAGCCAAAAAGGCGAATGGCACACTGGGGTGCATTAGGAGGAGCATTGCCAGCAGATCCAGAGAAGTGATTATTCCCCTTTATTCGTCACTGGTGAGGCCACATCTGGCGTATTGCGCCCAGTTCTCAACCCCCCGTTACAGAAAGGATGTGGCCACATTGGAAAGAGTCCAGCGGAGGGCAACAAAAAAAGATGAGAGGGCTGGAGCACATGAATTCTGAGGAGAGGCTGAGGGATTGGGGTTTATTCAGTCTGCAGAAGAGAAGAGTGAGGGGGGATTTGAGAGCAGCCTGCGACTTCCTGAAGGGGGGTTCCAAAGAGGCTGGAGAGACGTCCCCGCTTTGGCAAAGGCGTTTCGGAGCGGTTGTGCTCAGCACTGCAAGGCCTGACGGAGTTAGGAGCCACGGTGACTGAGGCACTAAGGGCCTAAAAGCCATCGACTGCCCCTGGGATTTGGGCTCCTAAATCCGTTAGGCCCTGCAACGCTGTGCACGGCAAAGCCCAACGGCCTTTGCAAAGCCGAGCCTGGGCCTCCCCGTTCTCCTTTCCTCTGGTAAAACAAGGGGATGAAAGACCCTGATCCCCAGCCGCCAGCAGGAGGCAGCAGCAGACGGGACAAGATTCGATCCAGCGGTTTCCAAAGAGCAGCAGCAGCCAGATGTGAGTCCCTCCCCCCTCCACTCCTGGCAGCTCCCTCTCCTCCTGTGCTCTCAATGGCCCCCGCTGCTCTGGACCCACATTCCCTGTCTGCGCCGGGCCAGGCATCTCCGTGGCCTGGACTGAGGCTGGGGCAGATGTGTTGGCGGCAGGGCCCCCCGCCAGTCCAGCTGCAGCTCCCAGCCCGATGGTGTTAGCCGGCTGGACCACACTGCAAGGCCCGGGCTGCAGGCTCCTAGTGCGGGTCATGGCCTGGCCGAGCGCTGTCTCTTCCCACGTCCCTGTGGCGTCTGGGCCCAGGCTGCCTCCGTCTCCTGGTGCAGACCTGTCAGCTGGGCCCCCAGTGCGGATACTGTTGGGGGTCTGTGCGCCGCGTCACGAGGGTTTGACCTTTGTGTCACTCAGGAAGCCCAGCGCTAAACTGCCGGGCCCAGAGGTGCTGGGCTCTGAGCTGCCAGGCCCAGTGCTTCCCGGCACCCTCCTTCCCTTGGATTTACCCTTCGCTGTGCTGCCCGGGGCACTTGGGCCCGGAGACCGAGAGCTGCGCTCCTGAGGCCTCTGGCCGGCAGGCCCAGCTCGGAGACACCGGCTCAGACAAAGCCTTTGCTCCCAGGGGCCTGCCAGAGGCTGTCTGCCCTGCCAGCTGCTCCGAGGCTGGGGAGTCCCAGCGGGGAATGCGGAGGGGGATGGCAGGACACGGTGCGGCGTATATATACCTGCACCCGGCTGCCTCTCTCTGTTCAGCTCCCTCTCCGCTCTGCCCTGCAGCGCCCGTCACACAGGCTGTGTCCGAGCCGGCAGGTTCCCACCGTGCAAGGGGCTTCCCATCCGCAGGCCCGGTCAGCCCCGTTCAGGGCATCCTCTCCTGACGCTCCCAGGGCAGAGAGCACAGTGCGGTGGGTGAGTGTGCGGCCGGCCGGGGACCCTGCTCAGAGCGGCTCACGGCTCGGGGGCAGGGGAGAGATTTCACAGGGTTTGCAGCGCATGGTCCCTTTGCTGCTCCTTACGGAAAAGACACGCTGGGTCCATTGTTGACAGGTGCCTACCATAGAAGTGGAGAATGACTCGGCTCTCTCCAAGGCAGCAGGACCTGTGGCAATTCACCCAGCAATACTCCAACAGCTGCCTGAACCAACCTCTGAGCCCTTAGGCACGGACGCTGAGAACTCGAGCGCAGAGAGAGGGAAAGGGGCAAAGAGAGTTTCCAACCATAAAAAGGGGGGAGTATGAGCAACCCAGGGAAGTACAGAGCAGCCGGCTTAATATCAGTACCTGCAGATACTAGAGCAATAATTAAGCCATCAGTTAGCAAACACCTAGGAGATCAAAAGATGTAAACAACTGTGTGAGTTTTTCAATAAGAACTTGTGTCCAATCAAGCTGATGGCTTTCTCTGATGAGGAGCAAGCCCTGTGGACAGGGACAGCTGTTGTGTCCACATGACCATCCCTCCGCAGCACACTGGGAAAGACTAGATTAACCTGAGAGTCATAGACACCTGGGGTGGGCAGAGACCTCAGGAATCATCGAGTCCAACCCCTGCCGAAAGCAGGACCAACCCCGACTCCATCATCCCAGCCTGGGCTTGGTCAAGTCTGGACTTAAACTCTAAGGATGGAGATTCCACCCCCATCCCAGGGAACCCATCCCAGCGCTTCCTCACCCGCCCTGGGAAACAGAGACAGGCAGATAGATGGAAGGGGGGTAGAGGAAGAGGTGGCCCTGCATCCCTTCTGCCCTGCAGGGGGCAGGGGGCTGACTGAAGGGGGAATTTGCACGCCGCACCAGCAGAGGAAGCAGCGGGAGCAGGTTGATTGGTTTCTCAGAGGTGAAATAGCAGAATGAAAAAGGGGCCGTGCGGGGGGCTGTGCGAACGCCTAGAAGTTTGTGGGCGAAGGCCTAGAGCAGTCCAGCCTCTCCTGGAGCTTATCAGTGCCTCTTGCTGATCATAGGTCATAGAATCCTACGGCTGGAAGAGACTCATCCAGTCCAGCCCCCTGCCCAAAGCAGGAGCAACCCCAACTCCATCATCCCAGCCAGGGCTTGGTCAAGCCGGGACTTAAAAACCTCTAGGGATGGAGATTCCAGCCCTTCCTGAGGTCAGGTTGGTCCCCAGAGAAGTGGTTTCCCTGGCTTTGCCCATCTCATTTCCAAGGGAACCAGTCGAGGGGGTGTCCTTGGGAGCCATTCTCAGGGGTAGATCTCATTCCGGCTCCGCAATCCAATTCCTTTTGCAGCCGGTGGTTTAGAGCGCTACTTTGATATGACCAGGCAGGCGCGGAGCCACCATGCACAGAGCTGTGCTTCTCGCCAGCCCATGTAGCACGAATGCTCTACCTAGGCTTTCCCTATAAGCCACAGCATGGGGCAACCACAGACCCAAGCGGTGGTGGGGCTGGGGGCCTGGGAGGATGGGGGAGTTTGTTCTTGTTGGAACCAGTCTGAGCTGAGGCGTACTATGGAATGAGAAGGCGGGAGACCATTGATCTAGAGCAGTGTTTCATAAACTGTGTTCCGAGGCACAGCGGTGTGCCGCGAGGCAGTCGGAAGTGTGCTGCAGAGAACAACAAAGATCAAAATGGCCACCATTTAAAGGGGCAGGCGACCTTTTTTTTTCTCAAAAACTTTCCCCTTGACCCTATTTTTTTTGCTCAATAATTTTTCCCCAGCATTTTTTTTTTCTCAAAAAAATCCTTGTGTTCCTCAGTAATATATATATATATATATATTGTTTGGTGTTCCTCCGTCTTAAAAAGTTTAAGAAACACTGATCTAAAGAAAGCAATGGGAAGGATGAATTCTTTTGGCCCACTCAAAAATCCATTATGGTTTTAAGTGGAAAGTTCCCGTAACCTTTTAGTTACAAGCCCAGTCACATCCCTGTTGTGTTTTATTTCCATGTTTCTTTAGTCTTCAGTGGCATCAGCCAAGCGGTCGGCACTGGGTTATGTCAGCTTTCAATCACACCCTTTCCAACCCTTCGGCCTTCCTGCTGACTGGCATCCCGGGTCTGGAAGCTGAGCACGTCTGGTTCTCCATCCCCTTCTGCTCCATGTTCTTAGTGGCTCTCTTGGGTAACAGCATCTTGATCCTGATCGTAATGAGAGATGAGAGCCTCCATAAGCCCATGTACCTCTTCCTGGCCATGCTGGCCTTCAATGACATTATCCTCTGCTTGGTCATAATGCCCAAGATGTTGGCCATATTCTGGTGGGACGCGGGGGAGACCGCCTTTGAGGCCTGCCTCACGCAGGTATTCTTCGTCCACGGTCTCTTCGTCTCAGAGTCGGCCATCTTGTTGGCCATGGCCTTCGATCGGTACATCGCCATCTGTGAGCCCCTGAGGTACACGGCCATCTTGACCACCTGGGCCATCGGGAAAATTAGCATAGTGCTGGTTGTCCGGAGTGTTTGTGCAGTGACACCGGTGGTTCTCCTCCTCAAGAGGTTACCGTACTGCCGGACCAATGTGATCCCCCACACCTACTGTGATAACATGGGTGTCGCCAAGCTGGCCTGTGCTGACATAACCATCAACAACATCTATGGCTTAGTGGGCGCTTCCTTGACCACTGGCTTAGATGCCATCTTCATCGTGGTGTCCTATGTCCTGATCCTCCGGGCGGTGCTCAGAATCTCTTCAAAGGACGCCCGCCTCAAGGCCTTTAGCACCTGTGGTGCCCACATCTGTGTCTTCACCATCTTCTATACGCTGTCCTTCTTCTCCTTCTGCATCCACCGCTTCGGCAGCAGCGTCCCCCGCCACGTTCACATCCTGCTGGCCAACGTCTATCTCCTGGTGCCCCCCACGCTGAACCCCCTGGTCTATGGCATGAAGATCAAGGAGATCCGAGTGCGAGTGCTGAGCCTGCTTTTGCAGAAGCAGAGGATCCCCGAAAGCCGTGCATGAGCTATTGTTCTGGCAAGGGAAGCTGTATGGGAGTGCGGACCGTGGAGTTTTCCCCATAGTCCTTCCTGCTGCTCCATTCTAGTCGGGGCTCCTCCTAGAGCCTTCAAGTTCTCTATTACTCTCCTTGGTTCCAGCTGACTCCAGACACAGAACTGCAGGCTGGGGACTGGCTGCTCTATTCAAGTCCTTTGCCACAACGGTAGCTGCTAATATTAGAGTCAACATCAGGCAGCTTAAAACTAGTTAACAGTTAATAACGCCAGCCGCTCCAGCTAACGTGCATTCAAGAGTTTTCAAAGAATTGCCCAAGGATCTCGCCGGACAGTTGGTTTCATGAAGCCTTGGAACTCCGGAGAAATTCTAGAAGACTCGAACAAGGTCATCTGGCGCCAATAGTTTAAAAAGGGTCACCAGGATGACACGGAAAATTACAGGCCTGTCAGATGGACGTTGATCCTGGACAAGATCATGTAGCAGCTGATTTGGGACTCAATTCATGAAGAATTAAAGGAGGCCAGCGGAATTAATGTATGTCTACATGGATTTATGGACAATAGAGGGTGTCAAAGTAACTGCGTATCCTTTTCTTGATGTAATTACAAGTGTGATGGATGTGTAGCATTGAACGGGTCCCAAATGAAGGGAGGCTAAAGCGACTGGGACTTTTCAGTTTAGAAAAGAGGAGACTAAGCGGGGATATGATAGAGGTCTCTAAAATCATGAGTGGTGTGGAGAGAGTGAATAAAGAAAAGTTATTTATTAGTTCCCAAAATAGAAGAACTAGAGGACACCAAATTAATGGGTAGCAGGTTTAAAACTAATAAAAGAAAGTTCTTCTTCACACAGCATGTAGTCAACCTGTGGAACTCCTTGCCAGAGGAGGCTGTGAAGGGTAAGACTATAACAGAGTTTAAAGAGAAGCAAGATAATTTCATGGAGGTTAGGTCCATAAAGGCTATTAGCCAGGGGACAGAAATGGTGTCCCTGGCCTCTGTGCCTGGATGGACCTTTGGTCTGACCCTGTACGGCCGTTCTTATGTTCCTATGTAATAAACTTGGACTTCTGCAAGGGATTGGACTTGGTTCCTCATTGCATTTTGATTAAAGAACCAGAGCAATATAAAATCAACACGGCCCACACTGAATAGATTAAAACTGGCTGACGGATAGCTCTCCAAATGTGACTGGTAGCACGGAATCATCATATCACAGGGCTGTTTCTAATGAGGGAATCTCTTTTTGGTGCGATGCTATTTAACGTTTTTATGAATGACCTGGAAGAAACGATAAAATCACCACTAGTGGAGTTAGCCCATGGCACAAAAATCGGGAAGGTGGGAGAGGTGAGGTCCTTGATACCAGAGAGATCTGGATTCACTTGGTAAGCTGGGCAGAAACAAACGGTTTGTGTTTCATTACAGCTGAATGCAGAGCAGGAACAAAGACAGCAGGCCTTGCCTCAAGAGGAAAGCAGCTGCTCTGAGGTAGATCTCAGGGGTGTGGGAGATAATGAACCGAAAAGTGCGAAGCCGCAGCCGGCAGGGCTCAGGCCATGCCGAGTTCTGTAGCCAGGGGCATCTCAAGCAGGAGACGAGAGGTTATTTTACCTCTGACTTTGGCACAGCTGGACTCTGTTGCCAGGTGTGGGATCCACGGCTGGAGAAGGACGTTGATACATTGGAGAGGGGTCAGAGCAAAACCACGGGAATGAGCAAAGGGTTAGAAAACCTGACTCCTAGCTGAAACAAAAACCAGGACTATGCAGCACTTTAAAGACTAACAAGATGGTTTATTAGATGATGAGCTTTCATGGGCCAGACCCACTTCCTCAGATCAAATAGTGGAAGAAAATAGTCACAACCATATATACCAAAGGATACAATTAAAAAAATGAACAAATATGAAAAGGACAAATCACATTTCAGAACCGAAGGGGGGTGGAGAGGGGAAAGGTGGATGTCTGTGAGTTAATGATATGAGAGGTGATAATTGGGGAAGCTATCTTTGTAATGGGTAAGATAATTAATGTCTTTGGTTAAGCTTAGGTGTAAAGTGTCGAATTTAAGCATGAGGATTCAGTCTTTGTGTGTGCACAGAAAAGGGGAAGGGGGAACTAGATTGCAGCATATAAACCCCATACACAGGGGTAAATAGTTCATATGGGGCTTCTCGGGCCAGCAGAGAACGGGTGAACGTGATCCAAGAGATGGGAAGGTGGAGGCTGGAAGATTCAGACTAGGAGTCATTGTGGATCTTGAGGGAGATCTTGATCATTGTGGATAGTTCTGAGAGAGATCTTGGAGACATTGCGGACAGTTCTCTGAAAACATCCACTCCGTGTGCAGCGGCCGACAAATAAGCAAACAGAATGTTAGGAATCATTAAAATGGGATAGAGAATAAGATAGGGTATGTCTACACTACAATGTTAATTCGAACTAACAGACGTTAGTTCGAATTAACTTTGATAGGCGCTACACTAGCGATCCGCTAGTTCAAACTTAATTCGAACTAGGGGAGCGCTTCATTCGAACTAGGTAATCCTCATTTTACGAGGACTAACGCCTAGTTCGAATTAAGTAGTTTGAATTGAGGGCTGTGTAGTCCCTTAATTCAAACTAGTGGGAGGCTAGCCCTCCCCAGCTTTCCCTGGTGGCCACTCTGGGCACCACCAGGGAAACTCGTCTGCCCCCCTCCTGGCCCCGGACCCCTTAAAGGTGCACGGTCTGGCTACGGTGCCCGTGCCAGGTGCAAGCCTGACAGCACCCAGCCAGCAGACCATTCACCTGGCACGGCTCGAGCCAGCCACCCGCTGCCACCCAGCCCTCCGCCTCTTCCCGGGACCAGGCTGGCGGCTCCCGGGAGCTTGCCCAGGACCGCAAGAGGCGGGCACCCGCCTGGTCTAGTGCGGACATCGTGGACCTCATCCACGATGTCCGCACTAGGCACAGAAAAGTGGCCGTCTAGGGCAGGATAGCTGCCAGCCTGGCCACCCAGGAGCAGGTTGGCATGAAAATCAAGGTGGCTCACTGAGACCCCCGACCCTGAGCCCTGAGCTTAGAATGGCCGTCCTGGGTCAGACCAAAGGTCCATCTAGCCCAGTAGCCTGTCTGCCGACAGCGGCCAACACTAGGGACCCTGGAGGGGATGGACCGAAGACAGTGACCAAGCCATTTGTCTCGTGCCATCCCTCTCCAGCCTTCCACAAACAGAGGCCAGGGACACCATTCCTACCCCCTGGCTAATAGCATTCCATGGACCCAACCTCCATGACTTTATCTAACTTCTCTTTAAACTCTGTTCTAGTTCTAGCCTTCACAAACTCCTGCAGCAAGGAGTTCCACAGGTTGACTATTTGCTTTGTGAAGAAGAACTTTCTGTTATTAGTTTGAAGCCTGCTACCCATTCATTTCATTTGGTGTCCTCTAGTCCTTATATTATGGGAACTAATGAAGAACTTTTCTTTATGCACCCTCTCCACACCATAGACCTCTATCATATCCCCCCTCCATCTCCTCTTTTCTAAGCTGAAAAGTCCCAGTCTCTTTAGCTTCTCTTCATATGGGACCTGTTCCAACACTCTGATATTGTAGTTTCCCTCCCCTCTCCCACCCTCTCTCTTCCCCTTTCCCACCTCCTTTTCCCAGTCTCCCCCAGTTTTGTTCAATAAAGAGAGTTTCTATTTTTGAACACACGTGTCCTTTATTTTGTACATCAGGAAGGGGGGCTAAGGAGGGGTAAGTGGAAGGAGGTGAGGGAGGAATGGGGTACGAGCCCCTGATAGGGAGGTCTGGGCTGGCTCTGTGGCCTCCTTGGGGTGGAAGCTCTCCTGAAGCCCCTTGATTGACCCCCCCTCTGGATGGCAGCCTGCGGCAAGTGCAGCCGGGCTGATGGCCGAGTGTTGTGATGTGCTGAGTGTGGGCACTCAGGGCACTCCAAGCCAGGACTGCTTTGCAAGCGGGGAACCCCTGAGAACTGTCTGTCCGGGGTGGGGGTCGGGACCCTTTAAGCACAGCCCTCGGCTAGCCTGAGACAGCAGCTCCACGCTCTAAGTCCTCATCTGATGCCCTGCCGGCACTGCTTCCGGCCATCCTTAACCTCTGTTCAGGGTCCACTCTGTGTGGACATGGTAGTTCGAATTAGCGAAATGCTAATTCGAACTCGTTTTTTAGTCTGGATGCACTAGTTAGAATTAGCTTAGTTCGAATTAACTAATTCGAATTAAGTTAGTTCGAATTAGCGCTGTAGTGTAGACAGACCCACAGATTATATCTTTCTGCCTCTATGTAAAGCCATGGGACACTCACATCTGGAATACGGCACACAGAGGTGGTCGTCTCATCTCAAAAAGATATCTTGGCATTGGAAAAGGTTCAGAGAAGGGCAACAAAAATGAGGAGGGGTTTGGAATGGGACGCATTTGAAGAGAGAGTAAACAGACTGGAACTTTTCAGCTTAGAAAAGAGGCAGCTAAGGGGGATATGATGGAGGTCCATAAAATCATGCCTGGTGTGGAAAAAATGAAGAAGTGTAGCCACCACAGGGTGGATTCAGGCCTGGACTCTTGGGAGATTACAGCTTGAGCTATGAAGTCAGCTGGGTCTCAGCTTAAGCTGTAGAGCTCCCTTGTTCTTATCTCTGGCTGTAAGTGGTCTAAGTGCTACTACTTGGTGTGTAGGTTATATAAGGAAAAGTTACTTACTTGTTCCCATAACATAAGAACTAGGGGTCACCAAATGAAATGAATAGGTAGCACTTTTAAAACAAACAAACAGAAGTTTTTCTTCACTCAGCGCACAGTCAACCTGTGGAACTCCTTGCCAGAGGAAGTTGTGAAGATCAGGACTTTAACAGGGTTTAAAAAGAACTAGATAAATTCATGGGGGTTAGGTCCATCAATGGCTATTAGCCAGGATGGGTAGGGATGGTGTCTCTAGCCTCGGTTTGTCAGGGGCTGGAAATGGGCAACAGGAGAGGGATCACGTGAGGATTCCCTGTTTCTGTTCACTCCCTCTGAGGCATCTGGCATTGGGCACTGTGGGCAGACAGGACACTGGGCTGCATGGACCTTTGGTCTGACCCAGCCTGGCCGTTCCTATGTTCTAATGAATAAGCGATGCCTTTTGACCAGTGGGCGGAATTAACCGTGGAAACAATTCAACGAAATGCACCATCACCAGAACATGAACATGATGTTTTCAGGCCCAGGACAAATGTGTCACATGGGCCCCCTCCCACACACCTTGCGCAATCTCTCCTCCCACACATACCCGCTCAGGAGCCATGGAAACGAGGCTGGTTTAATTCTGAAATGACTGACGCGTGTTCTCCATTTCTGAAAAGTGCCCCCCCCCCTTTGCTATTTTTCTTTTAACAGAACAGGAGCCTGAGTGCTTTGCGTTCCCCTCCCACCAGCTGTCCCGCCCACCGGCCTGCACACAAGGAACTCTGGGACACGGGGCTTTTGACCTGTATATATGACGGACGGAGCCGCCCAGAGGAGCAGAAATCGCTCTGTCCCTTAGTCCCAAACGACGAGTCCTCGTTTAAACACACACACACTCGTTCTAGAAAAGGGCTTGAGCCGGACCCCACGCCCAGTATCCCACTATCCAGGCTAGCCATGGCAACCAAGGCTAGTGAGGGGGCCGCATGGGTGGCCCTCCTTCACCTCCGTAGGGCATGAGATTGTCGTAACCGAGACGGTCTCTGGGGCCCGTCCCTCACACCCCTCACTGCCCGGCCCTAGTGTGCGTGTGTCACGTCGCTGATGGCGGTAGGAAAAACCAATGCAGATGGAGAGCAGTGGCACCGGGCAACCCCACGCCTAGCAACGTGTCTCGTGGGCCACACTGAGAGCCCCCCGGGCCCTCGCTGGCTCAGAGCGATGCTTGAGGCTGCTCTAACATGGGGGCGGCACCTGCAGGTGAGTGCGGGGAGTGTGTGTCACACGGAGACACCTGTCCCCCCCCCAAAGAACAGCTGCCCTATGTAAGCACCCCCCCTATGCCTGCCCTAGCCCTGACCCCCTCCTGCACCCTAACTCTCCCAGACCCCCACTGCAAGCCTGAGCCCCCTCCCACGCCCTAACCCTCCTCCAGATCCTGCACCCCAACCATGAGATCCAGGCCTGAGCCTGCTTCAGCACCTTAGCTGCCTCCTAGACTCCACAGCCCAACCCTCAGCCCCCTGCTGCACCCTACCCAGACCCCCACACCCAAGCTCCTGCTCTGAACCTGCCCTACGCTCCAATTCCTTGGCCCAAGCTTGGTGCCCCCTCCTGCACCCCAACAGCTCATCCCCAGCCTCACCTCAGAGCCTGCACCCCCAGCCGGAACCCTCACCCCCTCCTGCAACCCCATCCCTGCCGCAACCCACAGCCTGCTCCTGTGAATGTGTCATCGCAGGTGGCCTGGGGGCATGGCCGAGCGGGTTAAATCAGAGTGAATTGCTCAGAACCAGGGCTACTTACAGCCCCAGACTGGGGTCCTCCTCTAGAAGGCACCAAACCAGCCACACCAAGCACGTCAGCTGCCTCTCCGGCCAGCAAGAAATCACACCCCAGTCCCCTCAGACACTCCAGTGTTTCCTGTGCCCCAGCCAGCCCTGCTCCTTACACAGCTGAGAGCCCGAAAACCAAGCTCGCCAACTCCAAACACGTTTCCCCAGGCCCAAAAGACCAGCCACAGTCCCGAGTCCGTTCATACCTCAGATCTTACCCCACAGAGCCCGCTGGGCCAGGCCTTTCGCACCTACCATCTACCGGCTTATTAATAGAAAGAAAGAAAGAAAGAAAGAAAGAAAGAAAGAAAGAAAGAAAGAAAGAAAGAAAGAAAGAAAGAAAGAAAGAAAGAAAGGAAAGGAAAGGAAAGGAAAGGAAAGGAAAGGTTGAGGGTAGGGTTGTTAAAGAAAGCACACGACACACACCAAACACCACGTCCATGGGGCAGGCTCTTGGCAGAGCTGGAACAAACTGCCAACTTAAAAGTCTCTGGAGAGCATCCTGTGGTAGGATAGATCCACAAATCCTTCTGGGTCTCTGTCCGTAGCAACGGGACCTGTGGGGCGGAGGGCGGGGGGGAGACAAAGACGGAGGCCCCCCGAGGACCCTTATAATCTTGCCCGTGCGGAGGGAAATCCATCGTGCTCTTCAGTGACGATGCCTCCCAAAATGGGGCTGATCACATGACCACCAAACCAGTCTGTGTCCTTTTTGGACCAGGAGCCATGGAGTCCCCAGGTGTGTCCTTCTCAGGCAAAGGGCCGTTGTGTGCTGCTCAGGTGTCAATTGGCTACCCTTGTCCGTGCAGGATTCACGGGGACACCGCCCCTCACAACCGGTGGGTGACGCCTGTGGCTGTGTCCCAGACACAAACATTTAAAATACAAACACAGAACTCATAGTTATAACTTTACATACAAAACTCCTGCACGTGTGTGAGCAGCCAGGGCCGGACGGAGGCATGGGTTAGCCGGGCAGCTGCCCAGGGTGCCAACCCATGGGGGGCACCTGACGGCAGCTGAAAGGGGTGCGTGGCATCCCTTACAGCTGCCATCAGGCACCGTGCGCCTGGCTCCTGCAGAGCTGGCCCCACGGCATCGGCCAGAAGTGCCCTTCTCCCCACGGCCACGGGGCCTTGCATAGCCGGGCGCGCACACGCCAGCAGCACTGGCCGAGCCGGGCTGGGCAGCACTGCGCGCCTGGGCCTAGGGCACCAAAAAGGCTCGGGCCGGCCCTGTGAGCAGCACAGTAAGAGGAGCGTTGCCAGCAGATCCAGAGAAGGGATTATTCCCCTTTACTCAGCTCTGGTGAGGCCACATCTGGAGTATCGTGTCCAGCTCTGGGCTCCCCACTCCAGAAAGGATGCGGACGCATTGGAGAGGATCCAGCGGAGGGCAACGGAGAGGCTGGAGAGAGGCTGTTCTCAGTGGGGGCAGGTGGCAGAACAAGGAGCAATGGGCTCAAGTTGCAGTGGGGCAGGTCTAGGTTGAATATTAGGAAACACTCTTTCCCTAGGCGGGTGGGGAAGCGCTGGGCTGGGTTCCCTAGGGAGGGGGTGGAATCTCCATCCCTAGAGGTGTTGAAGTCCCGGCTTGACCAAGCCCTGGCTGGGATGATGGAGTCGGGGTTGGTCCTGCTTTGGGTAGGGGGCTGGACTCGATTGCTCCTGAGGTCTCCTCCAGCCCTGGATTCTGTGATGCTAAGAGCCGGGCGAGGGCCCCAGTCCCTGTGGACAGGGACTCGAGGCCACTGGGATAAACGCCGCCCCAGGCTCAGCGCTCGCAGGGCGTTGGGTTTTATGCCGGGTGCCTCTTGGCTCTGTCGGCCGCGGTGGCTTTGCCTCAGCAGACAGCACAAGGGGTGGGCAGGGCTGGTCTCAGATTGCTCCCAGCCCCCCAACGCTCTGCCTGGCCGTGTGCACTGGAGTCCGGCGCGGGAGCCATCCCGTCTCTGGGGCGCTGGCTGGGCGCGCCCTGGGACTGCGAGGGCCTCAGTTCTCCCGCCCGGACAAGGAGCACGGGGGCGTTTGCAGGGCTCGAGGGCCGGGTTCTCCCCTCAGCTGCGCCGACGGCAGCTCCCCTCCTTCTGGCTTCCCACCACTGTGACGCCGACCCGGATTCCAGCCCCGCGGCCTGGTCTGGCTTCTGTGCATAGGCCTGGGAAGAATCCGCCTCAGGGGGAAAGTCCAACCTTCCTCTCCATGGCAGATCAGCCAACGGGGCTCAGCTGCTTGGGAGGCCCCTGGAAACACGGGCCCCCCGCGTCCCGACCTTGCTCCTGCTGGGGAGCATGGGAAATCCCCCGACCCCACCCCACTCCCTGGCAGGAGCGCTGGGGACAGAGACGGGGGGCTGCGGGAAGGGGCATAGGGTGCCCCCATTTGCTCCATCCCAGGGCCCCCCAAACTCTTAATCCCCCTCTGCTCCTCTCTCCTCACAGGGCCCGACGGGTCCAATGAGCCCCAGGCTCTGGAGAGGGCGAGGGAGAGCCTGGCAATGCACCCTGGGCCGTTTGGGGGGGTCTGTTCCCAGGGGCTTGCACCTACAGCACATTCCAGACTTAGGGGGCTGTTTTAGAGGGGCCCCAGGGCCCTCTGCCACCCAGCAGAGGGGCGAGTGAAGGGAGAAGCAGCAGAGGGAGGGAGGGCAGGATGGAAAGAAAGAAGAACAGCCCAGGGAATTGACCCGCAGAGATAAGCGCGTCCCTGCTTATCCGCCCGGCCACGGCAGGGTGTGGGAAGGGGGCTTGCCAGCCGTACAGAGGAGCAGCGCGGTGGCTTGCAGGGTGGGTCCCAGGCCCTGCATCTTGGAGCCAGTGACTCAGTTTTCCCAGCCGCAGCCTGAATTCTCCAGCCCAAGTGGGTCCTCCTACATCCCCCAGCTCCCAACCGTGGCCCTTGCTACTCTGCCGTGGGCCTCGGGGGGCTGGGGCATGTGGACGACACGGCTGAGACGAGGGCATTCAGTCTGGGGCCCCCCTGCAGTGGGCCGGTGTGACGGACTGGGCCGGGTCTGGGCACAGCTGAGGGCGTCCGCTCAGGGCGAATTGCTCAAATCCGGGGCTCCTTACAGCCCCCAGACTGGTGACCTCTCCACACAGGCCACAAACCAGTCCCACAGAGCGCTTCAGCTGCCTGCCTGAAGCCTCCCGAGCAAAACCCCTCCGACACCCCAGCAATATCCGTGCCCCAGATGGCCCCGGGCCTCATACACAGGTGGGGGGTCCTAGCACCCAATCCCACCTATCCCGAACAAGTTCTGTCTAGTCCCAAGAAACCAGCCACAGATCCCTGGTCAATTTCCCTCTGGATCTTACCCACAAATCACGCTGGGCCAATCCTTTAGCATCTAACATCTAAAGGTTTATTACCACGAGAAAGAAAAGCCTGAGAGTAAGGTTATTAAAGTACAGTACGTTACATGCACCGAATCTCCCAGTTCTTGATGCAGGCTCTAGCAGAGATGTTACAGCTGCTGGTGTAAAAGTTCTTGTTGCGCATCCTAGGATCAGGATGGGTTCACAGGTCTTCTGGCTCTTTGATCCCTGCAATGCTGCCTCTGGGATGAAGTGCTGAGCTGAGAACAAAATGGCATCGACCACATGGCCTCTTTATACCCCCTTCCTGGTCTCTTCTTGGCTGCAGCAGGTCACCTGGCCAGCGGCCTATCCCTGTGTTCCCTGCTGGCCGCCCTCAGGTGTCAGCCCTCATTCTTTAGGTGTGTCCTTGGCCCATCGACTGCCATTGTCCCACAGGGCCTCGCTAATTAGCATGTCCATAGGCCGGGCCCTGCCCAATGCTCAACCACATGCAGGGAGACTTCCAGCCTCCGTACAGGTTACAGATTCCTAACTCCACACACAGACGTTATACAGATCTATGAAGAGCAGATACGGAATCAGAAGAAAGTAGCTTTCGTTTGACCCCTCACATGGCCCCCTTTGTACCACTTTTGGGGCAAACACCCCCCCCCCCATGGGTGCAGCAGTGATCCGGCTGCTCCCCTCACAATCCAATAATGTGACATCCGGGGCCCGGGCACAAGATGCATCTGCTGCTAGCAGGCCCCGGGGGGAAGGGGTGTCTGTGGCAGCAGCTGGGAACAATGAGGACACAGGTTCCCCAGGCCACACCACGGGGCTGGCCCCAGGATCGAGAGTGGGGCTGGCCTCCCCCCTTGTGCTCGGCTAGACTTATTAGAGCAGCATGCAGCGGAGGGAGGGGCCGGCTCTGTGGGGTTGCTCACACCTGGGCAGACATTGCAAGTTTCGCCTTCCCTTTGCACAGGTGTGAATGACAACAGGAGGGAATCGGGCGTGCCATCATTACGCTTCAGAGTGAACACAGCCAATGCCATCTATAGGGCCGGCTATGCCTCCTCGCTCAGGGGCAGAACCCAAGTGCGTGATTTGATTGTGCCCCTCCCCCTCTTCCCTGGCAGGTTCCCCTCACTGACAAGAGCAGCTGTCAATCAATAATACTGCGTGTTGTCAGGGCACCTTCCATCCAGGGAGCCCAGCCCCTTGGGAGACAGCGTGGCCTAATGGCCAGGGCAGTTGGCAAAGCCAGGATCTGAGCCTGGCTTAGCTGCCAACCCACAGTGGGATCTGAGTCCAGGCCTCTGCGTGCCTCTATCTGGGGGTAAATTGGCCCCCCAAGGGGAGGTGTTGCAGGCACACCCTGCAGTGCCACTGGGGGGTGGGGCAGAGACTGTTCCAGGCTGGCCAGGGCATCCTGCCAGGGCTTGTCCGCACTGCGGGTTGTTGCTCATTCTGTGCCCCCGGACAGCAATTTGCTCTGTGAGGCAGAGTCTAGCAGGAAGCAGGAAGCCACCGATATTGCAAGGCCCCCCGGGCTCGGTGTGGGCCGTGGGATCAGCCCTCGGGCAGCCGGGCAGCTGGTTTGGGCTGGGGGAAAGGGAGCAGCAGGGAGAGTGCGAACCAGATCGCTCGGCCCCCACTGCTCCTCCTTTGCTGTGCTTGCGGGGCGGAGCAGAACCGGCACTCAGCTTGGTCACACCCCATGCAATGACTGAGCAGCCCGCAGGAAGGCAGCGCGGTCTAGCAGTTAGAGTGCACGAGGCCAGCAAATGCCTGGCCGCTTAGTTGCGTCTCTGTCACCGGGGGACCTTGGGCCAGCGACGCCCCTTGCCCGGTGCCTCAGTTTCCCCAGCTAGGATCACGGGAGTTGCCGTCTTGGTAAAGGGCTTACAACGCTCCCTCCAGAGCGGTGCTTTACCCGTGGCATTGAGATCCGGTATGTTACAGCACCCTATTCCGCCTGCCCATTCAGACACGGCTCAGCAAAGGGCATTGCCACAGACACAGAAACCAGCTGGCCTGGCCCCCGGCGGGTACGGCTCCCCTGCTCATGCCACAGGAAGAAAGCACAAGCCACTCCCAGATGCCCACAGGCCCAAATTCTGTCCTGTGTCAACTGGGTGTAAATCCAGAGCGTTGGCATGAACGTCACGGGGCTACTCCTGTTTCCACCAGGCTAAAGCGGAGCAGTGAGTGCCAAGGCTGCAAAGTCTTTGAAATTCAGCCCTGGGCACCATTTCATTCAGGGCAGGCCTAAGACGAGTGCAGGCTACGGCTGGGCTTCGGCGCCGGGCCTGGCTCACGTTCAGCAGGATTCCCCCTCCCGCTTGTCACGGGCCCTGAGGCCAGAGGGGCTGTCCTGACTCCCCTGGAAGTCACAGACCGGAGGGCAGCCCCACGTCCCTCCTAGGCCAGAGCGGTGAGAGGAACAGCTAAACAGCACTGCACACTCGCCCAGTGGTGGAGGATCCATCGCGACCTGCCAGAAACGATTCCCACGGAGAATCCGTCTGGCTGCTGAAAAGAACCCCGCATTCCCAGGCCGCGTTGCCTGGCTTCCACGCCCGCCGCTGGATCGTTAGACCTTCCGCTGCCAGAGCGACGGGCCCTGGGTAAACGTTAGCTCCAGCCCTAGAGTTGTTTATATCTTGGCTTGACAAAGCCCTGGCTGGGATGCTTGAGCTGAGGTTGGTCCTGCCTTGGGCAGGGCTGTGACGGACCAGGCCAGGTCTGGGCACCACTGTGCATGTCCACTCAGGGCGAATTGCTCAAATTGGGGCTCCTTGCAGCCCCCAGACTGGTGACCTCTCCACACAGGCCACAACCCAGTCCCACAGAGCGCTTCAGCTGCCTGCCTGAAGCCTCACGAGCAAAACCCCTCCGACACCCCAGCAATATCCGTGCCCCAGATGGCCCCGGGCCTCATACACAGGTGAGGGGTCCTAGCACCCAATCCCACCTACCCCGAACAAGTTCTGTCCGGTTCCAAGAAACCAGCCACAGATCCCTGGTCAATTTACCCTCTGGACCTTACCCACAAATCACGCTGGGCCAATCCTTTAGAATCTATATCTAAAGGTTTATTCGCCTTCTTCTGTAGCATGGGGCACAGATCACAGCTGGAGGATTCTCTGCATCTTGGGGTCTTCAAAGTATTTGAAGGCTTCAATATCTGAGATATAGGTGAGAGGATTATTCTAGGAGGGGTGGGTGAGATTCTGTGGCCTGCATTGTGCAGGGGGTCGGACTAGATGATCATAATGGTCCCTTCTGACCTTAAAGTGTATGAGTCTATGAGTCTACTACAAGCAAGAAAAGCATGAGAGTGAGGTTGTTAAAGTATCATACATTACATGCATCAAATCTCCCAGTTCTCAATGCAGGCTTGCAACAAAGATGTTATAACTGCTGGCTTAAAAGTCCTTGGTGCACATCCTATGCCAGGATGAGTCCTGGCTCGTGATTCCCTGCGAGGCTCCATCTGAGGTCAGGAGCAGTTCTGAAGAGAAAATGGAGGATGCCACATGGCCTCTATATACCTTCTTCCTCGTCTCTTCTTCGCTGCAGCAGATCACCTGGCCAGTGGCCTATCCCTGTGTCCCTGCTGGTAGCCCTTAAGGTATGTCTAGACTACAGGGTTTTGTTGACAGAGGCTTTGTAGACAGAACTGGCTGTAGTCTAGACGCTCTTTGTCGACAGAAGCTTTGTTGACAGTATCTGTCAATAAAACTTCTGTCGACAAAAGCCGGTAGTTTAGAAGTACCCATACAGTTGACAAAGCTTCTGTTGACAAAGAGTGTCTAGACAACAGCCACTTCTGTCAACAAAGCAAGCCGCTTTGTCGACACGAGAGTGTAGACGCAAAGGACAGTGTAGATTCAATAACGCCTTCTGTCGACAGAACTCTGTCGCCAAAAGGCGTTATTCCTCGTAGAATGAGGTTTACCGCCATCGACAAAACTGTCGAGTTCTGTTGACGTTACGTCGACAGAACTCAAGCGATAGTTTAGGCGCAATATAGTTTTGTTGACAAAAGTCCACTTTTGTCGACAAAACCCTGTAATCCAGACACACCCCTCGGTATCAGTCCCCATTCTGGAGGTGTGTCCTTGCCTAGAGAGGGCTGTTGTTCCAAAGCGACTTGCTCATTAGCATGTCCATAGGCCGAGCTTTGCCCATTGCTCAACCACGTACCGAGAAACATTCAGTATCCACACAAAGTAAATGCTGATAACTTCACACACCGACATTATCCAATCCCATCAATAGCAGATATGGAATCAGAAGGAAATAGGCTTCTATTTGACACCTCACATGGCCCCCCTTTGTACCACTTTGGGGCCAACACCCCGCCATGGCTGCAGCAGTGATCTGGCTGCTCCCCTAAAATCCAGTAACGTGACAAGGTGGCCGGACTCGTCGATGCCTAAGATCTCTGCCAGCCCTGGGATTCTGTGGTTCTCTTCCAGGCTCCCGGCTTCCCAGGACAAAGAGCCCCATTCCGGAAACCTGGGCTGCCTGTGAAACCCGCGCACCTACTGGGTGTGGGGCACTGTCCCAGGGAGGGGCACTGAGCCCGCGTTCAGCGGCGGTGAAGACGTGTGCTCTCTAGCCTTGGCAGAGTGGCAGCTGCCTTTCCGCTCTGTTGATAGAGGCTGGTGTTTGAGGTCCCGGTTCGGTTCTGCTGGTTGGCCTTACGCGGGCTTTGTCCTGGGATGTGTCCATGCAGGTTAGGCCATCAACAGGAAGAGCGGACACGCTCAAGGGGAGACAGTACCAGATCTAGGAGGCCTTTACCAGTCCGGGGAAAGAGCCACGGGCTGCAAGAGGCAGGAGCCACGTTCACCCCAGCGCCAAGGCCCAAACGTTTCCTGCTAGAGGTAAGAAGCCGTCCGCTCAGACAGCCCAGGGAACGGCAGAGTCTCCGATTCTCGCTGCCCTCCGACCTGCCCGCCCACCTTTCCGGCGGCCACGCGTGGGCTTGGCGGATTCATTGTCCCTTCTGCTTTGAAACGCGGTGAGACTCCAATGCCCATCGGTCCGGCCAGGGACCCCCAGTTCCCATGGAGGGCAGGGCTCTCCATGCTCATGAGAGGGCTCCCAGGCCAGGCAGAGGGGCAAGATGAAATAACATTTGCCGTGGGCATGGACCCCTGATGTGACCTTTGGGGTTGGTGCTGCCTTGGGTCGGGGGCTGGACTCGATGGCTCCTGAGGTCTCTGCCCGCCCTCAGGTTCTATGGTTCAGTGACATGCTTGAAATCAGTTCCTACCCCACGGATCGCCCAGTCCAGGCTGTGGGTTGAGGGGGTGACATGACCTACAGCTGGTGTAAGGGTCGTGTGGAAAAGGTAGGGGCTGCAAGCCAGAACATCTGGCTTCTCCTCACAGGTCAGCCTGGGTGACCGGCCGAGTTGTTGTCCTCTCCATGCCTCGCTGTCCCCATCTGTGAAATGGGGATGATCACTCGCCTACCTCCACAGGCGCCTATTCCTAACTCTCCTTGCGAAGTCTGGGAGCCCTGCAGCAGGCAGGCAGTGCCCAAGGGAAGAGGAGTCTGGTTTGGTAGGGGGGTGGGGGGGCGGGAGACATGTTACATAAGAACATAAGAACATAAGAACGGCCGTACTGGGTCAGGCCAAAAGTCCATCTAGCCCAGTATCCTGTCTGCCGACAGTGGCCAGCACCAGGTGCCCTAGAGAGGGTGGACCGAAGACAATGATCAAGCGATTTGTCTCCTGCCATCCCTCTCCAGCCTCTGACAAACAGAGGCCAAGGACACCATTTTATCCCCTGGCTAATAGCCTTTTATGGACCTAACCTCCATGAAATTATCTAGCTTCTCTTTAAACTCTGTTATAGTACTAGCCTTCACAGCCTCCTCTGGCAAGGAGTTCCACAGGTTGACTACACGCTGTGTGAAGAAGAACTTTCTTTTATTAATTTTAAACCTGCTCCCCATTAATTTCATTTGGTGTCCTCTAGTTCTTCTATTTAGGGAACTAATAAATAACTTTTCTTTATCAGCCCTCTCCACACCACTCATGATTTTATAGACCTCTATCATATCCTCCCTCTTTTCTAAACTGAAAAGTCCCAGTCGCTTTAACCTCTCCTCATATGGGACCCGTTCCAAACCCCTAATCATTTTAGTTGCCCTTTTCTGAACCCTTTCCAAGGCCAACATTTTCTGAGGTGAGGAGACCACATCTGTACACAGTATTCAAGATGTGGGCATACCATAGTTTTATACAGGGGCAGTAAGATATTCTGGGTCTTATTTTCTATCCCTTTCTTAATAATTCGTAGCATCCTATTTGCCTTTTTGATCGCCGCTGCACACTGCGTGGACGTTTTCAGAGAACTGTCCACGATAACTCCAAGATCTCTTTCCTGATTTGTCGTAGCCAAATTAGCCCCCATCATACTGTACGTATAGTTGGGGTTATTTTTCCCGATGTGCATTACTTTACACTTATCCACGTTTCTTTGCTTTCACTTCCTGGGGCAGGGTGAGGGGGTGAATTTCAGACAGAGCTGAGCACCCATTCTCTGAAAATTGGGCCCTGGAAGGTGTCCCGAAGTCAGCTCACTCCCAATGAACCCCTCTCCTCGGCCAGCCCTGCAAACCGAGCCATGGCGGGGGAGCAGTGGTTTTTGGTGAACCTGGGGCCCCTGTCCGGCTGAGCCCTGCCTCCAACTGAAAAGTGCTGACAAACGCTCCGGCGACCTCAGGTCGGTTTTCTGCCCCGTCAGATTTCTGACACAGCAGGAAAAGCAGGCGGCCAGGCCTTATCTGCACAGCCCTCTCTTTTCTGCCCCCGCAGGCTTATTATCACGCTGCCCCAGGCCTGCAGGCCTGGCTGTGCAGGGGGTGGCGTGACTCAGCAGAGCTGGGAGGCAGTTTTTGCAGACTCATGGCTCCCGGAGCTGGGCCTCCACTCTGGGGACAGTGGCCCGGGGAGGGGTGGGCCTCACTGGAGCTCAGTGTTCGGGGCAGGAGGCCCTGGCTTCGGGGTGTCCTTCTCCCCTTTGTCCATGTCCCACCCTCTGATTCATGCAAGATGGCATCTGTGGGCCCGACTCTGTGCCCAGCCCCTGCTGATGTGAGAACGTGGAGGATCCATCATGTGGGTTCTGGGACAAAGGGGACCCACCGGGATCTGGTTATTCCCAACAGCCCGAGTGAGCCTTCAGGGCTGTGGGCAGCTGGGTGAAAGAGACAGGGCCCAGCGCTAGAGGGGCACTGGTCAGACCCAGTGGGGGGTGTGAAGTCAGGGGTGTGAAGGGGCTAGGAGAGGCAAGAGGAGAACAACACAAATTAGGGGTTTGGATCTGGTGCTGTGTGAAGAGAGATGAACAAGACTGGGACTTTTCAGCTTAGAAAAGAGGAGACTAAGGGGGGGTACGATCGAGGTCTGTACAATCATGACTGGTGAGGAGAAAGAGAATAAGAAAATGTATTTACTTGTTCCCATTACGTAAAAACTTGGGGTTCCCAACTGAAATTAGTAGGTGGTGGGGTTAAAACAAACAAAAGGAAGTTTTTCTTCATGCAGTGCACAGACAACTTATGGAACTCCTTGCCAGAGGAAGTTGTGAAGGCCAGGACTTTAACAGTGTTCAAAAAGAGCTAGATTGATGCATGGAGGTTAGGTCCATCGATGGCTATGAGCCAGGGTCGGTAGGAATGGTGTCCCCAGCCTCTGTGAGTCTGGAAATGGGTGACAGGCGAAGGATCATGTGAGGATGGCCTGTTGTGATCCCTCCCTCTGGACGCCCGGCATTGGCTACTGTCAGAAGACAGGACACTGGGCTAGATGGACCTTTGGTCTGAGCCAGTCTGGCCGTTCCTATGTTGTTAGGAGAAGACAAGGGGGCAGCTGTAAGGCTTTGCAGCAGCTCCGCTACGTTCTGTATTGCAGTGTTAATATCACTGCCCCCCATGCGCACGCACACACGCGCACACACACACACACGCACACACACAGACACACACACAAACACACACACACACGCACGCACACACACAGACACGCACACACACACACACACCGACACACGCACATACACAGACACAGACACACGCACGCACACACACAGACACAAACACACACACACACACACAGACACACGCACATACACAGACACAGACACACGCACGCACACACACACACACACACAGACACAAACACACACACACACCGTCTCTTGTCACACCTGGAAGGGGAGAGAAGCATCCAGGCACCACATCCCCGTTTCTCCCCCACCCTAATGCTCATCACATGTGATGCCGGCTCACAGCCCAGGGGCTCCCCGCATTAGCCTGCAGGATGGCCTGACCGGGCCCCGTCCTGGCCCTGGCTTGGGCACAGGCGGGGAGGCAGTGGCACCCTTCAGGGCTTTCCTGAATCGGGGCCCCAGGGAGCTGCTGGCTGCCTGGTGTCATGGGAGCTGCGGGCGGGCTGACTCCGGCAGGGTGCGGCTCTTGCTCTCTGACAATCTTCTTCATGCTGGTGCGTGAAGCTGGGGTAATGCAGCGGCGAACCAGCCGGTCCCATCACAGCTGTGTGCCCCTCCGTGTAGCTAGCCAGAAGTGGGCTCCCAGCACCTCTGCTGCCCACTCACACTCCCAGAGCTCACCCCTAAATCTCGCACCCCCAAATCCCTCACCCCCAGAACATAAGAACGGCTGTACTGGGTCAGACCAAAGGTCCATCTAGCCCAGTAGCCTGTCTACCGACAGCGGCCAACACCAGGTGCCCCAGAGAGGGTGGACCGAAGACAATGATCAAGCGATTTGTCTCCTGCCATCCCTCTCCAGCCTCTGACAAACAGAGGCCAAGGACACCATTTTATCCCCTGGCTAATAGCCTTTTATGGACCTAACCTCCATGAAATTATCTAGCTTCTCTTTAAACTCTATTATAGTCCTAGCCTTCACAGCCACCTCTGGCAAGGAGTTCCACAGGTTGACTACACGCTGTGTGAAGAAGAACAGAAAAGTCCCAGTTGTTTTAACCTCTCTTCATATGGGACCCATTCTAAACCCCTCGTCTCACACCCCTCAGATCTCGCACCCCCAGATCTCTCTGAGGCAGAGATCCCGGCACGTTGCCATTCAGTTGCCACTTAATCTGAATTAACCCCCCCACCCGCTGGCAATGCTAGTCCAGACACCTCATGGGACTGTCCCAGGACCGAGCCATCGTTTCTCCTGGGCTGGCTCTGCCCCCCAACGTCACAGCAAAGCCACGCACAGCATGTGTCATGGAACCGCTCACGCACACAGCCCATGGGGTAGCCAGGTGTCCGGTTTTGGACCAGACTGTCCGGTATTTGAGCTTTCTGTCCGGGAAACCAATGGAGAAAATAGAACTGTCGGTCTATTCTAAGTAGGATGTATTGTCGATTGGGATGTCCTGGCCAGTGTGTCCGGTATTGTTGTTGAAACCATCTGGCAACCCTACTGGCCCAACCGACCAGCGTGGAGCAACACAACTAGAGACGCAACCGGCGGCGCTGAGCACGCCCCATTGCGATGAAGTTTCGGCTGCCGAGGCTGCCTAGCTACTAGCTGTGCGGCTGAGGAGACAGTGTTGCCCAGGGGCAGTTGCTCTGGTTTGGGGAGAGGAACGGAGAAAAGACTGGGAGCACAACAGGCTCGGGTTACAGCACGCGTGCAGCGGTTTGGTGTTTTACCCCTGCCCCACGCTCTCCGCTCACCCCTCCGGCGTTCGCCGTGCGCTGGGAGCTCAGCAGGAGGAAGTGATAACCCAAGCCACAGGGCGCTTGGTGCACATCTCAGACCCGGCCTGGGGCCGTGGGGGTACTGCAGGGAGCAATCCAGCCCCGCCGGGAGGCACCGATGCGCTGCCCGGAGCTACGTCCTTTCGGCGAAAATCGGAGCTGCCGTGTGACCCCTTTTCCGTGTCTCTCACAGAGCTGGGCCTGCCCCAGAGTGTGCTGGGGGCTTTGCTAAGCCCATGGCCAGACCGACGGGCCAATGGGTCCTCACAGGTGTAGGACCCGGGCCTACCACTGAGGGCATGAGAAGTCCTGGGTGGCTCCTATCTAGGTGCCTCACCATAGGCACCCAGGTAGGAAAACGCAGGCCTAAGCCCCTACTCAGCACCCAAACACATGGCTTGATGCTCACCCCCGCCCCGGGGCCTACATGAGAAGCGGCCCCTGACTGGCCCGTTGCATGGGACTGTCTGGGCCACGGGGGCTCAGGAGGCCGCTGTGCTCAGGCCTGACCCAAATTCCCCTCAGAGCACGAAACACCCGCCAAGGCTGAGGCCGGATCCCGTGGGAAGTTCACACGCGACCCGGACACGTTCAGGCTCTGGGCTGAACCAACGAAGCCACTTCTGAGTCACCCTGATGGGCGCCCGCCTGGCGCCTTGGGGCACCGTTTCTGCCCATGCAACGGGCGGAGACCCTGCGGCTAGGACAGGGTTGTGCGCTCAGCAGGGGTGAGGATGGCAAAGCCAGGGGTGAGCAGGAAGAGCCCTAACCCTTCCTCCAGCAAGTCCATCTGTGGGCCGAGAACCAGCAGAATCTAACACCCAACCCAGATCAATTTTTCAGGACCTGGACATAAGACCATCACGTGAGAACATAAGAGCGGCCAGACTGGGACAGACCAAAGACCCTACCCAGCCTGGCTAACAGCCAGTGATGAACCTAACCTCTATGAATTTATCTAGTTTGCTTTTGAACCCTGTTAAAATCCTGGTCTTCGCAACTTCCTCTGGCAAGGAGTTCCACAGGTTAATTGCGCACTGTGTGAATAAAACCAGCTCAGGCCAGGCCCTGGACAGCCAGCATCAAACACAATACTTTCCTGACTGGAGACAGAAGGGAGCTGGGATCAGGGGGCAACAGGCTAGGATCCCCACAAGGATTTTCCTGCTCTCACATGTCTGAGGAGAGGGTTTCTTTTCAGCACTACCCAGCTATCTCAGGCCACATTCTCAGCAGGTACAACTTGCCCCAGGAGGCTCCAAGCCCCTTTGCCACTGCCCCACTGGTGTTGTACAGCCAAATAGGCAGCTGTCAGCCTGGCTTTAGAAACCTGGCCAAACTATCAGCTCACAGTGCCTGGAACACGCCCTGACGTCTTGGCCGTGGGGCGCCCGGTCGCTTGGCTGTGTCCCTATCTCCCCGGCGCAGCTCAGCAGGCCCCCACACCCAGAGAGCCCGGCCCCCCTTCCGCCCTCCCTGGCAGCTTTGATAAAGGTGGGGGGATGAGACACACGACTGCCCTCTGAGATACACCGTGGCTCGGCCCTGTTTGTTCCCTCGGGGTCACAAGCCCGCAGAGCCCAGCGGGGCCTGGAGACAGGCCGCACACTGGTCTGGTTCGCCCCGGCATTGCTCCGTTTCCCTTCAGTTCCGGCTGAGCTCCGCCTGCGTCGCAGTGGGGTGGCACGGTGGGAAAGGGGGCATTGGGATATCTGGGCAGCACAAGCCCTGCTCCTGGCCAGGGATCAGACCAGGGCCCCTTCTAGCAGCCCTAGGATTCTCTGCCGTTGTTGGCAAAGGCAGGGCAGAGGGACAAGGCTAGAGAGCGGGGTCTTGTGCACCATGGCCGTGCACCATTTACACTAGTGCAAAGTGAGCGTACAGCACTGCTAAAGGAGAAGGACACGGTCTGAGTCTCATTTGCCCAGAGACCCCAGAGATTTACGTAAGAACATAAGAAAGGCCAGGCTGCGTCACACCAACGATCCATACAGCCCAGTGCCCTGTCTGCCCACAGTGGCCAATACCAGGTGCCCCAGAGGGAGTGGATACAACAGGCAACCCTGTCGCCCACCTCCGGAGAAACAGAGGCTGGGGACACCATTCCTACCCACCCTGGCTAATAGCCACTGATGGACATATCCTCCATGCATCTATCTAGCTCTTTTGTGAACCCTGTTAGAGGCCTAGTCTTCATCACATCCTCTGGCAAGGAGTTCCACACGTTGACTGTCCGCTGAAGGAAGAAAAACTTCCTTTTGTTTGTTTTAAACCTGCTGCCTATTCATTTCATTTGGTGACCCCTAACTCTTATCTTGTGGAAATATGTAAATAAGTTGCCCTTAATTCACTTTCTCCACACCACTCATGATTTTATAGACCTCTATCATATCCCCCTCAGTCTCCTCTTTTCTAAACTGAAAAGTCCCAGTCTTTTTAATCTCTCTTCATATGGGACCCGTTCCAAACCCCTAATCATTTTTGTTGCCCTTTTCTGAACCTTTTCCAATGCCAAGATATGTTTTTTGAGATGAGGCAACCACATCGGTACACAGTATTCAAGATGTGGGCGTGCCATGGGTTTATATAGAGGCAATAAGATATTCTCTGTCTTATTCTCAATCCCTTTTTTAATGATTCCTAACAGTCTATTTGGTTTTTTGTGTGTCACTGCACACTGCGTGGATGTTTTCAGAGAATTAGCCACAATGACTCCAAGATCTCTCTCCTGAGTAGTTGTAGCTAAATGAATCCCCATCATATTGTATGTCTAGTTGGGATTATTTTTCCAATGTGCATTACTTTACAGTTATGAACATAAAATTTCATTTGCTATTTTGTTGCCCAGTCACTCAGTTTGGTGAGAGCTCTACACAGCCTGCTTTTTACTTTACACACCTTACACGCTCCCAGGGACAGCATGTCCAGCCCTTCCTCCCTCCCCCCCACAGCTGACGTTTGCCTTGCACACACGTGCAACCCCTCGAACCCAGCACCCCCAGGCATGTACACACTGAGCCGTACTGGAATCCAGCCCACCGGCAACGTCAGGAAGCGTGTATATCAGAAGAGTGGCTCTCCGCCGTTCCAGATCACTGCACCCCTTTCAGGAGCCTGATCGTCTGGCCTGCCCCAACTTCTTCCACATTCAGAAATGACTCACTTACAAAATCAGATCTCAAGTTCATATAAGAACGTAGGAACGGCCAGGCTGGGTCAGACGAAAGGTCCATCTCGCCACGTGTCCTGTCTGCCCACAGTGGCCAATGCCAAGTGCCCCAAAGGGAATGAACAGAAACAGGGAATCGTCTCTGGATCCCTCTCCTGTCGTCCAATTTCAGCTTCTGACAAACGGAGGCCGGGGCACCGTACCTACCCCACCCCTGGCTAATAAGTATTGCTGGACCTAACCTCCATGCATCTATCTAGTTCTTTTTTGAACGCTGTTAAAGTCCTGGTTTTCCCAACATCCCCTGCAGGGCCGGCCCGAGCCCTTTTGGCATCCTGGATCCAGGCGCACGGCGCTGCCCCTGGTCGCATGGCGCATGTGTGGCCCAGTCCCCCCAGGATATGTGGGCCCGCCCCCAGGGCACACGACATGTGGGCGGGCTGGCCACGGCTGCTGGTCATGGACGTTGGAGGCCTCCCCCCAAACCTGGATGAGGTCCACGATCTCCGCACTAGACCAGGCGGGTGCCCGCCTCTTGCGGCCCCGGGCAGGCTCCTAGGAGCCACCAGCCTGGTCCTGGGAAGAGGGGGAGGGCTGGGTGGCAGCGGGTGGCTGGCTCGTGCCATGCCAGGTGCAGGGTCTGCTGCCTGGGTGCTGGCAGGCTTGCACCTGGCACGGGCACCATAGCCAGCCCGTGCCCCTTTAAGGGCGCTGGGGCCAGGAGGGGGGCAGAAGAGTTTCCCCGGTGGTGCCCAGAGAGGCCACCAGGGCAAGCTGGGAAGGGCTAGCCTCCCACTAGTTCGAATTAAGGGGCTACACAGCCCTTAATTCGAACAACTTAATTTGAACTCGGCGTTAGTCCTCGTGGAATGACCTAGTTTGAATTAAGTTCGAACTAGCGGTTTGTATGTGTAGACGCTATGAAAGTTAATTGGAACAGCTCTTAGTTCGAATTAACTTTGTAGTGTAGACATACCCTAACTTTTCTTTACTTACTTTCTCCACGCCAGGCATGATTTTATCCACCTCCATCATATCCCCCCTTAGTCTCCTCTTTTCTAAACGGAAACATCCCCGGCTTGTTCATGTCTCTTGAAACGGGCCCCGTGCCAAACCCCTCATCATTTTGGTTGTTCTCCTCTTCCTTCCCCTCCCCCCTTCACACCCCTCACTTCTTGTATCAGCACAACATGGGAGCTGCCCCATGGGGTCTGACCAGCTCCCATCTAGCCCCTGGCCAGAGTGCCAGGGTGATCATGGAGTGACCTGCCCCGTCTTCCACTCCCGGCTGCTGCCGCTCGGCAGACTGGTCACCCCGAGCCCAGAGACGGCTACCACCGCGGGAACCAGGGCTCTGCCTGCCTTTCTGTGGGGAGCCCAGCAGGTCTGAGGGCCCGTCAGAGATCTGTCATGTCAGTAGGAAGCGTCACTAGTAGGAGAGACGCAAACCCAGGGCGCAGAAAGGGCATTTCTACCCATTCCAACCGAAACCCCCACTGGCTCCCTCGCCTCTGCTCCCTACGAGAACTTGCCGACACTGTGAGCCAACGGCAGGAGAAAACACTGTTTCATGGAAAGTTTTAACAATCCCCTTTCTCTGTGTGTGTGTGTGTGTGTGTGTGTGTGTGTGTGTGTGAGAGAGAGAGAGAGAGAGAGAGAGAGAGGTTTTAACATTCCCCTTGGTGTGGGGGTGTGGGGTGTGTGTGAGAGAGAGGTTTTAACATTCCCCTTTGTGTGGGTTTGTGGGTGTGTGTGTGTGTGTGTGTGTGTGTGTGTGAGAGAGAGAGAGAGAGAGAGAGAGAGAGAGAGGTTTTAACATTCCCCTTGGTGTGGGTTTGTGGGTGGGTGTGTGTGTGTGTGTGAGAGAGAGAGAGAGAGAGAGAGAGAGAGAGAGAGAGAGAGAGGTTTTAACATTCCCCTTGGTGTGGGTGTGTGTGTATGTGTTACGTTTAAACATTCCCTTCAGAAGATGTGTGTGTGAGAGGGAAAGAGAGAGAGGTTTTAACATTCCCCTTTGTGCAGGTGTGTGGGTGTGGATGTCAGGTTTTAGCACCCCCTTTGTGTGTGTGTGTGTATGTGTATGTGTTAGGTTTAAACATTCCCTTCAGAAGGTGTGTGTGTGTGTGTAGGCAGAGGGAGAGAGCGAGAGAACATTTACAGCGGTGTCAGAATTAGAACTCGGATTAGCAAAGTGTTTAATGGATTCAAATGTCCGGGTTGATTGATGATTTCAGTGTGAGGCGGCAGAAAGGCACTTCCCAGGATGACACAAACGGAGGGAAAACCCCAGGTCACTTTGCCTTGTCCCCTGGGGGAGGGGAGGCTGGTCCCTCCCAGTGTGTGTCCTGGTGTGCAGTCTAGCTGTGCGTTAATGGGCTCAGGTAGGGTGCGGGGGCAGGTTTGGGGTGGTATTTAGAAAGGAGCACACATGATTTAACTCCCTGGTTCCCAGTTCTCCCCCACAGTCCGGAGGGCCCGTCAGCGAGGCGGGCGGGTGTGTACCACAGAGATGGAAACCAAGGCCGGCTGCGGCCCACATGGAGGTAGATTTATCTGCCATGGGCAGCCGCCGCGCCTGGCGAGTTATCAGCCCGGTGGGAGGGGGCTGCGCTCTTCTCTGAAAGAGGCCACCCGAGCTGGGTCCCTGGCTCGCCGTGCACCGCCCGTTTCTGTGCCGTGTGAGTGAGGCACAAAACGCAGCGGGCCCGGGCCGTCGAGCGATTCCATCGCTGCTGCTCTGCTGGGCTCAAGGGAGTTGGGCTGACAGCGGAGGGGCCATGAATTGGTCCCCAAATTCATTCTGTGAAGAACCGCATCCTGAGGCCATCGCTGGTCACTGTGGGCTATGCTCACCGAGGCTGGGTGAACGCCAGAGAGTCGGGACCCCAGGAGATCGGGCGGGATCACCTGCCCTGTGGGGAGCAGACCCCCCCCTGAAAATTTTCACACCCCTTGTTCAGACTAAAGCCCTAAAAGGATGGGGAGCCACTCGGAATTGCAGGCCGGACCCTCTCCTGCCTGGGCAGTCCCCTGCAGCTAGGCCCAGGGGGTGCAAACTGCCATGGAGCCATCTGTCTGGGTTCTGTGCCCAGCTGGCCCTCCCACTGCACAGGGCGAAAGGCAATGGGAGCCCAGGCCGGCACAGAGCTCTGTGTCGCCGGGTCAGATCCTCAGCAGGCACAAACAGGCACCGTGCCATGGACAGGACTGGCGCCCATTAACCCCTGCTGAAACTTTGTCACCAAGGGAGAGCTGAAGCAGGCATGTGTCTGCACTGACCACACTGTGCACAATCGCAGTGAGAACCTGCCCCGGGGGTGCACGTCTGTCTGCATTGACCACACTGTGCACAATCGCAGTGAGAACCTGCCCCGGGGGTGCACGTCTGTCTGCACTGACCACACTGTGCACAATCACAGTGAGAACCTGCCCCGGGGGTGCACGTCTGTCTGCACTGACCACACTGTGCACAATCGCAGTGAGAACCTGCCCCGGGGGTGCACGCATGTCTGCACTGACCACACTGAGCACAATCGTAGTTAGAACCTGCCCCGGGGGTGCATGTCTGTCTGCACTGACCACACTGTGCACAATCGTAGTTAGAACCTGCCCCGGGGGTGCACGTCTGTCTGCACTGACCACACTGCGCACAATCGCAGTGAGAACCTGCCCCGGGGGTGCATGTCTGTCTGCACTGACCACACTGCGCACAATCGCAGTGAGAACCTGCCCCGGGGGTGCACGTCTGTCTGCACTGACCACACTGTGCACAATCGCAGTGAGAACCTGCCCCGGGGGTGCACGCATGTCTGCACTGACCACACTGTGCACAATTGCAGTGAAAACCTGCCCCAGAGGTGCAAATGTGTCTCCACAAACTTCACTGTGCACAAACTCAGTGAAACCTGCTCCAGGGAGGCGTGTCTGTCTGCACTGACCACACAGTGCACAAATGCAGTAAAACCTGCCCCAGGGGGCACACGCGTCTCTGCACTGACCGCACTGCACACAAACAGTGAAACCTGCCCCGGGGGACACACGTGTCTCTGCACTGACTGCACTGCACACAAACGCAGTGAAACCTGCCCCGGGGGGCACACGTGTCTCTGCACTTACCGCACTGCACACAAACACAGTGAAACCTGCCCCGGGGGGCACACGTGTCTCTGCACTTACCGCACTGCACACAAACACAGTGAAACCTGCCCCGGGGGGCACACGTGTCTCTGCACTGACCGCACTGCACACAAACGCAGTGAAACCTGCCCTGGGGGACACACGTGTCTCTACACTGACCGCACTGCACACAAACGCAGTGAAACCTGCCCCGGGGGGCACACGTGTCTCTGCACTGACCGCACTGCACACCAACGCAGTGAAACCTGCCCCGGGGGACACACGTGTCTCTGCACTGACCGCACTGCACACAAACACAGTGAAACCTGCCCTGGGGGACACACGTGTCTCTACACTGACCGCACTGCACACAAACACAGTGAAACCTGCCCCGGGGGGCACACGTGTCTCTGCACTGACCGCACTGCACACCAACGCAGTGAAACCTGCCCCGGGGGACACACGCGCCTCTGCACTGACCGCACTGCACACAAACGCAGTGAAACCTGCCCTGGGGGACACACGTGTCTCTGCACTGACCGCACTGCACACAAACACAGTGAAACCTGCCCCGGGAGGCACACGTGTCTCTGCACTGACCGTACTGCACACAAACGCAGTGAAACCTGCCCCGGGGGACACACGCGCCTCTGCACTGACTGCACTGCACACAAACGCAGTGAAACCTGCCCTGGGGGACACACGTTTCTCTACACTGACCGCACTGCACACAAACACAGTGAAACCTGCCCCGGGGGACACACGTGTCTCTGCACTGACCGCACTGCACACAAACACAGTGAAACCTGCCCCGAGGGACACACGTGTCTCTGCACTGACCGCACTGCACACAAACACAGTGAAACCTGCCCCGAGGGACACACGTGTCTCTGCACTGACCGCACTGCACACAAACGCAGTGAAACCTGCCCCGGGGGACACACGTGTCTCTGCACTGACCGCACTGCACACAAACTCAGTGAAACCTGCCCCGGGGGACACACGTGTCTCTGCACTGACCGCACTGCACACAAACACAGTGAAACCTGCCCCGGGGGACACACGTGTCTCTGCACTGACCGCACTGCACACAAACACAGTGAAACCTGCCCAGGGCAGGTGCATGTGTCCAGGAGCCAGCAATGGGCCTTAGAGAGTGACCGTCCGCAGACCCCAGCCTGGGCAGGTCCCAAGGGATTCACACCCCTGACCACAGGGCCAGACCCTTCCCCCGTGTGAATGGGTGTACTCGGCATGGCTCTGTCACTTTGCACCAGTCGGGGATCTGGCTTTCGGGTGCCCCTCTGGGCAGGGGGGTCTTCCCCCCACTTCACGGGCCCTGTCCCGTCCGACAGAGGACAAGGGCTAAGGGCCGGCGGGCTGACGTCCTGTCTGTGTGTCATTCTGCCCCTGGGCCTCGGGCCCGAGGGTGGGGGAGGCGCACGCTGTGCGGAAGGGGCAGTGAATGGAACGTGTCTATCGAGCCGGCCGGGGGCCCCGACGCACCAGAACACCCCCGGCCCCCGCGGACCTGGCCAGTGGACTGTCCCCTCCCCAGCCAGCGCAGACCCACCCCCGGGCTGACCAATGGCCAGGAGGGGGAGGAGCCGAGGCCAGAGGATAAAGGTCCGGCCGAGGGCCGGCCACTCATCTCCTCGTTCCCATCAGCCGCCTCTGCAAGCGACCCCCTGCCCGCCACCATGGTGCACTGGACAGCCGAGGAGAAGCAGTTCATTACCAGCCTGTGGGGCAAGGTGGACGTGGCCGAATGCGGGGGCGAAGCCCTGGCCAGGTAGGCTCAGCCCCCCTGGCCTCTGCCCCCCGGCCCCCCGGCCGCTCCCGTGCTCACCCCGGGTGTGTCTTTCCCCAGGCTGCTGATCGTCTACCCCTGGACCCAGCGGTTCTTCTCCTCCTTCGGGAACCTCTCCAGCCCCACGGCCATCCTGGGCAACCCCAAGGTGCGGGCCCACGGCAAGAAGGTGCTGACCTCCTTCGGGGAGGCCGTGAAGAACCTGGACAGCGTGAAGGCCACCTACGCCAAGCTGAGCGAGCTGCACTGCAACAAGCTGCACGTGGACCCCGAGAACTTCCGGGTGAGTCGGGCGGCGGGGTCCCCTCCCCAGGACAGGACAGGGCCGCACAGTGGGTCTCCCCTGGGGGCTTGGCAGAGCACGGTCCCAGAGGGGCACTGGGTGACCATCCAGTCCAAGGTGCCAGGCCTGCGTGAGCAGCGTCGTCCCTCGGGAGGGCTCCAGGCCGCAGTATCGCAGCTGGCACGCTGCCGAGGCTGCCTGGGAGCGGGATCCGGAGGCAGGCATGGGGCGCTCTGAGGGGGGCGTGATATGAGTCGGGGCCATGAGAAATAGCAGCGACGAGGGGAGGGGATTGAGAGGGGTCTATGGATGGGGGGGGCAGGCTTGGTGGACTGGGCCCTTTAGTGGGTGCCATGTGCTGCTCCCCCCAAAGCCGCTGACCCCATAGAAGCCCCCCTTCTTGGCTCTCTGGGCTGGGGCTGGCAGCAAGAGGGGAAGGTGCTGAGGAAACCCCAAGGCAGACCTGGGGTGCAGGGCTCTCCAGGGGGAGCCCCCAGGGTCCTGGGGAGATGTAGGCGAGGCTGAGATGTGCAGGACAGAGATGCTCAGGGATGACGGGGGGTGGGGGGTGGAAGCAAGGGGAAGGCCGGCAAGGGGTGGGGGGCCAGGAGGGGGGAAGGCTTGGTGTGAGAGGAAGGGGTCTGAGCCAGTCGGAGTCACCTTCCCCTGGTGGGGTGGGGAAGTAAAGGCCGAGAACCCCCCTCCCCCACTCCCCAGCCCCACTCCAGCCCCATTGTGAGCACCGAAGTCGCTTAACAGCCCTGTGCTGTCCGGGCCCCCCAAGAAGAAGCCGACAGTCGGGGGGCTGGGAGGCACAGAGCAGCCGCCCAGCAGGACCTGGGGGGGTCGGTGCCGGGTTGACCGGGGCCCGTTTTCTTCCTTCTCCCCCTCAGCTCCTGGGCGACATCCTGGTGATCGTCCTGGCCTCCCACTTCGGGAAGGAGTTCACTCCGGCCTGCCAGGCCGCCTGGCAGAAGCTGGTGGGCGTGGTGGCCCACGCGCTGGCCCACCAGTACCACTGAGCCCCCGCAGCGCCCCGCGGGAGGGAGAGAGCCGGCCTCGGTCCAGGCACACCGGCGCGGCGCGCGTGGAAAGGCCCCTCGGGGCACCAATGGCTGTAACAGTCCAATAAAACCCACCCTGCGCTTGCCGACAGTCCCTGTGTCTCTGTGCATGGGGAATCCTGGGGGTTGGGGGCAGCAGGGAGAGGGTTGGGGGGCTCACTCAGAGGCTGGTTTGTCCCCTGTGTTCTCTAAGGAGCGTGGCCTCCTCAGTCCCCGTGTTCGAGCCGCTAGGCTGGTCGATTGGCCACACAACAGGCCATAAAATGGAGTTGCCGCCGTCTGGGCCGCTCGGTTCATCAGTAACGTCTTCTAAAGTCGCTGTATCGGGAGGCGGCCGGTCTCCCCTCCCACACCATGCCCAGTCCCTCGCCCCTCGTCTGTTTCTTTGCCTCTTTGGGATGCCAGGCCTGCAAAGAGGAGCACACAGAACGAGTGGTGGGCTTGGAGGCTGTGAATCCGTGCGTCTCCCTGTTTGTTCTCTGCCTCCCTGGCCCGTGGGGAGAACAGGAGGGCTTGCATTGCCCCCCAGCAACGGCTGGCACTTGCAGAGCTCCACTAAGGTCATGGCTGTAATCTACTCTCATGCTTCAGGGCTTCAGCTTGCCAGGGTCAGGAAGGAATTTCATTGAGTCATAGAATCCCAGGGCGGGCAGAGACCTCAGGAGTCATCGAGTCCAGCCCCCTGCCCAAAGCAGGACCAGCCCAACTCAATCAACCCAGCCAGGGCTTGGTCAAGCAGGGGCTTAGAAACCTCTAGGGATGGAGATTCCACCCCCTCCCTAGGGAACCCAGCCCAGCGCTTCCCCACCCGCCTAGGGAAACAGAGACAGGCAGCTGTACATGGAAGGGGGTAGAGGAAGAGGTGGTCCTGATCCCTTCTGCCCTGCAGGGGGCAGGGGGCTGACTGAAGGGGGAATTTGTAGTCCCTGAATATGGCTGGGGAGAGACGGGTGGGGTGGGGGGATGCCGCACAAGGTTGAGTCCTTTCCTCTGACTCACAGAGCTGGAAAGCAACCAGCTGAAGGACACGGGCTTGCGACCAATACGCCCCTCCCCTACAGCCCGCTCGCCAGGCTGAGATGCCCACGGCTGTGGGAGTTGGGTTTGCTGAGTCTGCGGAAGAGAAGAGAGGGGGGATTTGAGAGCAGCCTGCGACTTCCTGAAGGGGGGTTCCAAAGAGGCTGGAGAGAGGCTGTTCTCAGTAGTGACAGATGCAGAACAAGGAGCAATGGGCTCAAGTTGATGTGGGGCAGGTTTAGGCTGGATATTAGGAAAAACGATTTCCCTAGGTGGGTGGGGAAGCGCAGGGCTGGGTTCCCTGGAGAGGGGTGGAATCTCCATCCCTAGAGGTGTTTAAGTCCCGGCTTGACCAAGCCCTGGCTGGGGTGATGGAGTCGGGGTCGGGCCTGCTTTGGGCAGGGGGCTGCACTCGGTGACTCCTGAGGGCTCTGCCCGCCCTGGATTCTGTGCTGATATGCAAACATCGCAAGTCAGCTCCCCCCTCCCCTCCCCTCACCTCCCCTCCCCGAAAGTTATGAGATTGGCTTCGGCATCATCCGATTTTAACAACAGGGCCCCCAGGGCCCCTTTCCTTTGCCTTTTGGTTCCCGAACCCGGGGGCGTCACGGTTTCCAGCTTGTCTCTTGCCCCAGAGCAGGCTGGGAACAGCCCACTGTCTGTGAGACAAAAGCTGAAATGTTCACCTCCCCACATGACTCCAGCAGCTGGGGCTTGCAGACCCCCCCAATATCCGCGCAGCCGGGGCTAAGATGGGGAGACCCAGCAGCCCTGGTTCTGCACCCCGCTTCCGACCTCTCTGCAGGCCTGCGCTCCCCGGGAAGCCCAAGTTCTCAGCGCCCCACATGAGGCCGGCACCCGCCTCGTTTCATTGCTGCTGCGAATCCTTCCAGGCGGTGAAGCAGGAACACGGGGCTCAGGGAACTGGCGGCCTTTGGTCTCGGCAGGTTTCTGCGCACAGAGCGGGAGGCTGAAGGCCGGGGGAAGGGGCTGGTCTGACTCCCCCAGGCCTTGGGTGCCCACCCCAGGGCTCCCTGTACAAAGTGGCCTTTCTCTCCCGCCCTGTCCTGTCTCACTTGAGGGAAAGCTCTTGGAGAAGGGGCTGTCCTCCCGGCTGGGCCTAGGTTGTGGAGGTGTGTGAAAAAAATCCTGCACACCCCCTCCCCCAGAGTGGAGCCAGCCAAAGTCCCAGTGTAGACAAATTGGGGCGGGCACCGGCACGCTCTGGTGCGGGTAGTTATTCGGATGGCAGGAGCGATGCTGGAGAAGGACATCGGTGCCTGGCGTAGGCCGCATCTCTAGGAGGCTTTCCAGTGCCGACAAGGCCTTGCTCCGTGTCTGTCCGCAGGCTGGACCAGCCCCGCTCCTGTCCGTGGGCCTAGGAGCTGGCGTGACGCAGGGTCTGGGAGGTGGGGTGGGTCACGAGCCAGCAATGCCATGCGGTTGCGAAAAACGCCAATGCAAGGCGAGGGGTATGAACAGCGGCGTAGCAAGCGAGACAAGGGTGGGGACAGTACTCCCCACTGGTTAGACCCCGGCTGGAGTGCTGGGGGCCAGTTTGGCCACCATTGTGTAGGAAGAGTGTAGAGCAGGGGTGGAGAAAATGAGTCAGGGGCCGCACACCAGGGAGAAGGGGGCTGGTTCCAGGCAAGTCTGGGGGCCCCGGGCCTAAGATTCCCCACCCCTGGACTGTAGAGAAACTGGAGATGATCCAGAGGCGAGAGACAAAGACGATCCAAGGGATGGCGCCCAAGAAGGACCTGGGGGGGGGTTAGTTTGGAAAAGAGGAGAATACGGGAGCGGGGCACAGGACAGCAACCCTCAGACCCTCGCAAGGCTGCCGGGCAAAAGGGGAAACGTCATTTAGCGTTGGAAAGGGCGGGGTTACAGGTTGGTACCCCCCAGCCAGCCCTCAGCGCCGCCCTGAGCGTGCTGCACGGGGCGCCGGCGGCGATTTATAGGGTCCACGGCTCCGGCTGCAGCTGTGGCCGCGGTAACAGCAAAGGCCACCCGGAGCTCTGGGCTCTTTTAAATCTCCTTTGCCCTTCGGCTCTCCCCCCTTCGGTCACCCTGCTCAGAGCATCTGGCTGGGACACGGCCAACCCAAGATGGTGGCAGGAGTCAGACTAGCAGACCCTTGGTCCCCTTCTCCCTTGGGCTCTATGAGTCTAGGGTCACACAGGGCTCTCCCCAGCCCACACGCTAATCGGACCAAGGGACATGTGCTAGCCTCTGCCCCTCGCCTGCCTGACACCCATCAATCCATGGGCCATGGCCCCCTCACACACACTCCCCCGACGTGCCAAGGGCTTGTCAGCGCTGGCGCAGGAGACACTGACGGCAGGTGGAAGTCTTAAGCAGCAGCTACACCAAAGCATCCTGTGTCCTGCTCTCTCCCGAAGTCTGCGGGTATCATCTCTGCCCAGGAAAAGTTGGGGTATGTCCACACTACAAAGTTAATTCGAACTAGCAACCGCTGCCTAGGCGCTACACATGCAAACCGCTAGTTCGAACTTAATTCAAACTAGGGGAGCACTTAATTCGAACTAGGGAAACCTCATTCCACGAGGACTAACGCCTAGTTCGAATTAAGGGCTGTCTAGCCCCTTAATTCGAACTAGTGGGAGGCTAGCCCTCCCCAGCTTGCCCTGGTGGCCACTCTGGGCACAACCAGGGAATCTCTTCTGCCCCCCTCCTGGCCCCGGAGCCCTTAAAGGGGCATGGTCTGGCTAGGATGCCCGTGCCAGGTGCAAACCTGCCAGCACCCAGCCAGCAGACCCTGCACCTGGCACGGCACAAGCCAGCCACCCGCTGCCACCCAGCCCTCCGCCTCTTCCCGGGAGCAGGCTGGCGGCTCCCGGGAGCTTGCCCTGGACCGCAAGAGGCAGGCGCCCACCTGGTCTAATGCGGAGATCGTGGACCTCATGGAGGTGTGGGGGAGGCCTCCAACATCCACAACCTCCGCACTAGGCACAGGAAAGTGGCCGTCTAGGGCAGGATAGCTGCCAGCCTGGCCACCAAAGGTCACATGCAAACCCAGGAGCAGGTTTGCATGAAAATCAAGGTGGTCCAGTGAGACCCCTGAACCTGAGCCCTGAGCTTAGAACATAAGAACATAAGAACGGCCGTACTGGGTCAGACCAAAGGTCCATCTAGCCCAGTAGCCTGTCTGCCGACAGCGGCCAACACCAACTACCCCAAAGGGGATGGACTGAAGACAATGACCAAGCCATTTGTCTCGTGCCATCCATCTCCAGCCTTCCACAAACAGAGGTCAGGGACACCGTTCCTACCCCCTGGCTAATAGCACTCCATGGACCCAACCTCCATGACTTTATCTAACTTCTCTTTAAACTCTGTTCTAGTTCTAGCCTTCACAGCCTCCTGTGGCAAGGAGTTCCACAGGTTGACTATGCACTGTGTGAAGAACTTTCTTTTATTAGTCTGAAGCTTGCTACCCATTAATTTAATTTGGTGTCCTCTAGTCCTTATATTATGGGAACTAATGAAGAACTTTTCTTTATTCACCCTCTTCACACCACTCATGATTTTATAGACCTCTATCCTATCCCCCCTCGGTCTCCTCTTTTCTAAGCTGAAAAGTCCCAGTCTCTTTAGCCTCTCTTCATATGGGACCTGTTCCAAACCCCTCATCATTGTAGTTGCCCTTTTTGGAACCCTTTCCAAGGCCAAAATATCTTTTCTGGGGTGAGGAGATCACATCTGTACACAGTACTGAAGATATGGGCGTACAATAGTTTGATACTTCCCCTCCTCCTTCTTCCCCTGGCTTCCCCCTTCCAGCTCCCTCCTCCCAGGTTTCCCCCTCCCCTCTCCCACCCTCTCTCTTCCCCACTCTCTCCTCCTTTTCCCAGTCTCCCCAGAGGTTAATTCCCCCCCCCCCCAGTTTTGTTAAATAAAGAGAGTTTCTATTTTTGAACACACGTGTTCTTTATTTTGTACATCAGGAAGCGGGGCTAGGGAGGGGTAAGTGGAAGGAGGTGAGGGAGAAATGGGGTACGAGCCCCCGATGGGGAGGACTGGGCTGGCTCTGCAGGCTCCTCGGGGTGGAAGCTCTCCTGCGGCCCCCCAATTGACCCTCCCCGGATGACAGCCTGCGGCAAGTGCAGCCGGGCTGATGGCCGAGTGCTGTGATGTGCCGAGTGTGGGCATTCAGGGCACTTCAAGACAGGACTGCTTTGCTGTCCCTCATCGAGGTAGACAAGCGAGCGGGGAACCCTGAGAACTGTCTGTCCAGGGTGGGGGTCGGGTCCCTTTAAGCACAGCCCTCGGCTAACCTGAGACAGAAGCGCCATACTCTTACGTCCTAACCTGATGCCCTGCCGGCACTGTTTCCGGCTAACCTTAACCTCGGTTCAGGGTCTGCTCAACGTGGACATGCTAGTTCAAATTAGCAAAACGCTCATTCAAATTAGTTTTTAGGTCTAGATGCCCTAGTTCCAATTAGCTTAGTTCAAATTAACTAATTTGAATTGTTAGTTCGAATTAGTGCTGTAGTGTAGACAGACCCTTATTTACTTGTTCCCATAACGTAAGAACTAGGGGTCACCAAATGAAATGAATAGGCAGCAGGTTTAAAACAAACCAAAGGAAGTTTTTTCTCCACGTCTTTCCCCAAGTGCAGTGCCCAAAACAGGAGGCAGAGCCCAGCCGAGGCCTCACTAGTGCAGGGCAGAGCCGGACAATGCCTCCTTGTCTCTCCCATACTTCGCTCTTGCTGATCCAGGCCAGAGAGGGCCGAGGGGGGACCTGGTAACAGACCTCAGCAGACCAGGCCAGAATCTCCACTTGTTCACTGCAGCACCACACCGCTACCGCAGTTTTCGTTTGTGATCTGCGCTAGCCCCTGCGCAATGTTTTCTCTCATTTTTTCCCTCCATGTGCAGAATAAATTTTGTTCTGTGCACTGAGGCATGTGCGGATGGGCACCACCAGCAGAAACACAGGCTGCCAGATGTGGGCGCTCTGCTAATCAGCTGGGCAGCACCTGCCTCTCCCCTGGGTGCCCACCCAAGTGCTCGGCTTACAAGGAACTCTGCCCCCCTGCTTTGGCAGGTATTCCCAGCTTGTCGGCGTGCTTGTGCGGTTCCCTTCCTACGAGCAGCATGTTGCGCTGGTCGTTAGTGCACTTCGTGGGGTTGGATTCAGACCCATTCTCCAGTCAGTGACGACCAATTGGAATTCAAACCCCAATCCCCAACGTGCTTCCAACCCCTCCCGGCTCGCTGTCAAAAGCAACTCTTACTCCCGTAGAGAACATGAGCTATGAGGGAAGGCTGAAAGAATTGGGCTTTTTTAGTTTAGGAAAGAGAAGACTGAGGCAACATTTAAACTGAAGCTTCTTTTGGAAGCTTTTTTCAGAAGAGATCGTCCGAAAAAGCTTCTTCTGAAAGAGAGTGTCCACACTGCAACAGCACATCGAAACAGCGGTCTGCTGTTTCAACAGATGGCGTCCTGACTGAATGGACGCTCTCTCGCACGTCCGCTGTGATTACTATGGACGGAGTGGCCACCAGAACACCTGTGCTTTTTCCTGGAGACCTCTTCTTTCGAAAAAAAACCCCTCTTCCCCGTCCACGCACGCATTTTTGTGAAAGAGCTCTTTCGGCTTCTACCTCGTAGAATGAGGATTACCAATGCTGGGAAAAACCCCTCTGTTCTTTCGATTTTCTTGCGGAAGAACGCAATTTCAATGTGGATGTGCCTCAAGTTTTGTCGGAAAAATGGCTGTTTTTCTGACAAAACTCTGTAATGTAGACATACCCCGAGAGGGGACACGATAGCCGTTTTCAAGTATCTAAAAGGGTGTCATAAGGAGGACGGAGAAAAATTGTTCTCCTGGGCCTCTGGGGATAGAACAAGAAGCAATGGGCTTAAATTGCAGCAAGGGAAGTTTAGGTTGGACATTAGGAAAAAGTTCCTAACTGTCAGGGTGGTTAAACACTGGAATAAATTGCCTAGGGGGGTTGTGGAGTCTCCATCACTGGAGATATTTCAGAGCAGGTTGGACAGACACCTGTCAGGGATGGTCTAGACGGTGCTTGGTCCTGCCGTGCGAGCAGGGGACGGGATGCAATACCTCTCACGGTCCCTTCCCGTTCTAGTGTCCTAGGATTCTATGACATGTGGAGTGGAGAGGGCTCCTTCTGCCGCTACCTTAAGTAACTAACTTACCAGGCCATTAGCAACAGAGGCCAAGACAAACACACAGCCTCTGGCCTCATGTTCCCTGCAGGCTCCCACCCAGAGACAGCTGCACCCTCCCTCCATGGAGCTGCCTGAAGCAGCTACCCTACTCATGGCCAAGACAGCCAGGCGCGCCCAGGTTCCTGAGGCTGGAGGGGGTTTATGCCAGAGGAGACAGAAAGGAAAATCTTGCAGCCTCCGCCCAGGACTGGGACTCAGGAGGGGCTCATGTTCTGTGCAGAATCCTGGGCCAGACACTTCGTGCCTCGATTTCCCCCCTTCCACTGGGTACAGTGACACAGCTTAGCCATGTCCAGTGGGGGGGCGCTGAGTTGTGAGCGTGTCTCTACCCGCCTTTCCACAACTGCTGAGCGGTGACCCCTGGACCCACAAGTTTTTCTGCTTTTCTGGAGAATGTCTCCAGCCCCGCCGCCAGCCTCGCTACCCCCAGGTGCGTGCCTTCGGCGCCAGGCTGCTCAGTCCCACACAAGGGCCAAGCCCCGTTCATAGAATCGTAGAATACTAGGACTGGAAGGGACCTCGAGAGGTCACCGAGTCCAGCCCCCCGCCCTCAAGGCAGGACCAAATACTGTCTAGACCATCCCTGACAGACATTTATCTAACCTACTCTTAAATATCTCCAGAGACGGGGATTCCACAACCTCCCTGGGCAAATTATTCCAGTGTTTCACCACCCTGACAGGTAGGAACTTTTTCCTAATGTCCAACCTAAACCTCCCTTGCTGCAGTTTCAGCCCATTGCTTCTTGTTCTATCCCCAAGGCCAAGATGAACAAGTTTTCTCCCTCCTCCTTAGGACACCCGTTTAGATACCTGAAAACGGCTCTCACGTTCCCCCTCAATCTTCTCTTTTCTAAACTAAACAAACCCAATTCCTTCAGTCTTCCCTCATAGCTCATGTTCTCTAGACCTTTCATCATTCTTGTTGCTCTTCTCTGGACCCTCTCCAATTTCTCCACATCTTTCTTGAAATGTGGTGCCCAGAACTGGACACATTACTCCAATTGAGGCCTAACCAGCGCAGAGTAGAGCGGAGCTCTGTTCGTTTAGCTCTGTGAACCGTGCTGAGGTAACCTGCCCCTGGATCCCCAGAAGCTGGGGATGAGGCATGCTCCGTGCGGGGCAGACCATGCGCACACGGGACACGGCTCCAGGGAACCTCCGAAGTGTCTCCGAGTGGGTAACGTGCCGAGTCGGTAACGGGAAAGGGGTGGGGCTCAGGGACACGGGAAAACCTGTGAGGAGACAGGTGCAGTCGGGCTGACTGGGCGAAGGTGCAGTGGGAGGTAGCTAGAGCAAGGAGTCGCAGGTGCAGTCGAGAGTGGAGGAGGGAAGGGAAAAGCGGAGCGCGAAGGCCCGGAGGTGGTTAAATCCCAGGGTGGCCAAAAAAAGGAGGAGGAAGTAAAGTGAATGCAAGCGCTGGAGAACAGACTGGTGGCTTGAGCCAGAGAAGTGAGGAGAGAGGCTGGAGCCAAGGGGAGGGAGGGGTGGAATCCCCATCCCTAGAGGTGTTTAAGTCCCGGCTTGACAAAGCCCTGGCTGGGATGATTGAATTGGGGTAGGTCCGGCTTTGGGCAGGTGGCTGGATTCGATGACTCCTGAGGTCTCTGCCCGCCGGGGGAGTCTGTGGTTCTATGATTCTATGTCGCCGGTGATGGAGAGAGGATGGGGCAAAGACAGGAGAGGCCCAGAGGGCAGGATCCAGGGGGGCTGTGCCCGGTCTGGGCGTCCCAAGGTTAAAATCCTCCCAAACAAGCCTGGAAGTGGCTTGAGCCCTTCTGGGAGGTCAGCCTTTCCCTGCCTGGGAGGGAGGGTGAGGTGGAAGGCACCAGAGAGAGATCTAAAGGGGGGAGGGGAGGGTTATTTTCTTCCTTCTCCCTCCAGGTCCTGCCTCACAGCCTCATAGCTGCCCTAATGCCTCCCCTCCCCCAGCTGCCCCCCAAAAGCTGGTCCGTGGGGGGGCCCACAGGTGGCATGAAACTGTCCGCCCGGAGGCACGAGACCAAGAGATCCTGCTAGGTTCCTGGTACATCTGCAGGCAGGGACCTCACCATGGCCGTCCCAGTCACATCACAGCCCTGAACAGCTGTGGGTCCGGAGCCCCCAAGTCTGTGTGCGCGGCGGGATGGAGGAGCACAGGCAGCGGAGGACAGACATTTCCTGCCCAGGAAACCGGGTCACTCACGTGTTGGTTTCTAAGAGCTGGTGGGAATGAGACTTCCCTGCACTCGGAAAGTTGCACAGTGAGAGGGGCCAGAGCAGGGGCTAATCACACCTCTCACAACTAAATACACTCAGAACTACACACACAGAACTACACACACAGAGACACACGCAGAAATAAATACACACAGAACTACACACACAGACACACGCAGAAATAAATACACACAGAGACACATGCAGAAATAAATACACACAGAACTACACACACAGACACATGCAGAAATAAATACACACAGAACTACACACACAGAGACACATGCAGAAATAAATACACACAGAACTACACACACAGAGACACACACAGAAATAAATACACACAGAACTATACACACAGACACATGCAGATATAAATATACTCAGAACTACACACACAGAGACACGCAGATATAAATACACACAGAACTACACACACAGAGACACATGCAGATATAAATACACACAGAACTACACACACAGAGACACACACAGATATAAATATACTCAGAACTACACACACAGAGATAAATGCAGATATAAATACACACACACACATACACACACAGAAATATGCACACAGAGAAATACATACGCACAGAGAAATATGCACTCAAATACACACCCAGAGAAATACACACACCCAGGAGCAAACACAGAAATACACACAGAGAGAAATAAATACACACACAAATACACATAGAAATACATAAACAGAGAAATGCACATAAAGATATGCACACAGAGAAATACACAGAAATATATACTCACATGGAAATACACACATCGAGAAATACTCACAGACACACAGAAAATACACACACATCCCAAAATACACACAGACACGTACACCACACACCCAGAAATACACACACACACAGAGAGAGAAATACACAAACTGAGATGTTTGAAGGAGGCACCGTATAACATCCCACAGGTGTCATGTAAGATTTCTGCAGCAGTTTCTGCAAGTCCAGTGGGGCTACTCACGTGTGTAATGACACTCCCACACAGAAGTGTTGGTGGGAGCTGGCCCTTGCCCTAGGGTGGGAAAACTCCTTCTCTGCCTGCACCAGTGTGGCCAGCACAAGAAACAGAGGGGGAGCCGTGTTAGTCTGAATCTGCAACACCGAGGAGTCCTGTGGCACCTTAGACACTAACAGATGTATTGGAGCATAAGCTTTCATCTGAGGAAGTGGGTCTTTGCCCAGGAAAGCTTCTACTCCAGTACATCTGGGTATGTCTAAACTACAAAGTTAATTCAAGCTAACAGCCATTAGTTCAAATTAACTTCCAGAGGCGCTACACATACAAACCGCTAGTTCAAACTTAATTCAAACTAGCCGAGCGCTTAATTCGAACTAGGGAAACCTCATTCTACAAGGACTAACGCCGAGTTCGAATTAAATAGTTTGAATTAAGGGCTGTGTAGCCCCTTAATTCGAAATAGTGGGAGGCTAGCCCTCCCCAGCTTGCCATGGTGGCCACTCTGGGCCAAACCAGGGAAACTCGTCTGCCCCCCTCCCGGCCCCAGAGCCCTTAAAGGGGCACAGTCTGGCTACAGTGCTTGTGCCAGGTACAAGCCTGCCAGCACCCAGCCAGCAGACCCTGCACCTGGCACGGCACGAGCCAGCCACCTGCTGCCACCCAGCCCTCCACCTCTTCCCGGGACCAGGCTGGCGGCTCCCAGGAGCCTGCCTTGGACCGCAAGAGGCGGTTGCCCTCCTGGTCTAGTGCAGGGATCGTGGACCTCATCCAGGTTTGGGGGGAGGCCTCCAATATCTACGACCTCTGCACTAGACGCAGGAAAGTGGCCGTCTAGGGCAGGAGAGCTGCCAGCCTGGCCACCAAAGGCCACATGCGAACCCAGGAGCAGATTTGCATGAAAATCAAGGTGGTCCAGTGAGACCCCGACCCTGAGCTTAGAACATAAGAATGGCCGTACTGGGTCAGACCAAAGGTCCATCTAGCCCAGTAGCCTGTCTGCCGACAGCGGCTAACACTAGGTACCCTGGAGGGGATGGACTGAAGACAATGACCAAGCCATTTGTCTCGTGCCATCCATCTCCAGCCTTCCACAAACAGAGGCCAGGGACACCGTTCCTACCCCCTGGCTAATAGCACTCCATGGACCCAACCTCCACAGGTTCCACAGGTTGACTATTTGCTTTGTGAAGAAAAACTTTCTGTTATTAGTTTGAAGCCTGCTACCCATTAATTTCCTTTGGTGTCCTCTAGCCCTTCTATTATGGGAACTAATGAAGAACTTTTCTTTATGCACCCTCTCCACCCCACTCATGCTTTTATAGACCTCTATCATATCCCCCCTCAGTCTCCTCTTTTCTAAGCTGAAAAGTCCCAGTCTCTTTAGCCTCTCTTCATACGGGACCTGTTCCAAACCCCTGATCATTTTAGTTGCCCTTTTTTGAACCCTTTCCAAGGCCAAAACATCTTTTCTGGGATGAGGAGATCACATCTGTACACAGTACTGAAGATGTGGGTGTACCATAGTTTTATAATTCCCCTCCTCCTTCTTCCCCTGGCTTCCCCCTTCCAGCTCCCTCCTCCCAGGTTTCCCCCTCCCCTCTCCCACCCTCTCTCTTCCCCACTCTCTCCTCCTTTTCCCAGTCTCTCCAGAGGCTAATCCCCCCCCCCCCCAGTTTTGTTCAATAAAGAGATTTTCTATTTTTAACACACGTGTCCTTTATTTTGTACATCAGGAAGGGGGGCTAAGGAGGGGTACGTGGAAGGAGGTGAGGGAGGAATGGGGCACGAGCCTCCGATGGGGAGGACTGGGGTGGCTCTGCGGGCTCCTCGGGGTGGAAGCTCTCCTCCAGGGTCTCCTGGATCCTGCAGCCCCCTGAATGACCCTCCCGGATGGCAGCCTGCGGCAAGTGCAGCCGGTCTGATGGCCGAGTGCTGTGATGTGCCGATTGTGGGCATTTAGGGCACTCCAAGCCAGGACTGCTTTGCTGTCCCTAGAAAAGCGAGTGGGGAACCCCTTAGAACTGTCTGTCTGGGGTGGGGGTCAGGTCCCTTTAAGCACAGCCCTCGGCTAGCCTGAGGCAGCAGCTCCAGGCTCTAAGTCCTAATCTGATGCCCTGCCGGCACTGCTTCCGGCCAGCCTTAACCCCGGTTCAGGGTCCACTCAGTGTAGCCATGCTAGTTCGAATTAGCAAAACGCTAATTCGAACTAGTTTTTAGGTCTAGATGCGCTAGTTCGAATTAGCTTAGTTCGAATTAACTAATTCGAATTAAGTTAGTTCAGATTAGTGCTGTAGTGTAGACATACCCTCTGTTAGTCTCTAAGGTGCCACAGGACTCCTCGTTGCTCCAGCATAAGAGAGATATCACTGATATACAATGTCTTACCCGAGCAAACACCTCACGGCAGGACCAAGCACCATCTAGACCAGCCTGACAGGTGTCTGTCCAACCTGCTCTGAAATATCTCCAGCGATGGGGATTCCACAACCTCCCTGGGCAATTTATTCCAGTGTTTGACCACCCTGACAGTGAGGAACTTTTTCCTAATGTCCAACCTAAACCTCCCTTGCTGCAGTTTAAGCCCATTGCTTCTAGTCCTGTCCTCAGAGGCCCAAGAGAATCATGTCCCCCTCCTCCTCCCTGTGACACCCTTTTAGGTGCTTGCAAGCTGCTATCATGCCCCTCAGGATAGCGAGCAGCTCTGCCGGCTAACACGATGCAAATACTGAGTGTCTCCATCGCTAGGACCTTCCCTTTCCTGCACTCCCGATCGTCCCTGTCTAGCTCTGTCCTCGCTTCTCCGAGGGAGGGGCTGTCGGGCGTGTCCAGGCCCTGGGGCCAAGCTTTCTTGGGACACCTGGAATAAATCGTAACTCCTCTGACGACTAGTGCTAATAATCAGAGACCAAGCCATGCCCGGCGCTGGTTCAAGCCAAGGGGTAAAGCAAACATTTCCATCCCGCCTTTGCCGGGCGCGCTGGCCGGCCCGCGGTGGCCATGTTGCCATGGTGAGGAGGCAAGAGGGAGGCCATGCTAGCGTCCCGGACAGGACCTCTCCTTGGCAGCAGCCTGGCTGTAGCCGGGAGGACGGAGCTCTCCCGTTGCATTGCCCTGGCATTTTGCCCCGGAGACCACACCCTGCTCCGCCCCCAGGTTGCCCCGGCAGCGTTGGCCCAGGGCCCATCCAATGGCCCCATGGGCTAAGACTAGGAGGAGCTGCGGGGAGGGTATAAAAGTCCCCCGGGGGACCCCGGCTCAGCTACGGGTTTCTCACGCAGCTGACGCGCCGAGCACACCCACGCCTGCCACCATGGTGCACTGGACGCCCGAGGAGAAGCAGATGATCACCAGCCTGTGGGCCAAGGTCAATGTGGCCGAATGCGGGGGCGAAGCCCTGGCCAGGTAGGCTCAGCCCCCCCCCCCCGCCTCGGCCCCCCGCGGCCGGAGAGGTGCCTGCTCCCGCGCTCACCCCGGGTATGTCTCTCTGCTTGTGCCCCCCTGCCTCTAGGCTGCTGGTCGTCTACCCCTGGACCCAGAGGTTTTTCACCTCTTTCGGGAACCTCTCGAACCCCCAAGCCGTCCAGCACAACCCCAAAGTCCTCGAGCATGGCAAGAAGGTGCTGACCTCCTTCGGGAACGCCGTGAAGGACCTGGACCACCTCAAGGAAACCTTCGCCCACCTGAGTGAGCTGCACTGCGAGAAGCTCCACGTGGACCCTGAGAATTTCAAGGTGAGCGCGGCGGGCGGGGGGGAATTCTGGGCCCCTGTCGCCAGCCTGCGCACGCCCCCTGCGGGAGGGGGCCAAACTCGAGAGGGACTTGGTCGGCAGGGGCACGTTGTGAGTGGGGAAACGGAGGGAGGTGTCCCGGGGCAGGCCGGTGGGAAGGGAAGTCCCGACTGTGCTGGGTGGGTGCAAGATCCGTGGCCTCTCCCCACGCTCTGCATGGCCCCGGGTTTACGGCATCTCCTCCCGCGCATTGGGTGAGTCACGAGGCTCCCGGGACGGAGGAGGAAACCACGAAGAACTGAAGGGTGAGAAGGGAAACGGGGGGGGGACATGGAGCAGTGGGAAGGAGGGTAGTGGGGGGGTGTCAAAGTGCACTTCGGGGTGTGGACAGGCGACCGGAGGGTGAAAGCAGCCATGGGCGCCTCAGGGGTGAGCCGGGGATGTCTGGCGAGGAACCATCAGCCGGGAGGAGACCCAACGGGCAGGACAGGAGAGTCCCAGGAGGAAAGGAAAAGCGGGATGTGGGGAAGAGAAAACGCAGGAGCTTTCTGGGGCGAAGCCCATTTTCAGGCACCCTTTGGTCTCGGGCAGAACAAAGCCCCACCTCCCAGCAATAATGGGGGGCTGTTTGGGGCAGTAGAGCCCACAGGGCGGTACTGGACCATCACGCTGGGAGGCAAAACGGATCAGGCCATATTCTCTATATGGGGCCCCCTAGAGAGCCCCGACGCTACCTGATTAATGTTCTTTACTGGGGGAGGGACAGGGGGCAGTTTAGGTTACGGGGGGGAGACCCGCCCAGGCTCTCGCAAGATGTAGGGCCCCGAGAAGAGCTGGCGGGCTCCCCAAGCCAGACCTCCCCCCGAACAGGGAGAGGCAGGAGTTTTGCTGACCGGGGGGGCCTGTTCTCTTTCCTTCTCCCCCGCAGCTCCTGGGCGACGTTTTGGTCGTCGTCCTGGCTGCCCACTTCGGGAAGGATTTCACCCCCGCCTGCCAGGCCGCCTGGCACAAGCTGGTCGCCGCAGTGGCCCACGCCCTGGCCCTCAGGTACCACTGAGTCAGCAAGAGGGACCGCTCAGCAGAAGATCCCAGCTTCCTTCTGCGCCCCGGGAACCGTCTCGGGCAGCGACAGGCTATGACAACCCAATAAACACCTTCTGCTGAAGTCTCCCGGAGTGTCTGTGTCTGTGTGTTGGGCAGGGGGGGCCAGGGGCTTGGGGAGCTTTGTTCTCTTCGACTGGCAGGGCGGGGGGGGGGTCTCCGGAAGGCTCACAAACCCCCAGGGCCAGGTGGCAAACAGACCTGCAAGCACTAAGCAAGAGTGTCACACACACACACACACACATAGACACAGACATGCACACACACAAGCATGCACACACACACACATAGACACAGACATGCACACACACAGACACAGACACGCGCACACGCACACACATAGACACAGACATGCAAACACACACACACATAGACACACACACACAGACACAGACATGCACACACACACACACACAAGCAGGCACACACACACACACAGACACAGACATGCACACACACACAGACACGCGCACACACACACATAGACAGAGACATGCACAAACACACACACACATAGACACACACACACAGACACACACACACAGACCATAGACACAGACATGCACACACACACACACACACAGACACACACACACACACAAAGGACCAGCTCGCTTGAGAAGAGGAGCCAGGTGCTCCAAGCAGAAAGCGGCAGCCCCTGTGTATTTCACTCCACCCTGACTAATTTTCTTTGTCGCCTGGGGAATAAGGAAAATCCACCCGGGCAAGGGAAGGTTTTCTTATCAGCCCAGCCGTCTGCTTTCTTGCGCCTCTCAGGGCAGTTCGCTGACTCATCCCGACTTGGGCAGGTCTGGGTGGAGGCGGCTTACAGATAAACTCATTGCATGGAGCTATCACGATCTGGCCAGACTTGGTTTAACACATCCCTAGCCCACACCCTTCTGCTGTTGTGTAGCCTGCTGGGCCTGATCCTGCCAGCCGAGATCCAAATGAGTCACTGAAGGTCGGGGGGGGAGGGGGAAGGGACACCCAACTTTGTGCGTGAGGTTATTCGCGGGCAGAAGGGTTTGCAGGGGAGCCCGGAGGCTGTAAATAAATCCAAAGTGATGCAGCTGCGAGAACAGAATCCCAGCCCCGCAGACAGAAGCGTGGGGCCTAGGTTCACTGTTACCGCTCGGGAGAGAGGGAGATGGTGGAGTTGCCGTGGGTAGTTCTCCAAAAAACATCCCTCAGTGAGCAGCCACAGTCGACAAAGGGAACCGAGTGGAGGGAACCGCTAAGAAAGGGTCAGAGAATCAGACAAAAACGATCCTTCGGCCTCTGTATCACTCCGTGGTAGGCCTGCCCCTTGAACACCGAGCGTAGATGTGGTCACCCCCGCTCAGAAAAGGTGTATGGGAACTGGGAAAAGGGTCAGAAACAATTTGTGACAGGCAACCTCCGTCCCTAGGGGTGTTTAAGTCCCAGCTTGACCAAGCCCTGGTTGAAATGGGTTGGTCCTGCTTTGGGGGGCTGGACTCGATGACTCCTGACATCTCTTCCAGCCCTGGGATTGTAGACCCCTATGAAACAGGAGAGATTAATAAGATGAGGGGTTTTCAGGTTGGAAAAGGGACAATTAAGGGGAGGTATGAGATGGGGTCTAGAAAACCATGACTATTGTAAGGAAGGTGGCTAAGAAAATGTGATTTCCTCTTTCTCATCAGACAGGAGACACCCAATGACATTAGTAAGTTGCAAGGTTAAAATACGCACAAGGAAGTGTTTTTTCATGCTACACACAGTCAGCCTGTGGAACTCCTTGCCGGAGGATGTTGGGAAGGCCAAAACTATAACAGGGCTCAAAAAAGAGTGTCCCGAGATCCTAGTGAAACTGCCTCCCCTCCCCGTGCACACACTTGTGCACATGGACCGTGGGTATAGACGGCAAGGGACGGCAATGTCTTCTCCCCTGGGTCTTAGCGCTCAACCTCTCCCATCTTCCTCACCATTCCTGCAGGCTCCCACAGCAGGCTGGTACAGAACGGCGACTTTTCCCTCAAAGAGGATCTGTTAACTTAAAAGTAAAAAGCCTTCCAGCTCACCAGACTATTCGCATCCCAGTGAGCCTGTGAACGGTCCATTGTGTGGTAATGAAGCCATTTAAAAGTCCTGTGCCCACCCTATGTACTGACAAACAGGTCAGTGCATTGCTCGGCTGACAGGACCTTAGTTTAAAATTTGCTCTAAATATTTCATTCGTGTGTGGCTGAAGTTTATAAAAAATCCCGTCATCGATACTTAGACACACAAGCTGAGTATTTATCTGTAGCCTTAAAGGCTTGGATCTTCTGACATATAGATTTAAAAAAACTCTCCAAAAGGCCACTCTTATCTAAAATACATATTTTAATTTCCATTACTATAGTACAAAAATTTGCTTCCAAAGTCTTTCTGTCCTTTCTACGCATGCACACATACACCGCCTTTTGGAGAGAGCCCTAAATGGGATAAAACATTCAATTTCTTCCAGGGAGTTGGACAACTGAGTTTCCCTTTTACTTCTCATTATTCAATGAACCAGTTATAAGAGCATCCCGTACCAATATCAGCATCTTACGAAGAGATAAAACAGCTAAAACCTTTGGAAACAAACATACAGTGACATTTCATATGCATGCCTTTTTATGAACATCTCACAAAATACATGTTCCCCTTTTTCTAAAAGCAAGGGACTTTGTTACGAACACACTAACCCGCTCTGATTGATGAGCTTAAAACAATGTCTTTGTTTCAGTAAGTTTAATCGGTAATATTCTGGAATAATTATTTTCAGAAAGCTTAAGAGTCCATTTACAATATAAAATGAGCTTAGAAATACTGATGAAGAACTTGTAAAACAGAGAAGAGCTGCACCTTGCATTCCCCAATATTTAATGTTGTGTTCAGCAGGACAACTGACTTGCCCTTACTACGCAGTTTTTGCAAATAAATCTCTGACAGATTTCAGGGTATATTAAAAACCTGCGAGTGACAGTTTTATTTCCAAATGCAGGGCTTTTAAGCAGGTGCCAGTATTTACAATCTGGCCTGGAGTGTAAAACATGCCCCATTTTCTTTAGAAAGACATCTGAGAAGACTGTGGGTTGTTTTTTTTTTCCCAAATATCATTTGCCACATTTGGGTTGCGGGATGTGGCTGGCGTGGGTGAGCAGAGAAAAGAGGGCGATGGTGGGGGGGAGGCAGGGTCATAGCAGGCCCAGTGCAAGGGTCAGCCCTGTTTGGAAGGACAGAATTGGGACCTATCCCTCAGGCCGGCCCCCTCGCTGGGATCAGAGCCCCCCCTTTTGGAGAGGTGGACGGCTGCGAGAGAGAGGGGGATTCCGCCTGCACTCTGCCCCCGTGGTGACCTGGGCCCCCCTCCTTGGAGATCACACTCTGCCCAGCCAGTCCCCTCCCCAGCCAGCACAGACCCACCCCCGGGCTGACCAATGGCCAGGAGGGGGAGGAGCCGAGGCCAGAGGATAAAGGTCCGGCCGAGGGCCGGCCACTCATCTCCTCGTTCCCATCAGCCGCCTCTGCAAGCGACCCCCTGCCCGCCACCATGGTGCACTGGACAGCCGAGGAGAAGCAGTTCATTACCAGCCTGTGGGGCAAGGTGGACGTGGCCGAATGCGGGGGCGAAGCCCTGGCCAGGTAGGCTCAGTCCCCCCGGCCTCTGCCCCCCGGCCCCCCGGCCGCTCCCCCGCTCACCCCAGGTGTGTCTCTCCCCAGGCTGCTGATCGTCTACCCCTGGACCCAGCGGTTCTTCTCCTCCTTCGGGAACCTCTCCAGCCCCACGGCCATCCTGGGCAACCCCAAGGTGCGGGCCCACGGCAAGAAGGTGCTGACCTCCTTCGGGGAGGCCGTGAAGAACCTGGACCACGTGAAGGCCACCTACGCCAAGCTGAGCGAGCTGCACTGCAACAAGCTGCACGTGGACCCCGAGAACTTCCGGGTGAGTTGGGCGGCGGGCCGGCCCGTCTTTCCAGCCCCCTCCCGGCCTGCACACCGGGCTGGCCTGATGCCTTTGGGCCGTGGGGGGGTGAGGGGGCGGCTGAGGGGGGGAGACACTTAGATGATCCTTCCAAGAGAGACCTGCCTCCCATGGGAGTTTCGAGAGCCCCATGCTCCATGATGGTGCCTGACGAGGGGTGAGCAGTTGGGTAGGGCGGGCCTGGTGCCCAGGGGAGCAGAGAGCTTGTGGGAAGGTCTATGCAGAGGGGACCCCATAAGGAAGTCCGGGAAGGATTGTTACAGCCTGGTGGGCCCTCCGCCTGCCCCCACTTCCTCCCCACTGAGTACGCCGAGGTGGCTCTTTTTGGAGGGGGAGCCAGGGAGCAGCATCCGAGCTGGTCCTGATCACAGGTCCAGATCCTGCTGGGCAAGCCAGGGGGCTGAGGTAACAGGGGGAGGGAGCCGGTGCGGCCGGGGAAGCCCGTCTGGGGTTAGAGAGCCGGGGAGAAGACGGAGGAAGGCGGGTGCGGGGTGGTGGGCCGCAGGGGAGCTAGGGCAGGTGGGGCCGGGGGATGCAAAGAAGCCAGGGGAAGAATGAGGCACGTGCAGAGAACCTGGCATGGGGGGAACCCCCGGGGGTCCACGTGGGGGTCTAGAGCCCATGACCAGGACTCTGCATAGAGTCTGTAAGGCCGAGAGGGGCCAGAAAACCTTCGACCGGCTCTTGTACCCCCGAGCCAAGGCCCAGGCTGGCCTCCGCGTGTGCGCAGAGAGAGAAAGGGGGAATGGGCCGGGGGGCGGGGGAAGGGACACGCCCCACACTGGGGAGCAGAATTCAAAAGGCCGTTTTCTTCCTTCTCCCCCTCAGCTCCTGGGCGACATCCTGGTGATCGTCCTGGCCTCCCACTTCGGGAAGGAGTTCACTCCGGCCTGCCAGGCCGCCTGGCAGAAGCTGGTGGGCGTGGTGGCCCACGCGCTGGCCCACCAGTACCACTGAGGCCCCGCAGCGCCCCGCGGGAGGGAGAGAGCCCGTGTCGGCCTCTGCCCCCCCTCCGGATGGCTGTAACCGTCAAATAAACGCCTCCCGCTGCAGCCTTCCCCGCCTCCCTGCGTCTCCGTGGGCACTGGGTGGGACACGGGAGGTGCGGGGGTGCCGGCTGCCTGGCTGGCTTTTTGTTTTTGAAGGGTTGGAGCAGGCAGAATGTGCAGCCCCTGGAAATAAACTTCCGGGACCCACAGCCCTGGGGCGGTGCTACCCACACCCCGCCGGCCCCCTCCCTGCATGCCAGTCCATAGGGCGCTCCTTAGGGCGGGCGGGCACAGGACCCACTCCCCGAGCGCCAACCGGGGCAGATGCAGCAACGAGCCAGGCCTGACGCAGAGCCGGGTCGCTCGGGAGCTGGGCTGCCAGGCCGGCCCTGTTGGGTGCTCGAAACCCTGATGCTCCCCTGCCCTAGAACCAGCCCACCCCAGAACCTGGCTGGGGGGGTCCAGCATCACTAGAATCCAGGCCCAGGTGCTGGGGGCGCCATGCTCCCCATCCTGAGGCACGTATCTCCTCACACACCCCCCTCTCCCGGCCCATTCGCTCCCAGCCGTCCTGAGGGGCTGGGGCCTCCCACCGTCAGGCCCTGGGGTCCCCCGCCAGCCCAGGGGTACCCCACTGTGCTCTGTGGAGCTTTGCTGGGGCCTGGGACAGCCGCGTCCGGGTGTTGCCTCCTCTGGGACGCTGGGGCCGGGTTTTACTTTCCCCTCCACTGGTTTAGAGCAGGGGGAAGTTTTGTTTGAAAAGACACCTTGGAAAAGGGGCCAGGGCTCCTAAGGGGCTTCTACAAGGAGAGGGGGCGGAGGGATGGCCCCCAGGGATGAGGCAAAAGCCAGGCCTCGGCTGCGACTGACGATATTGGCTCGGGTGGGGGGGGTATTAGTGGCCCCCTTGCTCTCTGGGAGAGAGCTGCTCTGACCGGCGTGGGTCCCCCCTAATTCTTGGCCCGCCCGCCACTGGCTGCCGCGTGGGGCTGGGGCTGTGCTCGCAGGGCACGGTGCTGAGTCCTCGGGCGGCCGAGGGGCTTTGGGTGTGGGCAGCTGCAGGCCCCCAGGCAGCCTGGCGGACGGGGGTAGCGGCTCCTCTTTGCTCAGCCCCTCGGGTCTCAGGCTGCCGGGTCCCACCAGGAGCACAAGAGGGAAGCACTTGTGGAGTATTGCGGCCAGGTCTGGGGCCCCCTTACAGACAGGATGTGGGCACATTGGAAAGAGACCAGTGGAGGGGACGAGGAATGCTGAGGGGGCTGGAGCACATGGCCTACGAGGAGAGGCTGAGGGGTTTGGGTTTGCTTAGTCTGCAGAAGCGAAGTGTGAGGGGGGATTTGAGAGCAGCCTGCAACTCCCGGAAGGGGGGTCCCAGAGAGGCTGGGGAGAGGCTGTGCTCAGTGGGGGCAGCTGGCAGAACAAGGAGCAATGGGCGGAAGCTGCAGCGGGGGTGGTCCAGGTCGGATAGTAGGAAACATCCCTGCGTGTCTGGGTGTCTCTCCTGTGGGCCCCGCATGCTCTGCTGCCAGCGTAACCCCTGGGTGGGGAGGAGGACCCGGCTTAGGGGTGTGGGTCAGAGCCCTGCCCTCAGCCAGACCCTTTCTTACCCCCAGCCCCACCCCGGGACTCACCAGCTTCCTGTCACCTTTGCTCCTAGCTCAGGAACCTGGCACTGCTCGGAGCCCGGGAGACGGGTCTGGAGGGATCCCGGCTAATGACGGGTAAACGGTTGGCAGAGAAATGCAGCCTTGTGCTTCCCGACGCAGGGCGACTGGAGGCCGGGTGAGCTCCATGGGAGCGGAGACAGGCCCCCTGTTCCAGTGCTCTTACCCCCCCCCCCCCGCCAGCCTGTGGGGCAGGATTGCTTGTGGGGCTGGGGGAGGGGATGCTGGTTGGGGGTCATTTTGCTGGGAAAATGCTGTGGCCGGTAACTACCTTTGCTGAAGGCTCCAGCCCTTCTGCTGAGATTCTGGTAAGAGTGTGTGTGCGTGTGTGTGTGTGTGTGTGTGTGTGTGTTATTATATGTGTGTGTGTGTGTTGGTGTGTGTGTGTGTGTGTGTGTGTGTGTGTGTGTGTGTGTGTGTGTGTGTTAGTCTCACAGAGCCGGGGCAGCCAATTTCTTTGAATCAGGCCTGGCCTGATTCAGACGAGACATGCGGGGGGCACAGATGTCACCGGGCCCTAGGCCCTGGGCTGCCATAGCTTATGGAAGCGCCTCTGACTGCTCCCCAGAGCTTGTTCCGGCGCTGGGGCCGGCTGTGCCCTCTGTGCCCGTCTCGCTCAGCCTCCGTTAGCTCTTCGGAAGAGTTTTGCATGTGTATCGCCAGGCGGAACCGCACCTGGGACGCCTGGAGCTCAGTGCATGAGCCTCTTCCGCCCGAGCTAAAAGCCAGCTGGCTCTCGGCTAAGGCTGTAGAGCAAGCTCAGTATTCTCTCTGCAAGTGGTCTCGGTGCCGCTAGGCGTGCGGCTTCCACGTGTGCGTAATAGCAGCACACACGGGACAAGGCGGTGCCGCACAAGGCCGAGAGAGTCAGACAGAAGCTCAAGCTCTTCCCACCTCCCTGCTCCCTGCCTCGGTTTCCCCGCCCGTCCTTGGTCTGCCTTGTCTAGTCAAGCAGGGAGGCTATTGGGCTGTCCTTGACCATGTGTGTGGACGGTGCCAACCTCACTGGGTTCTCCGCCGTTCCTGGAATGTCACCCGTAGCAACGGGGCCTTCCTCTGGTCCGCAGCCATCCTGACAGACTGGGCGCTGGGTCGGAATGGGAACGCCCCGCTGGGCTCCCCGTCTGCCAGCCGGCCATGGGGAAAGGGAACATCATTTCAGGGACTAGTGTCTGGGCCCCCTGAAGCCCAGGCCATGCTGCCCAGCCCCCCACTTCTCCCTCAGCATAGATGGTCCGGTGGAGCCCACGCAGCAGGGGTGGCAGGCTGCTGCGGCTGTGGATAACCTCAGACGCTAGGTGTGGGGACACCAGCCTCTCCCCTCTCTCTTTCCAGGGGGCTGAGGTCTGGTGTCTGGGATACCCAGTGGAGTAGACATGGGGAGAAAGCAGGGCCGGTAAAAATACAGCCCACGAGAGCCAAGAGTAGTTCTGTGGTGTTGGGCACTAGAGGGCCAGGAAGGGCTGGAGACGCCTTTCCCACCAGCCCCACATGCCCCAGGTGGGGTGGGGTGTATCTCTGACTCCCGTCCCAGCCGTCTGTCACTTGTGGGTGGGTGATTGTTGCCAGGCTGCTTAGACCCAGTGGAGGACTCCACCCATAACCCATCACCCGGCTGCCCTGACATCACCCCCTGGGCCTGGGGGAGGTTGAGTCCTGGGCTTTGCCCAGAGGCAGGTGTCTGAGGGCTGCAGCCTCTCCTGATCACCCCAGGAATGGGCTGCCCCCATCTGCCTTTGCCGCTGTTCAATGCGGAAAGCCTTGGGCAGCTCCTGGCTTCCCGTAAACCTCGTGGAGCATCGTGTGAAAGCGTTTCTGCCTGGTCCCGCTGTGATCTCAGCGCTGGGTGTTTCTAGGGGATGGAATAGCTTACAAGGACAGGCTGAGGGATTTGGGCTTGTTGAGTCTGCAGAAGAGAAGAGTGAGGGGGGATTTGAGAGCAGCCTACAACTCCCTGAAGGGAGGTTCCAAAGAGGCTGGAGAGAGGCTGTTCTCAGTGGGGGCAGATGGCAGATCGAGGAGCAATGGGCTCAAGTTGCAGGGGGGAGGTCTAGATTGGATAACAGAAAAAAACTATTTCTCTAGGCGGGTGGGGAAGCTCTGGGAGAGGTTCCCTAGGGAGGGGGTAGAGTCTCCATCTCTAGAGGTTTTTAAGTCCCGGCTTGACCAAGCCCTGGCTGGGATGGATTAGTTGGGGTTGGTCCTGCGTTGGGCAGGGGGCTGGATTCGATGACTCCTGAGGTCTCTACCATCTCAAGGATTCTAGAAATCTCTCATCTATGCTTCTGAAGTCAAAATGCAATGGCTTTATTCACTCGTTTAAAGGAAACGGTTGACACTAAGTAAAACCGGAAAGCGAAAAGACGGCTCTAGAAATATCTCATCGAAATGGATCCATCTCTGTGGACTGGGCTGGGTCTGGAAATGGCCTTTTCAAGCAGGAAACCATTCAGGAGACCTGTCCCACCCGCTGGCAGGAACAGACTCCCCAAGGAAAGGGTGAGCAACAGACACCACTTGGCAACACTGCCCTGTGCTTCCCACTGCCCTGGCCAGGTTCTCTGTCCAAGCAGCAGCCACATACAATGTCTGGCACAGGCCTGCTGTATTGCAGCATGTTTCTGCCCATCTCCTTATTCCTCCAAGCCATTTTCTGCCAGGAAACGTTGATAGCCAGGCACAGGGCAGTCAGGTACACAGCCCGGTGGCCTGTCTCTGCGTATTGATCTCTCTATAATGTGGTGAGATTTAATGCTGCAGCTGAGCCATTACAGGGTTTCAGGGAATCTTCTAGCCACCCATGGGCCCAGCCTTCCAGGCCTTTGGAAAACCAGAAAAAGAGCAAAGGGGAACACAGGCAGGAATTCTTGGTGTCTGGTTGGGAGTACCAACAATGTCACTCCTGGAACTGGCTCTAAATCAAAGCCATGGTTGCCCCAGGATTGCTTACTTCCCAATTGACTGATAGACTTTCATTTCCTTTCACATCGGAGACAAATGGAAAGCTATCAAAGGAGCTAATGGAATCTATTACAGGACACTCACCATATGCAATTTAAGTGGCTTTAGTATGTTATTGCTGTAGAGCTTTAAATAACTTCTGGAAAAATGTGGAGCTCTTCTAGCAAGGCACTCAATACTTGTTTCAGGAGACCATAACACATACAAACCCCTATTTACATCACCTCTCTAGAGAATAGGCGGAAGATTGCTTTGCGAATCTCCTTTGTTTTCACACTGTAAATGACAGGGTTTAACACAGGGGTGACAAACAGGTAGACATAGGACATGAGGATTTGCACAACATGAGGGACATTTTTCCCAAACCTGTGCATCACCGCAACAGCAACGATTGGGACGTAGAAGAGTAGGACGGCGCAGATGTGGGAGATGCAGGTGTTCAGGGCCGTGAGGCGCTGCTCATGGGATGCGATACTTAAAACCGTCTTCAGAATCTTAATGTAAGAGAGGATGATGAACATGGAGTCTAAACCATACGTGAAGAGAGTGGCAAATAGTCCGTAGATGTTATTGACGGTGGTGTCTGCACACGCCAGCCTCATCATGTCCGAGTGCAAGCAGTAGGCGTGGGAGAGGACGTTGCTTTTGCACATTGGCAGCCGTTTAATCAGGAAGGGGAAAGGGAAGATCATGCTGGTACTTTTAATCAGAACAGCCAGCCCGATTCCTACAATCCTGGGATTGGTCAAGATGGCCACGTAGCGCAGCGGGTTACAGATGGCCACCAAGCGATCGAACGCCATGGCCACTAAAATCCCCGACTCCATGAAGGAAAAGGAGTGAATGAAAAACATCTGGGCCAGGCAGGCGTTGAAAGCGATGTCTGTGAAATGGAAGCAGAAGGTGCCGAGCACGGTGGGCAGGGTTGACAGAGACAAACCGAGGTCGTTGACTGCCAACATGCAAAGGAACAGATACATGGGCTGGTGGAGACGCCGGTCTGCCCAGACAATGCAGAGAACAAGGCAATTCCCCGCCATGGCAGTGACGTATAACACAACGAAGGGGACGGCGATCCAGTGGTAAGCCGCCTCCTGGCCTGGGAACCCGGCCAGCTGGAACGTCGCAGGCTGGAAGCTGGTGCTATTGAAACCCACCATGCTGAGCAGTCACTGTCCTGGCCAGCTCCCAACTCCTGTGTAAATGCAAAATGAACTTTTGTCTTGCCCTGGGACCAGGGGACCACGAAGTGATCCGCCGTTCCGCACTGACTTGCTCAATCCCAACTCAATGAGCTGTTGTTTGGAATTGAGCCGGTAGAGCCGGGCTCTTAGAATGTGTTTTGTTCACTCCCTGGTTGAAAGAGAAGCAAGAGATTCTGCCCCCAGCTATTCTGCTGTGCACGGCATGAGAACCTGCTGGAGGCTGGTTGATTTACTGGCCACATGCTGGTCCTGTTCGGATTAGAGGGACACTGCACATTGTAACAGTAGGAGAGGGTAGTCCTTGGGTGGACTACCCGAGTCCTGGGCCAGTGGGCTGCTTTTCCACAAGCCCTGCCCCAGCAGGACCAGGGATTAATGCAGGGCTGCTCTCTGGCTTGCTGTATACAGGAGCTCAGAGTAGCTGCTTACACTGGTCCCCTCTGGCTTCATCCTGTGTCTCTCTGCCACCGGGTTCAGCAATTTTATTGAGCATGCTCAGCACAAGCCAAGCACCTAATGGGAGAGGGACAAACACCATCCGCCTTCCCTTCCCCCCGCCAACACACACCATCTCTATCCAGGGTCACTAAGACATTTGGAGCAAAATACAGGACTATGTAGCACTTTAAATGCTAACAAGATGCTCATCATCTAATAAACCATCTTGTTAGTCTTTAAAGTGCTACATAGTCCTGTATTTTGTTTCAGCTACACCAGACTAACACGGCTACATTTCTAAGACATTTGGAAAGCTCTATTTTTTGGCAGAGAACTTAGCAGTGAGCCGACAGGAGCACTGTGTCTAATCCCTATATAAAAGAAAGAAAATTAAATCTATATTAGACCCACTCAGCTCCAACACTAGCATAGTCTGTCATCTTGTGGTAAGTCACTTAAGGGACACTGGTTAACCTTAAAATTGTAACGTGTATTCTTACTTTGTTACTAGCACCAGGGGAGAGAAAGAGACCCTTCAATCTTTGTTCTAGTAAGGAGGAGGGGATGGAAGATGATAAAATATGGGTAGAATCATAGAATAGTAGGACTAGAAGGGACCTCGAGAGGTCATCGAGTCCAGCCCCCCGCCCTCATGGCAGGACCAAATACTGTCTAGACCATCCCTGATAGACATTTATCTAACCTACTCTTAAATATCTCCAGAGACGGGGATTGCACAACCGCCCTGGGCAATTTATTCCAGTGTTTGACCACCCTGACGTCCAACCTAAACCTCACTTGTTGCAGTTTAAGCCCATTGCTTTTTGTTCTAAACTCATAGGCCAAGATGAACAAGTTTTCTCCCTCCTCCTTATGACACCCTTTTAGATACCTGAAAAGATCAGATGAGAAACGATCAAATGAAAAGGAGTCGAACACATCAAGAAATGGCAAACAGATCAATAGTGACACATTTTTAAAGAGTTTATACATTAATCTAGAAGTCTACATAATCAGATGGGTGAACTAGAGTATGGCTCATATTAAAGGAGGATATTGTTATAACAGGCATCATGAGAACTTGGTGGAATGAGGACAATCAATCGGATATAGTCGTACCAGGGAACAAAATGTATCACAACATGTCATGCTGGTGGGGTTGTGGCACTAGACATGAAAGAAAATGTAGAATCAAATGAAGTCGAAATCTTAAATGAACTAGAATGGAGAGAGGTAACTAGTGGTGTCCCCGAAGAGTCCGTACTGCGACTCAGCCTATTCAACCTATTTATAAATAATCTGAAGAAAGGGGAAAACAGTGAGGTGACAAAATTGGCAGAGGATACCAAACTGCTCAAGTTAGTTAAGACCAAAGCAGACTGCAAAGAGCTTCAAAAAGATCTCATCAAACTAAGTGACTGGTCAACAAAATGTCAAATGAATTTTAATGAGGAGAAATGCAAAGTAACACACTTTGGAATGTATAAGATACATACAAAATAATGGGGACTAATTTAGCTACAATTACTCAAGAGAGAGACTTGAAGTCATTGTGGATAGTTCTCTGAAAACATCTGCTTAATATGCAGAAGCATTCAAAAAAGCAAACACAATGTTCGGAATGATTAAGAAAGAAAGAGAAAATACGACAGAGAATATATTGTTGACTCCATCAAAAAATCCACGGTGCCTCCGCATCTTGAATACTACGTACAGACGTAGTCGCCGCATCTCAAAAAGATATATTAGCACTGGAAAAAGTCCAGAAAAAGGAAACGGTTCCCATATGAAGAGTGATTAAAAAGCCTGGGACTGTTCCACTTTGAAAAGAGGAGACTAAGGGGGATATGATAGAGGTCTAGAAAATCACGACTGCTGTGGAACAAGTGAATAAGGAAAAGTTAGATACTTGTTCCCACCATATAAGAGCTAGGAGTCACCAAATGAAAGGAACAGCTGGTAGGTTTAAATCATAGAAATGGACGTTTTGGAGGTTAGGCCCATCAGAGGCTGTTAGCCAGGACGGGTAGGAACGGTGGCCCTAGCCTCTGTTTGTCTGGGGCTAGAAATGGGTGACAGGAGAGGGATCCCTTGATGGTTCCCTGTTCTGTTCACTCCCTCGGGGCACCTGGCGCTGGCCACTGGGGGCAGACAGGACACTGGACTAGATGGAACTTTGGTCTGAGCCAGTCTGGCCGCTCTTGTGTTCAATTGCCTGATTGCTCAGCCTTGTGTTATTCTTAATCACCTGCCTCCCTCTTTTATAATAAACTCCCTGCCCCAAAGGCAAAGCTGCAACAGCTCAAACTCTGTTGCATTCGATCATCAGGTCATGGGCTTTGAGTAGATCTCAAGTGGGAAATCCAGGGCTTTAATCTTTCAAGGGGGGGCTGCTGCCCTCTGCCCTCTGCCTCCATCCCCCCATAAGTGGCACCCTTGGCGGGGAGCTAGTCTGTGTCTGCGAGTGCTGGCAGAGGATGAACCCCACTCCTATGGGCATCCCGAAGGAGCCAGAGTGAAGCAAGGGGAGAAGCCAGCGGCAGAAGGTGAGCGATGGGAAGGAAGAAGCTGGTGGGGAAATGTGCTGGCCTGTGTGTCTGTTCCCCGGGCACTACTGGGTTTTATTTCCCCTTGCAGCAGGGTGTGAGCGTGTGTCTCTTTGAGTGTGTGAGTGACTGTGTGTGTGTGTGTGTGTGTGTGTGTGTTAGTGTCTGTGTGTATGTGTGTGTGTGTGTTGATCTCTGGATGTTTCTCTACTTGTGTCTCTATCAATAGGAATGACTGAATGTGTGTGAGAGAGTGTATCTATGTGTGTCTGTGTGTGTGTGTGTCTGTCTGAGTGTAACATGCTGAGATGTTCCTGGTGAGGGGAGGGGAGGGGAGGGGAGGCGCAGTCGGGGTAGCAGGCAGAGGCGCTGGGCTGGGGGGTAACAGGCAGAGGCGCTGGGCTGGGGGGTTGCAAGGAACACCAGGGAGAATAATAAAAGCTGGATGAGATTCCCCACTCCTGCCATGGCCCGGTTCCCCCAGAGCCACCCACCCCCTGCACCAACCCCCCCAGCAGTGGGCAGAGGAACCCTGGCCAGCGGCCCTGGGACAAATCCCTCCTCTCAGGACAGAGCCGAGGGACGTGGACTCTCACAGAGCAGAGGAGATCCGGGTGTTAAAATTTCACTTTAAAAATCCCCCCTGCCCCTTCCCCAGCTGCCTGGTTTGCTGCCTGGGGGTGACGGGGCTTTGCTGGGCACCCGGCGTTTGGGCTCCTCTGCCCCGAGGGGACTTGCCTGGAACCGACTGGCCAGCGAGGGGCAGAATTTGCCCAGCACAGACGAGAAAAGGAAATGTTTGACGCTTTGTGGGGCTGGTCTCTGCCTGGAGTCTCCCCACAGAGGGGTCAGAGAATCACCCCCCGTCTCTCCGCGCAGCCGACTCACCGGGTGGGCAGGACAATGATCTTCAGTGGAAGGAACAAGCCCCCGGCCCCGGCTGCCTGGAGCGCAGGCTGCAGCCTGCCAGGCACGGGGAGTATTTATCCAGCATCCTGCCAGCAGCGCCGGGGACTCCCCCCGCCCCTGGGACACAGGCGGAGGCTGAGGTGTGACCAGGGGCTAATCAGGCACAGACGCCTCGTACAGCAGCAAGAGCTAATTGCCCCCGGCCTGGAGCCTGCCCAGGAACAGAGGCCCGGCTGGCGTGAGTCCGACCCAGGGTCCATCTAGCCAGGATCCATCCTCTGCCAGGGGCCAGGGCCTGGTGCCTCCCTGCCGGCTGGGTCCCTGCCAAGCACGGCCAGATTCCAGGCTCTGCTCACCCTGCCTGGCTCGGCGTTTTCTTCACTTGACTGGCGTGTGGAGAGTCTAAATGTCGGTCGTTGCCCAGCCTGCTGGGAAGGGCGCTGACCCCAGGGCTGTAACCCAGCTGGGAACCCATCCCCAGACCCCCCCACTGTACAATCTCCTGCCGGGCCCACACAGGAGGGCCTGTGAGCTGCCGCTGCGGTTGGGCACCTCACCCCCAGAAGCTAGACGTGGGGACACCAGCCTCTCCTCTCTCTCTGCAGGGCGCTGAGCTCTCAGGGCTGTAAACCCGCCGTGGGGCAGACATGGGGGGAAAGCAGGGCCCCTAAAAACACAACCCACAAGAGCTAAGATCCCTTCTGTGCTGTGGGGAGCAGAGAAGGCCAGGAAGGGGAGGAGACGCCCTTTCCCTCCAGCCCCACACGTCCTCAGGGTGGGTGGGGAGTTTCTCTGACTCCAGTCCCGGCCTCTGTCACTTGTGGGCCAGTGATTGTTGCCAGGCTGTTTATGACTCCACTCATAACCCATCACCGGGCTGCCCTGACACCACCCCCAGGGTCTGGGAGAGGTGGGCCCCAGGATTTGGCTGCCCCCATCTTCCTTTCCTGCTGCATAATCTTGGACAGCCCCTGGCTTCTCAAAAACCTTGCGGGCCATCGTGTGAAAGTGTTTCTACTTTGTCGCACTGTGATCTCAGAGCGGGGCGTTTTAGGGCACAGAAATAGCTTACAAGTGTAAGCGGGGTCAGGGTAAACTCTACCCTGACATCTGGTGGTGAACTGTGGCAAGTGGTGCAAAGAGACTTCAGGGGCTGATTGCAATTTGCATAGACACACCCACCCTGTCTAATAGTGATAGAAATGTAGCCGTGTTAGTCTGGTGTAGCTGAAGCAAAATTCAGGACAATGTAGCACTTTCAAGACTAACAAGATGGTTTATTAGATGATGAGCTTTCGTGGGCCAGACCCACTTCCTCAGATCAAATAGTGGAAGAAAATTGTCACAACCATAGATACCAAAGGATACAATTAAAAAAATGAACACATATGAAAAGGACGAATCACATTTCAGAACAGAAGGGGGATGTGGGGTGGGGAGGAAGGAGGGTAAGTGTTTGTGAGTTAATGATATTAGAGGTGGGGAAAGGTAGATGTCTGAGTTAATAGTATTAGAGGTGATAATTGGGGAAGCTATCTTGGTAATGGGTAAGGTAGTTGGGGTCTTTGTTCAATCCCCCCCGGAGAGTGTCGAATTTTAACATGAATGACAGTTCAGAGGATTCCCTTTCAAGTGCAGATGTAAAAGGTCTTTGTAGCAGAATGCAGGTGGTTAAGTCATTGAGAGAGTGTCCTTTCTGGTTAAAATGGCAAGAAATAGTTTTTTCTTTGTGATCTTGCTGATATCTGTTTTGTGGGCATTAATCCTTTGGCGAAGTGTCTGAGACGTTTGTCCAATGTACGTAGCAGACGGACACTTTCGGCACATGATAGCATAGATTATATTTCTGGATGCACAGGAATATGTGTTCTTGATCTTATAACTCACTTGGGGTATGTCTACACTACAAAGTTAATTCGAACTAGCGGAGCACTTAGTTTGAACTAGGAAAACCTCATTTTACGAGGACTAAGCCTAGTTCGAACTTACTAGTTCGAATTAAGGGCTGTGTAGCCCCTTAATTCGAACTAGTGGGAGGCTAGCCTTCCCCAGCTTGCCCTGGTGGCCACTCTGGGCACCACCAGGGAAACTCTTCTGCTCCCCTCCCGGCCCCGAAGCCCTTAAAAGGACACAGGCTGGCTACGGTGCCCGTGCCAGGTGCAAGCCTGCCAGCACCCAGCCAGCAGACCCTGCACCTGGCACGCCATGAGCCAGCCACCCGATGCCCCCCAGCCCTCCACCTCTTCCAGGGACCAGGCTGTGGTTCTCGGGAGCCTGGCCAGGACCGCAAGAGGCAGGCACCCGCCTGGTCTAGTGCGGACATCGTGGCCCTCGTCCACGAACTCCACATTAGGCACAGGAAAGTGGCCGTCTAGGGCAGGAGAGCTGCCAGCCTGGCCACCCAGGAGCAGGTTTGCATGAAAATCAGGGTGGTCGAGTGAGACCCCCGACCCTGAGCCCTGAGCTTACAATGGCCGTCCTGGGTCAGACCAAAGGTCCATCTAGCCCAGTAGCCTGTCTGCCGACAGCAGCCAACCCTAGGAACCCTGGAGGGGATGGACCGAAGACAGTGACCAAGCCATTTGTCTCGTGCCATCCCTCTCCAGCCTTCCACAAACCTTGGGCAGGGACACCACTCCTACCCTCTGGCTAATAGCACTCCATGGACCCAACCTCCATGACTTTATCTAACTTCTCTTTAAACTCTGTTCTAGTTCTAGCCTTCACAGACTCCTGCAGCAAGGAGTTCCACAGGTTGACTATTTGCTTTGTGAAGAACAACTTTCTGTTACTAGTTTGAAGCCTGCTACCCATTCCTTTCCTTTGGTGTCCTCTAGTCCTTCTTTATGGGAACTAATGGAGAACTTTTCTTTATGCACCCTCTCCACACTACTCTTGCTTTTACAGACCTCTATCCTGTCCCCCCTCCGTCTCTTCTCCTCTAAGCTGAAAAGTCCCAGTCTCTTTAGCCTCTCTTCATATGGGACCTGTTCCAAACCCCTGATCATTTTAGTTGCCCTCCCCTCTCCCAGCCTCTCTCTTCCCCTCTCCCACCTCCTTTTCCCAGTCTCCCCCAGTTTTGTTCAATAAAGACAGATTCCATTTTGGGAGACACGTTATCTTTATTTTGTACATCAATAAGAAGGGGGGCTAGGGAGGGGTAAGTGGAAGGAGGTGAGGGAGGAATGGGGTACGAGCCCCCGATGGGGAGGACTGGGCTGGCTCTGCGGGCTTCTTGGGGTGGAAGTTCTCCTGCAGCCCCTCCATTGCCCCCTCCTCCCGGATGGCAGCCTGCGGCAAGTGCAGCCGGGCTGATGGCCGAGTGGTGTGATGTGCCCAGTGTGGGTACTCAGGGCACTCCAAGCCAGGACTGCTTTGCAAGCGGGGAACCCTGAGAACTGTCTGTCCGGGGTGGGGGTCGGGACCCTTTAAGCACAGCCCTTGGCTAGCCTGAGACAGCAGCTCCACGCTCTAAGTTCTCAGCTGATGCCCTGCCGGCACTGCTTCCGGCCATCCCTAACCTCTGTTCAGGGTCCACTCTGTGTGGACATGCTAGTTCAAATTAGCAAAACGCTAATTTGAACTAGTTTTTAAGTCTAGCTGCGCTAATTCGAATTAGCTTAGTTCGAATTAACTAATTCGAACTAAGTTAGTTTGAATTAGCGCTGTAGTGTAGACATACCCTTGGTTAGGTCCAATAATGGTATCAGCAGAGTGAATGTGTGGACTAAGCTGGCAACGGGGTTTGTTGCAAGGGAAGGTACCAGGGTTGGTATTAGTGTGGTATGTCCTGTGGTTGTTGCTAAGAATCATCTTGAGGTTAGGTGGTTGTCTATAGGAGACTATGGGTCTGTCTCCCTGAGCCTCTTGGAGTTTAGTATCCTGTTCCAGTATAGGCTGTAGTTTATTGATAATGTGTTGGACAGGTTTAAGTTGGGGTTGTAGGTGATGACAAGTGGTGTTCTATTGTTGGGTTTTTTGGGTCTGTCTTGAAGTAGATGATTTCTAGGTATTCATTTGGCTCTTTCAATTTGCTTTTTTATTTCTCCGGGTGGGTAGTTGAGGTTTATAAATGCTTGGTAGAGATCCTGAAGTTTCTGGTCTCTGTCGGTGGGATTAGAGCAGATGCGGTTGTATCGAAGGGCTTGGCTATAGATGATGGATCGTATGGTGTGAGCTGGAAGCATGTAGGTAACTGTATGAGTCAGTGGGTTTTCTGTAGAGGGTGGTGTCTAATTTTCCATTGCTGATTTGTACTGTGGTGTCCAGGAATTGGATCTCTCGTGTAGAATGGTCCAGGCTGAGGTTGATGGTGGGGTGTAGGTTGTTGAAATCTCTGTGGAATGTCTCCAGTGTTTCTTGGCCATGCATCCAGATCATAAAGATGTCATCAATGTAGCGTAAGTAGAGAAAGAGTAAAAGGGGACGGGAGTTAAGAAAACGTTGTTCTAGGTCAGCCATAAAGATGTTAGCATACTGTGGGGCCATGTGTGTACCCATGGCTGTGCCGCTGGTCTGGAGGTATAAGTTGTTCTCAAACTGGAAATAATTGTGGGTGAGAACAAAGTTACATAGGTCTGCTGTCAGGTTGGCAGAGGTGTCCTCTGGGATAGTGTTTCTAATTGCTTGTAATCCGTCTTCATGTGGGATGTTGGTGTATAGAGCTTCTTCATACATGGTGGCAAGGATGGTGTTATTGGGGAGGTTATCGATGTTTTGTAGTTTCCTTAGGAAGTCAGTAGTGTCTTGGAGATAGCTGTGGGTGTTGGTTGCGTAGGGTTTGAGGAGAGAGTCTACATAGCTGGATAGACCAGTAGTGAGCGTGCTGATACCAGAGATGATGGGACGTCCGGGGTGCCCAGGTTTATGGATCTTGGGAAGCAGAAAGAACAATCCTGGTCGGGGGTCAGAAGGTGTTTCTGTGAGGATTTGTTCCCGAGTAGCTGTGGGGAGGCTTTTAAGGAGACAGTGTAGTTTCCTTTGGTATTCCAAGGTGGGATCAGAGGAGAGAGGTTTGTATAATGTGGTGTTGGAGAGTTGTCTGGTTGCCTCCTGGTTATAGTCGGCCTTATTCATAATGACCACAGCACCCCCTTTGTCAGCTGGTTTGATTACAATGTCCAGGTTGTTTTTGAGACTCTGGATGGCATGGTGTTCAGCGCGGCTGAGATTGTGTGTCGCTTGTTAGCTCACAGACATTTACCCCCGCCCCCCCTGCATCCCCCTTCTGTTCTGAAATGTGATTTGTCCTTTTCATATGTGTTCATTTTTTTTAATTGTATCCTTCGGTATATATGGTTGTGACTATTTTCTTCCACTATTTGATCTGAGGAAGTGGGTCTGGCCCACGAAAGCTCATCACCTAATAAACCATCTTGTTAGTCTTTAAAGTGCTACACAGTCCTGTTTTTTGTTCCACCCTGTCTAGTGTGTGCTCACAGCAGCCACTGTGGGAGCCCCAGTCTCTCTGTTATTGAGGCAGGGGGGATAAAAGTGTTGTTACCCTGATCGTGCGAATCAAGGACAATGGACTGGTGGAACTGTTTACGACAGAGGGATTCGCCATAAACTAAGTAGCACTCGCTAGACAAGGGGCCTGGGTTCCAAACCCCGTCAAATTGAGAGAGGCTGGGGACAGGTCTTTGTACCTGGTGGTGGGGCCCTGTCTGAGAGCCTGGACAACACTGACTGCACCCCCGCCTCTCTCCTCTGTGGAATAGCAGAACTAATTTGGGTTCCGTTAGGAGTCTAGTTGTGAGCTGTGGAGTTAACTTCACTGTGGGCCAGTGGAGCACTAGTGCTGAGGCTCCTCTGTTATGAGCTGAAATCACCGTGTGCTGCGGGGCGCCTGGCGCTGGGCTGCGGGCGAGCTGAAAGCACCGTGTGCTGCGGGGCGCCTGGCGCTGGGCTGCGGGCGAGCTGAAATCACCGTGTGCTGCGGGGTGCCTGGCGCTGGGCTGCGGGCGAGCTGAAATCACCGTGTGCTGCGGGGCGCCTGGCGCCGGGCTGCGGGCGAGCTGAAATCACCGTGTGCTGCGGGGTGCCTGGCGCTGGGCTGCGGGCGAGCTGAAATCACCGTGTGCTGCGGGGCGCCTGGCGCTGGGCTGCGGGCGAGCTGAAATCACCGTGTGCTGCGGGGCGCCTGGCGCTGGGCTGCGGGCGAGCTGAAAGCACCGTGTGCTGCGGGGCGCCTGGCGCTGGGCTGCGGGCGAGCTGAAATCACCGTGTGCTGCGGGGCGCCTGGCGCTGGGCTGCGGGCGAGCTGAAATCACCGTGTGCTGCGGGGCGCCTGGCGCTGGGCTGCGGGCGAGCTGAAAGCACCGTGTGCTGCGGGGCGCCTGGCGCTGGGCTGCGGGCGAGCTGAAAGCACCGTGTGCTGCGGGGCGTCTGGCGCTGGGCTGCGGACGAGCTGAAATCACCGTGTGCTGCGGGGCGTCTGGCGCTGGGCTGCGGGCGAGCTGAAATCACCGTGTGCTGCGGGGCGCCTGGCGCTGGGCTGCGGGCGAGCTGAAAGCACCGTGTGCTGCGGGGCGCCTGGCGCTGGGCTGCGGGCGAGCTGAAATCACTGTGTGCTGCGGGGCGCCTGGCGCTGGGCTGCGGGCGAGCTGAAATCACCGTGTGCTGCGGGGCGCCTGGCGCTGGGCTGCGGGCGAGCTGAAAGCACCGTGTGCTGTGGGGCGCCTGGCGCTGGGCTGCGGCGAGCTGAAAGCACCGTGTGCTGCGGGGCGCCTGGCGCTGGGCTGCGGGCGAGCTGAAAGCACCGTGTGCTGCGGGGTGCCTGGTGCTAAGCTGCTGGGCTACAAGCAGGGCAGCTTGCAAGGGACAACCAGCAAGCACAGGTGGACAGCAGAGCGGTTTGCTAGGACGACTGGTGGGTGCAGGCGGACAGCAGAGCAGCTGGCGGGGACGACCTGCGGGTGCGGGCAGACAGCAGAGCGGTTTGCCGGGACGACCGGTGGGTGCAGGCGGACAGCAGAGCGGCTGGCGGGGACGACCTGTGGGTGCGGGCAGACAGCAGAGCGGCTGACTGGGACGACCTGCGGTTGGTAGGAGCGGCAGCCGACAGCCAGTGGAGCAGCGGCAGGAGCAACAAGCTGGCAGCCAGGAGCGTGGACCGAGACGGCTGGCGGAGCCGGACAGTGGAGGCAGCTCACTGGACGGCAGGTGGAGTGTGGCAGAGTGACTCATGTCGACAGCGGCGGCAGAACCCCATGGAGAGGCGGAGCCATCGGCAGACCACGTAAGGTGTATCGATCCCCGCCCCTCCAGGTTGGGATGGTGAAACCCTGCTGGGTGAACTTTCAAACCCTGGGGCAGCACTGACCCGGGGCAGAGACTTTTGGGGTGTTGGACTGTGGGTGATTTTTTGGGTTGCTGGACTCAAGAGACTCTTGGGGTGTTGGACTTTTGGGACTTTGGGTGATTTGTGGCTGGGGGGAGGGCCTTTGCTCATGTTTGGTCTGTAAATCCGAGTTGTGGGGTTTTCCCAATTTAATGCTGATGTCGGTTACCTCATGTTATGAAAGGTTTGCTGCTATACTGAGGCTCTGTGCTTGCGAGCGGGGAAGAATTGCTTCTTTGAGGCACCCAGAGGTGTATGTAAGATTTCCCAGGTCACTGGGTGGGGGCTCGAGTCGCTGCTGTATTATCTTGTTGGGAGGAGACCCCTAGATACCGAACCCGGCCCTTGCTGCTATTTACTCGGCCTGGCGGAAGGGTTACACAAGGAGAGGCTGAGGGATTTGGGCTTGTTTGTTCTACAGAAGAGAAGAGTGAGGGGGGAATTGATAGTAGCCTGCAACTTCCTGAAGGGGGGTTTCGAAGAGGATGGAGAGAGGCAGAATGGGATGACAGATGGCAGAATGAGAAGCAATGGTCTTCAGTTGCAGTGGGGGAGGTCCAGGATAGATATAGCCGGGAAAACTAGTTTACTAGGAGGGTGGGGAAGCACTGGGCTGGGTTCCCTAGGGAGGGGGTGGAATCTCCATCCCTAGAGGTGTTTAAGTCCTGGCTGGACCAAGCCCTGGCTGGGTTGATTTAGGTGGGATTGGTCCTGCTTTGGGCAGGGGGCTGGACACGATGACTCCTGAGGTCTCTGCCAGCGCAAGGATCCTATGAGTCTATGATCTCTGATTCTATGAAATGGGTTTATTCATTCATTTAAAGACTCATAGACTCATAGACTTTAAGGTCAGAAGGGACCATTATGATCATCTAGTCTGACCCCCTGCACAGTGCAGGCCACAGAATCTCACCACCCCTCCTAGAATAATCCTCTCACCTATATCTCCGATATTGAAGCCTTCAAATACTTTGAAGGCCCCAACATGCAGAGAGTCCTTCAGCTGTGATCTGTGCCCAATGCTACAGAGGAAGGCGAAAAACCTCCAGGGCCTCTGCCAATCTACCCTGGAGGAAAATTCCTTCCTGACCCCAAATATGGCGATCAGCTAAACCCTGAGCATGTGGGCAAGACTCACCAGCCAGACACCCAGAAAGTTCCCTATAGCAACTCCTATCATCCCTCCATTGACCTATTTCCAACTGATAATGACTGGTCAATTAGTTACCAAGATCATGTTATTTCATCCAACCATCCCCTTATCATAGAATCATAGAACTGGAAGAGACCCCAGAAGGTCGTCAAGTCCAGCCCCCCGCTCTAGGCAGGACCAATCCCATCTAAATCAACCCGGCCAGGGCTTTGTCAAGCCGAGACTTAAACACCTCTAGGGATGGAGACTCCACTACCTCCCTAGGTAACCCATTCCAATGCTTCACTACCCTCCTAGTAAAATAGTTTTTCCTAATATCCAATCTGGACCTCTCCCACCACAGCTTGAGACCATTGCTCCTTGCTCTGCCATCTGTCACTACTGAGAACAGCCTCTCTCCATCCTCTTTGGAACCTCCCTTCAGGAAGTTGAAGGCTGCTCTCAAATCCCCCCTCACTCTTCGCTTCTGCAGACTAAACAGACCCAAGTCCCTCAGCCTCTCCTCGTAGGTCATATGCTCCAGACCCCTAATCATTTTGGGGTTGACTAAAGGAAGAGGTTGACTCTCAATAAAACTGCAAGCCGAACAGACGGCTCTAGAAATGTCTCCGTCAACATTTCATCAAAACAGACTCATCTTTGTGGACGGGGCTGGGTCTGGAAATGACCTTTTCAGGCAGGCAACCATTCCGGAGACCTGTCCCACCCGCTGGCAGGAACAGACTCACCAAGGAAATTGTGAGCAACAGACACCACTTGGCAACACTGCCCTGTGCTTCCCACTGCTCTGGCCAGGTTCTCTGTCCAAGCAGCAGCCACATACAATGTCTGTCCCGGGCCCACTCTATTACAGCGTGTTTCTGCCCATCTCCTCATTCCTCCAAGCCATTTATCTGCCAGGGAACGTCGATAGCCAGGCACAGGGCAGACAGGTACACAGCCCGGGGGCCTGTCTCTGCTTATTTATCTCTCTGTGACGTGGTGCGCTTTGAGTGCTGCAGCCAACCCATTACAAGGTTTGAGGGAATCTTCTAGGTGCCCATAGGCCCAGACCTATGGGCCTTCCTCCCCTCAGAAATCCAGAAAAGGAGCACAGGGGAACAGAAGCAGGAGTTCTTGGTGTCTGGTTAGGGGCACCAGCAATGTCAGCCCCTTCTGGAACTGGCTCTAGAGCGAAGCCACGGCTGTCCCAGGATTGCTTACTTCCCGACTGACTGATAGACTTTGATTTCCTTTCACATCGGAGACCAATGGAAAGCTATCAACGCCGACAGAACCTATTACAGCGGGGGGAGCGGCGGGGGGTTTTGTTGGGTCGGGGAGTCACTAACCCACAGAGGTGTTAGTCAGGGGCCACACAAAATCACTGAATCACAGAATACTAGGACTGGAAGGGACCTCTAGGGGTCATCGAGTCCAGTCCCCTGCCCTCACGGCAGGACCAAGCACCGTCTAGAGTCCCTGATAGATGTCTGTCTAACCAATGATGGAGATTCCACAACCTCCCTGGGCAATTTATTCCAGTGTTTAGCCACCCTGACAGGTAGGAAGTTTTTCTTAATATCCAACCTAAACCTCCCTTGCTGCACGTGTCGTCCTGTCCTCAGAGGCCAAGGAGAACGATTTTTCTCCCTCCTCCCTGTGACCCCCTTTTGGATACCTGAAAACCGCTCTCGTGTCCCCTCTCAGTCATCTCCTTTCCAAACTAAACCAGTCCAATTCCTTCAGCCTTCCCTCATAGCTCGTGTTCTCTAGACCTTTTGTTGGGGGTCACTGGGCGTGATCCTAGGTAACTCGGGGGAGTGGAAGATCACAAGGATTGATGAAGCACCCCCGCTCTAGGCCCAAGCACCCTTCTCCCCCTTCCGCCCCTTTCCCCTCCCAGACATAACTTTTCTCTAGCTCGCTAACAGCTGGGAACAGCAAGACCTTGAAGTTGCCTAGTTACTATCAGTGGTATAGAAGAAGAATTCAGATGTGTTTCTGTAGAGGGGGAGGAGGAGGAACATGTCCCAGCGTGGGAACCTTGCTACAGTTCACTATATTCCTGCAAGTAAACAACCTGGGTATATAAGGAAGGAAAACTGCTTACGTTGATGTGCTTGATCTGAGGTCTAGTCTCCTGGCACCTATTTAAACGTTCAAATAAACTTTTTTTTGCTTCTCCACACCGGTGCGTTTATTGGAGCGCGCACACCAGGCAACGAACCCAGCTGTTGTCCCCCCCCTCGGGCACTGTGTGCCGGCAACACTTTCATCATTCTTGTTGCTCTTCTCTGAACCTCTCCAATGACTCCACATCTTTCTTGAAATGCGGTGCCCAGAACTGGACACAAGACTCCAATTCTGAGCAATGTGAGAAGCAAAAACCAAAACCAAAAGAACCCCCTGCACCCTCACACAGTTCCACGCAGCACCTTGCTGTGGTACAATGAGCTTTTTAATTTTTTTTAATATAGAATTTTAGTGTGTTTGGTGGGTTTTTTTGCTTTTTGCAGGGAAGGGATTGTGGGGGGGGGCTTCCCTTCCCTCCCACTCATGCACGGGACTGCCCCCCACCCCTTCCCTCAGGGCCTGTGTGACTCCTTAACTGTTAAGGGGGCGGCATGACTCCAGTTTCCTCCCTGCTGAAACGTGGGGAACTTCAGGCCTGGGGGTCAGATGTGGCCCCCCGCTTGCTTGGATCTGGCCTCCTAAGGCTCAGGGGCTCCCCAGCATTCGGAAGTCCATGCTGGCCCCCCCAGCCGTCCCACTGAGGGGCTGCAGCTCATAAAATGGACCCACCTGGGCCCCTCCGGGCTCTGCTGTGTGAAGGGGATGTGGGGCGAGCTTTTCTTTTTCTCACGTGGCGACCCTGCCACTGAGGAGTTGGTGTTTGGTTCGTTGGGTTTTTGCTCCTCACTTGTGTGCGCCCCCCGACTCATTTCTCTCCGCGTCAGTGGCCCCCAACTCAAAAAAGTTTCCCCACCCCAGATGTGGCCACCCCTTCCTCCCTAAAGGCACCCCATGCAGGGAAGGGCTTCCCTTCCCTCCCACTCTGGGAACTGAGCCCTCCCTCCTTATCCTCTGGGCCCGCAGGCCTCCTTATCAGCAAAAGGAGTTTTGCCAGAGGTTGGGAAGCAGCTCCAGCCTTCTCCAGCCTGTTATTTATTTACTAGCCAATTAGCCCAGCATAAGACGGGATTTTCAGGTCTCTCCTCCATGTCGGTCTTCTCGCCTGAGCCTCCGGTCTCTCGCTCCCTCTCTCTCTCTCCTCCTCCTACTGCCTCCCCGTCTCTCTCTCAGCTCCCCTCCGCCTCCTGCCTCTCTCCCTGTCTCTCTCTTTCTCTTCTCCTCCCCTCCTGCCTCTCACTTGGGGGACCGCAGAGCCCAACCGGCCGTTTAGGCTCCACTCTCCCCGTGCTGCACGGGGAACATGGAGCCCAAACAGTCGCTTGCACCACTTGCTCCCACGCGGCGGCCCGGCTGAGCGGTGCAGAGGTCAGCGGAGCACCACGGCAGAAGGCAAAGGACGTGACTCAGGCAACAGCTCCGCCCAGAGGGAACAGCCAGCATTTCAGCGTTACAGAGTCACAGACATTGGGCTGCTGTTATTTCTTTATATTTATTTTTTTGCTGCTGCCTCAAGCCGCAGGGCTGCAGCATGAGGAGCGTATCCCTCCCACCAGATCTCTTGCGCACCTCATCCACGTGCAGGAGAGGAACGGGAAGTACCCCCCATGCTAGCGCTAGCCTTGTTAGGGCATCAGGCTAAAGCCACCCCTTTTATTCGTGCTGTTGTTAATGTTTGAGTTTGTATGTGTGTCTTCCTCCTCTCTAGATGTTTTTAGCTGGTTATGTCCCTCTGGGGTCTCCTTTTTTACATTGTTATATCTATTTGTATTGCGGGTTTTTTTTGTAAGCCGCCCTGAATATTTTAAATAGAAAGGCCGAGTAAAAATATGTAAATAAATACATAAATAATACAAATGCTACAGGAGCGGCTGGGGAGGTTTTTAAAGCAATCCCCGGCGGAATTTCATGGCCGCTGGACTCCTCCAAGGGCTGGATGAAATTGTTTGGTGGGCTGGATTGAAGGTTCCTCATCCCTGCATTATAGGACACTCACCAGACACAGTTTGAATGGTTTGAGTAGGTTTTTTTTGTGGGAGAGTTTTAAATAACTCCTGGAAAGACGTGGTGCTCTGCCATCGAGCAATTTACTACTCGTCAGAGGAAACCATAACACATACAACTCCCTGTTTACATCACATCTCTAGAGAACAGGCGGAAAATCCCCTTGCGAATCTCCTTTGTTTTCACACTGTAAATGACAGGGTTTAACACAGGCGTGACAAAGAGGTAGAGATAGGACATGAGGATTTGCACAAAATGAGGGACATTTTCCCCAAACCTGCGCATCACCGCAACGGCAACGATTGGGACATAGAAGAGTAGGACAGCGCAGATGTGGGAGATGCAGGTGTTCAGGGCCGTGAGGCGCTGCTTGTGGGATGCAATGCTTAAAACTGTCTTCAGAATCTTAATGTAAGACAGGATGATGAACATGGAGTCAAAACCACAAGTGAAGAGAGTGGCAAACAATCCGTAGATGTTATTGACGGTGGTGTCTCCACACGCCAACCTCATCATGTCCGAGTGCAAGCAGTAGGCGTGGGAGAGGATGTTGCTTTTGCAGACTGGCAGCCGTTTAATCAGGAAGGGGAAAGGGAGATTTGTGCTGGTACCTTTAATCACAGCAGCCAGCCCAATTCCCACGATCCTGGGGTGGGTCAGGATGGCTGCGTAGCGCAGCGGGTTACAGATGGCCACCAAGCGATCGAACGCCATGGCCAGTAAAATCCCCGACTCCACGAAGGTAAAGGAGTGAATGAAAAACATCTGGGCCAGGCAGCCGTCGAAAACGATGGCTGTGAAGTGGAGACAGAAGGTGCCGAGCACGGTGGGCAGGGTTGACAGAGCCATCCCGAGGTCATTGACTGCCAACATGCAAAGGAACAGATACATGGGCTGGTGGAGACTCCGGTCTTTCCAGACAATGCAGAGAACAAGGCAATTCCCCACCACGGCAGTGACGTATAACACAAGGAAGGGGATAGCGATCCAGTGGTAAGCCGCCTCCTGGCCTGGGAACCCCGTCAGCTGGAACGTCGCAGGGTGGAAGCTGGTGCTATTGAAACCCACCATGCTGAGCAGTCGCTGTCCCGGCCAGCTCCCAACTCCTGTGTAAATGCAAAATGAACCTGTGAGTCCCCCTGGAGTAAGGGGACAGGGAAGGGACCCGCCATTTCACACTGACTTGCCCAATCCCAACTCAATGAGCTGTTGTTCGGAATCGAGCCGGTAGAGCCGGGCTCTTAGAATGTGTTTTGTTCACTCCCTTGTTGAAAGGGAAGCAAGAGATTCTGCCCCCAGCTATTCTGCTGTGCACGGCATGAGAACCTGCTTGAGCAAGGTCAATACACCGGCCCGACACTGGTCCTGTTCGCATTAGGGAGACACGGCACATTGTAACAGCAGGGGAAATTAGCCCTTGGATGGAGCAGCCAAGATCAGCTGGGAATTCCTGGTCCTGGGCAAGTGGGATACTTTTCCACAAGCCCTGACCCAGTAGGAACAGGGATTAATTCAGGGCTGGTCTCTGGCTTGTTCTACACAGGAGCTCAGAGTCGCTGCTCACACTGGTCCCGTCCGGCCGTATCCCGTGTCTCTTGGGCAGCCTGCGAAGGAGACACGTCGTTCCTCTGCATCGCCCCTTGCTCACTGCCGCCTCCCCTGCCCTCCCCATAAAGCAGCAAGAGGCCCAGAGACCGCAGGCCGGGTCTGGCTGGCCAGTGCAAAAGGTGACTCCTGCCCACTGAATCCTTCAGCATTTCTGCATCTGCCTCCAGCCCTGCGATGGGTCGGAATGAGCCCAGCGGCTCTGCCGGTGACACACGCCCAGCATCCTAGAAACAGGACGCTATTTCAGATTCTGCAGGGTGGGGAGTGACCTGGGCATGGCAGGATGGGGTGAGGGGAAAAGAGTGAGGGCTTGGGGGGAAGGGCGACTGAGAAGAGAAGCTTCAATAGTGTTACTGAGCATGCCCAGCACAAACCAAGCACCAAAGGGAAGGGGGGGACCAACCCCATCCGTCCTCTCCTCCAACACACCATCGCTATCCAGGGGCTACTAAAGCACTGGAAAACTCGGATTTTTGGCAGAGAACTTAGCAGTGAGCCGACAGGAGCACTGTGTCTAATCCATATATAAAAGAAAGAAAATACACAGGAGCACTGTGTCTAATCCCTATATAAAAGAAAGAAAATACAATCAATATTAGACCCACTCAGCTCCAACACTCACATATTCAGACACCTGGTGGCACGTCACGTAAGAGTCACTGGTTAACTTAACATGGTAATGTTTAGTCTTACTTTGTTACTAACTCTGGGGAGAGAGTGAGACCCCACCAGGACTCCTGGGCTCTATCTCAGCTCTGGAGGAGCAGTGGGGTCTAGAGGGTTGCAGCAGAAGGCAAGTACATTTCTGCTCTATAGAAACATCCGAATGGCCAGGCTGGGTCAGAGCAAAGGTCCCTCTAGCCCTGTAACCCATCTGCCAACACTGGCCAGTGCCAGGTACTTCAGAAAGAATAAACAGAATCAGTAACCATCATGATCCATCCCTTGTTACCTATTTTGTTTGTTTTGGATCTGCTGCTTACACATCTAATTGAGCCAGCTTCTTGTGTTATGTTAGTGAAGGAGTAAATAAGATTTCCTTATTCTATGTTTCCACACCATTCATGATTTTTCACACCTCTAACTTATCCCCCCATTCTTTAGTCATTTCTTGTCCAAGCTGAAAAGTCCTTGTCTTGTTAATCTCACTTCATGTGGAAGCTGTTCCTTACACCCTAAACATTTCAGTGACCCTTGAGGTACCTTTCCAATGTTCAATATATCTTGTCTTAGATGGGGGGGCCAGACCTCCATACAGAATTCAAGATGTGGGCACACACTAACTATACATAGAGGCAATATGGTATTTTGTCTTATTATCAATTCCTTTCCTAATTATTCCCAATATGTTAGCTTTTTAGACTGCCACTGTACAATTAGGGGATGGAACGGGTCCCATATGAAGAGAGGTTAAAGCAACTGGGGCTTTTCAGTTTAGAAAAGAGGAGACTTAGGGAGGATATGATAGAGGTATATAAAGACATGAGTGGTGTGGGGAGGGTGAATAAAGAAAAGTTATTTATTAGTTCCCATAATAGAAGAACTAGAGGACACCAAATGAAGTAAATGGGTAGCAGGTTTAAAACTAATAAAAGAAAGTTCTTCATACAGCGCGTAGTCAATCTGTGGAACTCCTTGCCAGAGGAGGCTGTGAAGGCTAGGACTAGAACAGAGTTTAAAGAGAAGCTAGATAATTTCATGGAGGTTAGGTCCATAAAAGGCTATTAGCCAGGGGATAGAATTGGTGTCCCTGGCCTCTGTTTGTCAGAGGCTGGAGAAGGATGGCAGGAGACAAATCACTTGATCATTGTCTTCAGTCCACCCTCTCTGGGGCACCTGGTGTTGGCCACTGTTGGCAGACAGGATACTGGGCTAGATGGACCTTTGGTCTGACCCAGTACGGCCGTTCTTATGTTCTTATGTTCTTATTGAACAGATGTTTTCAGGGAACTATCCACAAGGATTCCAAGATCGCAATCTTAAGTGGAAACAGCGATTTTAGACCCCATCGCTTTTCTATGTGTAGTTAGGGTTATATTTTTCCAGGTGCATTATTTTGCACTTATCAACACTGAATTCTGTCTACCCCTGTGTTGCTCAATCACTGAGCTTTGTGATTTCCCTTTGTAACTCTTTGCACTCAGCTGTGGCATAGTCACTGTTTACCCCTTTAAGAACAGCAGTGGTCCAAATGCAGATTTCTGCAGCACAACACTCAGTCCTACACTATTTGTCCCTTATCCTTTAAGTGGGATACCCAGCAATGTTTTCGTGTTGATCTAACAATCCTTCAGTCTCCGTTCTAGTCAGGAGGAGAGGATGGAAGATGATAAAATATGGGTAAGATCACACGAGAAACAATCAAATGAAAAAAGCATCTAACACAGGAAGAAATGGCAGATAAATTGTGACACATTTTTAAAGTGCTTATACACCAACGCTAGATGTCAAAATAACAAGGTGGGTGAACTAGAATGACTCATATTAAAGGAGGATAGTGATTTAATAGGCATTACGGAAGGTTGGTGGAATGAGGACAATCAATGGGATACAGTCACACCAGGGTACAAAATGTATCGCAGCCGGTTGTGCTGGTGGGGGTGTGGCACTAGACATGAAAGAAAATGTAGAATCAAATGAAATAAAAATCTTAAATGAGCCAGAATGGAGAGAGGTAACTAGTGGTGTCCCCCAAGGTCCATACTAGGATCGATCCTATTCAACCTATTCATAACTGATCTGCAGAAAGGGGTAAATAGTGATGTGGCAAAATTTGCAGACAATGTACTGAACTGCTCAAGATAGTTAAGCCAAAGCAGACTGTGAGGAGCTCCAAAAAGATCTCACCAAACTAAGAGATTGGGCAACAAAATGGGAAATAAATTGTAATGTGGATAAATGTAAAATAATGCACTTTGGAAAAAATAATCCCAACTCTACATACAATATGATGGGAACTAATTTAGCTACAGCTACCCAAGAGAGGGATCTTGGAGTCATTGTGGGTAGTTCTCTTAAAACATCCACTCAATGTGCAGTGGCAGGAAAAAAAGCAAACAGAATGTTAGGAATCATTAAAAAGGGATAGAAAATGAGACAGAAAATATCATATTGACGCCATATAGAACCATGGTTCGCCCACATACTAGATACTGAGTACAGAAGTGGTTGCATAATCTCAAAAAAGATATATTGGCATTCGAAAAGGTTCAGAAAAAGGCAACAAAAATGTTTAGGGATCTGTAACAGTTCCCATATGAAGAGAGATTAAAAAGGCTGGGACTGTTCAGCTTAGAAAAGAGGATACTAAAGGGGGATATAATAGAGGTCTATAAAATCATGACTGGGGTGAAAACAGTGAAGAAGAAAAGTTATTTATTAGTTCCCATAACATAAGAACGAGGGGGTCACTAAACATAATTAATAGGCAGCAGGTTTAAAACAAACAAAAGGAAGGTTTTCTTCACTTAGTGCACAGCCAACCTGTGGAACTCCTTGCCAGAGGATGTTGTGAAGATCAGGACTTTAACAGGATTCAGAAAAGAGCTAGATAAATTCATGGAGGTTAGGTCCATCAGTGGCTTTTATACAGGATTAGTAAGAAAGGACCTGGGGATTGCAGTGGATGAGAAGCTGCATATGAGTGAACCAAGTGCCCTTGTAGCCAAGAAGGCGAATGGCATCTTAGGGTGCATTAGGAGGATTATTTCCAGCCAAACAAGAGAAGTGATTATTCACCTTTAATCAGCACTGGTGAGTCCACGTCTGGAGTATTGTGTCTAATCTGAGGACCCCACTACAGAAAGGATGTGGACGCATTGGCGAGAGTCCTGTGGAGGGCAAGAAAAATGCTGAGGGGGCTGGAGCACATGACCTACGAGGAGAGACTGAGGGATTTGGGTTTGTTTAGTCTGCAGAAGCAAAGAGTGAGGGGGGATTTGAGAGCAGCCTTCAATTACTTGCAGGGGGGTTCCAAAGAGTGTTTGTGTGTGTGAGTGTCTGGCTGTTTCGCTCTTTGGGTCTGTGTCAATGAGTGACTGAATGTGTGCGAGAGAGTATATTTGCCTGTCAGTCTCTCTGTGTGTAACATGCTGAGATGTTCGCGGTGAGGGGAGGGGAGGGGAGGCGCAGTCGGGGGGGCAGGCAGAGGCACCGGGCTGGGGGGTAGCAGGGAACACCAGGGAGAACAATGAGAGCTGGATGAGATTCCCCACTCCTGACATGGCCCAGTGCCGCCAGAGCCACCCACCTCCTGCACCAACCCCCCCAGCAGTGGGCAGAGGAACCCTGGCCAGCGGCCCTGGGACAAATCCCTCCTCTCAGGACAGAGCTGAGGGACGTGGATTCTCACAGAGCAGAGGAGATCTGAGTGTTAAAATTTCACTTTAAAAATCCCCCCCGGCCCCTTCCCCGGCTGCCTGGTTTCCTCCCTGGGGGTGACGGGGCTTTGCTGGGCACCCGGCGTTTGGGCTCCTCTGCCCCGAGGGGACTTGCCTAGAACCGACTGGCCAGCGAGGGGCAGAATTTGCCCAGCACAGATGAGAAAAGGGAACGTTTGACGCTTTGTGGGGCTGGTCTCTGCCTGGAGTCTCCCCACAGAGGGGTCAGAGAATCACCCCCCGTCTCTCCACGCAGCCGACTCACCGGGTGGGCAGGACAATGATCTTCAGTGGAAGGAACAAGCCCCCGGGCCCGGCTGCCTGGAGCGCAGGCTGCAGCCTGCCAGGCACCGGGAGTATTTATCCAGCATCCTGGCAGCAGCACCAGGGACTCCCCCCGCCCCTGGGACACAGGCGGAGGCTGAGGTGTGACCAGGGGCTAATCAGGCACAGACGCCTCGTACAGCAGCAAGAGCTAATTGCCCCCGGCCTGGAGCCTGCCCAGGGACAGAGGCCCGGCCGGTGTGAGTCAGACCCAGGGTCCATCTAGCCCAGGATCCGTCGTTTGACAGGGGCCAGGGCCTGGTGCCTCCCTGCCGGCTGGGTCCCTGCCAAGCACGGCCAGATTCCAGGCTCTGCTCACCCTGCCTGGCTCGGCGTTTTCTTCACTTTCTAACCAGGGAATAAAGTGAATTTCTGCAGGGCGCAGGCTGCCGGGCCTGAAGAATTACAGTTCTGAGCTCTTACACAGCCCCTTCGCCCCACGGAGCTCAGAGAGCACTGCTAGGAGGGCAGGGACATGAGCCCCATTTGACAGATGGGGACACTGAGGCACGGGTGTAGTAGGGGAGTGTGGGGGGGGGGGGCTTGGAACATAAACCCACGTATCAGAGGCCTCTGGCCTGGGCTAAAGTGCTCCAGGTTTTGCTGAGCTGAGGCACAGTCAGTCTGTGGGAAGCGGCAGGCCCGGCTCACAGAGATTGGCAAGCAGGGGCTGATAATGCAGATACACCCATGGCCAAGAGGGGCCGGGCCCAGAGCGCTCAGGCCAGCCCAGGGCGGAGGGGGGCACCACAGCCCCTCGATCCCAGCTCACCCCCCCAAGGACAGGAGGACGCTGACCCCTGGGAACGGGGAGGGCAGGGTGAGACCTTGGCGGATACAGACTTTGTACCAGGCAACGGGAGGCCCCTGCGACGAGAATGGGCAGCTCCCCAGTACGGCTGACGGGGGCCCTGAAGCATGAGGAGCGAGGGGAAATGTCTTTGGATCTGTGTGTGCTGACGTGTCTAGAGACACCGTCCCCGTCTGGCCTGGGGGCAGGGTCGCTGTGCTGGGTGCTCTGGGTGCTAGTGGTGATTGCAAGCGGGTTCTGAGTGTGGGTTTGGGGGGCTGACAAAGGGCTTCCTGGGTTGTTATTTTCTGTTTGCTCGTTCCGGGTCAGGGAAATCGAGTCAGGAAGACGAGTGAGAGCGAGGTTCAGAAGCAAAGGGAGCTGCAGCGAATCCGAGCAGCAAACAAGGAGCCAGAACACACCAGGCAAATGGAGCTAAAGAGGCTTGAGCTAGGAGCCCCAGCTGCCTGAGATAAAGCTGCTCACAAGAGAGCCCAAGGCTTTGTCTACGCTGCACCTGTGCTTTTTCAGATAGGCTCTTGGGGTACGTCTACACTGCATGGCTCTCGACGGAGCCATGTAGATTTGTTTATTGGGCAAAGGGAAATGAAGCGGCGATTTAAATAATTGCCACTTCATTTACATTTAAATGGCTGCCATGCTGAGCCGACAAACAGCGGATCAGCTGTTTGCCGGCTCAGCGTGCTAGTCTGGACGTTTCGTGGTCGACATCAAAGCCCTTTGTCGACCGTCCTGGTAAACCTCATCCCACGAGGAATAACGGGGCGATTGACAAAGGGCTTTGATGTCGACCACATAGTGTCCAGACTAGCGCTCTGAGCCGACAAACAGCTGATCCGCTGTTTGTTGGCTCAGCACGGCAGCCATGTAAATTTAAATGAAGCGGCGATTATTTAAATCACCGCTTCATTTCCCTTTGCCTACAACCCTCATCTACATGGCTCCGTCGATGGAGCCGTGTAGTCTAGACACAGCCATTGTGCGCGAGAAACCCCTGTTGAGCGTCCACACACACCTTAAACACGAGAAGTCTTGTGCAAAAAGGAGCTGTTCCTCGTAGAAGGAGGTTTACCTAGGCCACACACAGCCCTCTGTTCTGTCGATTGACTAGATTTTCTTGCGCAAAAACGTGCTTGAGGTGTGAACGCTCCGCGGGGTTTTGTGCAAAAATGGTCTAACAGAAAAAGCACAGGTGCTCTGATGGCCATTTCTTGCACAAGAGTGTCCATGCAGAGTGGGCCTCTCTTGTGCAAACACACACGGCTTTTGCGATGCGCTTTGAGGTCTGGAAGTGCTTTTGCGCAAGACGTTTTTGTGGAAGATCTCTTCCGCGAAAAGCTTCTTGCGCAAAAACCCTGCAGTGTAGACAAAGCCTTGGAGTTAGGTTGGTCTGCTCATCCAAGAGCGCTGCATGAAGAGAACTTGCTCCAGAGAAGAGGGGACTAGAAGAGGCTGCACAAACTCGCCGTACTGACTGAGAACTTTGCACCATTTATTCTGGGAAATGACTTTTTTGTCCTGGGCTGAGTCCGTCCCCAGGACTGCCAGGAAGGAGCCTGGTGCTGAAATCCCAGAGGGGAAGGGAAATGCCACAGGGCCTGAGGAGGGGACAGGAGAGAGTCTCTCTCATTCTCCCCCAGCTGACGGGGACAGTTTGCAGGCAGGGGGATGGACGGAGGAAGCCAGCCCTGACCCTGAGGTGTTGCCCAGTGTCGGTGGGTCTGTCCAGGCTGTGGCAAGTCCCGGGGGGCAGGGTTGGGAACAGCAGGGACAGGTCCAACCCCTGGAGGCACAGAGGTGTGAGTCTTGGGACAGAGCCTTCAGGCAGGGGCGGGAGACCAAACGGCGACTGTGGGAGCCGAGGAATCCAGGGGCCTGGTGGATTTACCCCAGGAGGAAACAGGGCAGACTGCCAGGCTTCCCAAGGGAGGGTCTGTTATGGGTGGGAGCTGGGTGCCTGCAGCTGGACAGGTGGCAGATGGCCCGGAGGAGGGGGGGCAAGATGGGTCCATCTTTGACGGGGGGGGCTAGGAGATGGACGCTGTCCGTAATCCCGAGCTGCCCGCCTGTCAGTCATGCTTCGGGGGGAGTGGATAGTCTGGGCTCCCTGCGGGGGGGGCTCTGCCTTTCGCCCCCTGGAAGCAGAAACCGTGGGGTCAGTGGAGCCCCCCTGGGTCAGAGCACACTAAAGCCAGACACCGGACTGGCCCTTGATGTGAGACGGGGGGCAGAAAGCTCGGGCTGCCTGTAGATGCAGGGGAGCCTGCTGAGGGGCCGCCTGAGGGGGGAGGCGAGAGACGCCTCAGCAGGGGGATGGGGATCTGTTGCCGTTGGGAACCCATCCCTTCCCAGAGCCTCCAAGGCGTGGGGGATAGGGCAGACCTCACCAAGGATAATTTAGCATGACGGGGGAAGGATGGCTTAGTGGTTTGAGCATTAGACTGCTGTACCTAGTGTTGTTAGTTCAATCCTTGCTGTGAGAAAAATCTGTAAGGGAGGGTACATGGTCTGATTATGCAGGCAGGTGAGTGGACTTGATACCCTCTCAAAGTCCCTTTTAGCTCTATGAGATTGGTGTATCTCCAGATATTCAAGACAGATATGGACAATAAACCCCTGGTAACCTGCTGAAAGTTTTGGGCCTGCTGGGGGCAGGAACAAGAGGAGCCCAGGAACAAGCAGCTTCTAAAGCTCATGATTGTGCACAGCTGTAGAGCTGGGTGTAACTGGAGAGGCACATCTAACCTGCACTGCTGTAGGGGAGGGGAAACTGAGGCACACCACCTCATGGCAATAGGCGCTAAACACCAAGATGCTTACAGATGGACAGACATTGCTACCTGCACTCAGGGGACACTGCGACACCCACACCGGGGGGAAGGAACCAAAGACTCCAAGGTGAGGGAGAGCCCTGCTTTGGAAGGCTTGGCTGGAAAAGAGACAAGTTTTCAGGTGAGTTTGTGCTGAGGATTTTAGGGTTAGAATTAGCCAAGCGGTTTTGTTCCTTTTGATTTGTAATCTACTTTGCTCTGCCGGCTCTCACTTCTCACCACTTCAATCCTGCTTGTACCTAATAAAATCACTTTTATTTTCTATCAAGCCCAGTGTAAATAGTTGTTACTTATGGGGGAACCAGTGTGTGTGCATTTCCCCCGTCATTGTTAAAGGGGGCTTACCCAAATAATCCCCGGGGGTTCTGATCCCAGTTGGGGAGGGGTATCCCAGGAAACTGGGCCCCAAACTGCACTCACCTTGGACCTGAAGAGGTTCCGTGTCTGTGCTGCTTCTCGATGGGGGCAGGGACCTCAGCTCGGGGCCCTGGCTGGGGGAGACCAGGGAGCTGGCCCAGCCAGACCAGGCAATGAGGAGCCCCAGAGAGCAGAAAGGTGAGCAGCAGTGTCTGTGTCAGTGCCCCGGGAGGCCTCCCCGAGGGGTCATCTGTGACCCCCCCCCCATCACAAGGTCTCCAGGAGGCTTTGAGATCCATTTATTGATTTGCTTTTGATCCATTTTAATGAAACCACTAAAAAATAGTGAAGCTCTCACCAGTCTGGGGCAAGGGCAAAGGGGAGTTAGGTCTTGTGCTTCCCAATTTATGCTGGACAGAGAGGCATAATGAAGCTAATCTGTGAATTACGGTAATTCGGATGCACAGCGCGTATCTCTGCGTTCCATGGGGGGCTGCTGCCTCCTCACACACACGGGAGTTTATGGGCTAAGTGCTGGGTGATGATACTTTGCACAACGCTGCTAATCCTGCCCTCTTTCCAGTGTTAATATTTTACATCCAAAATATCCCCCCTGCCGAGCATGGATCGATCACACGGCAGAATGAACCCTACACGCAAGGAAGCCTTGGTAACCCAAGTCTTCTATTGCCTGTATTCCCGGGATTTTGCATGGAGCCTTTGCTGAGTTTGCTTCCCCCAATGTTCCTTATATTCTCCGCTGTTGACTAAGTTACCAGCAACCCTCTTTTATAAACAGCACAGTCAGCCCTGCCATGTTGCACCGATATGGGGCACGTGGCTGGTACAGACGGCATCTGGGAGTATTGTGGACTGCATGAGCAGCTTTGCGTTTCTGTTGAGTTAATGCCTTTTGCTGGCATTGTAAGACTTCCAGGACATGGACTTCTTTTGCACGGCCGTCTCTCTGCCTTAAGCACACAGAATTCTGCTCGCCTGATCGTTTCTGTACAGCAGCGAATCGCCGCACACCTGGGAAAGCCTGAAGCAGCTGAGCCATCTCGCTGTGACGCGACCCTCCAGGTTCTTTGTGGAAACAGGTTCATGATGCGAACGTGACAGAACTGAGACATGCTTTGTGGAAGATAACTCATGTGAGGTGTCATTGGAAAGGTTACAATTTGCTGACCATGACTGTCCTATTTGTACAGCTGTCTCATTTGCATCTGAAGTGAGGCATTTTGACCAGGTACCAGTAGTTTTGCTGTGCTCCTTTGGGTGACACCCACTTCTAACACTTCAGGTACTGTGACGGACCGGGCCGGGTCTGGGCACAGCTGAGGGCATCCGCTCAGGGCGAATTGCTCAAATTCGGGGCTCCTTACAGCCCCCAGACTGGTGACCTTCCCAAACAGGCCACAAACCAGTCCCACAGAGCGCTTCAGCTGCCTGAAGCCTCACGAGCAAAACCCCTCCGACACCCCAGCAATATCCGTATCCCAGATGGCCCCGGACCTCATACACAGGTGAGGGGTCTTAGAACCCAATCCCACCTACCCCAAACAAGTTCTGTCCGGTTCCAAGAAACCAGCCACAGATCCCAGGTCAATTTACCCTCTGGACCTTACCCACAAATCACGCTGAGCCAATCCTTTAGAATCTAACATCTAAAGGTTTATTACTACAAGAAAGAAAAGCATGAGAGTGAGGTTATGGTATCATACATTACATGCACCGAATCTCCCAGTTATCGATGCAGGCTTGCAGCAGAGATGTTATAACTGCTGGCTTAAAAGTCTTTGGTGTACATCCTACATCAGGATGGGTCCACAGTTCTTTCTGGCTCTTCGATCCCTGCATTGCTGCCTCTGGGATGAAGAGCTGAGATGAGCACCAAGATGGAGTCGGATATATGGCATATTTTACCTCCTTCCTGGTTCCTTCCAAGCTGGCTAGAGTCCCATGGCCAGTGGCCAGGTGTGTCTTTGGCCTTCAGAGATCCATTGTTCCCTGGAGACTTGCTCATTAGCATGTCCATAGGAAAACATTCCTGGCCCATTACTCAACCACATACAGAGAAACTTCCAGTCTCCATACAGAATTCATATCCATAACTCCACACACAGGCATTATACAGATATATGAAGAGCATGTACGGAACCAGTAGAAAGTAAGCTTTTGTTTGACACCTCACATGGTCCCCTTTGTACCGACTTTTGGGGTGAACACCAGCAGTGACCTGGCTGCTCCCCTCAAAATCCAATAACGTGACAGGTACAACAATGGAAAAGCGAGACAGATCTGATTGGCCATCACTGAGGACAATGAACCGTGGAAAGGCTGGACCTCCATGTGTATGCCCCCTTCTGACACTGACTCGTGGACAACGAGGGGATGTCTACACAGCAGAGGGTTTTTTGGAAAAAACAGCCATTTTTCTGAAAAACCTTCACTTATGTCCACAAGGCAGTTGCGTTCTTCCAAAAGAAAATCGAAAAAACAAAGGGGTTTTTCCGACATTGGTAAACCTCTTTCTACGAGGAAGAAGCCTTCTTCCAAAAGCGCTCTTTCGGACAAAGGCGTGTGTGGACGGGGAAGAGGGAGTTCTTTCGAAAGAAGAGGAAAGAGGAAAATGCACAGGTGCCCTGGTGGCCACTCCGTCTCTAGTAATCACCGCTTACATGTGAGAGAGTGTCCATTTGGTGAGGACGCTATATTTCGGAAAAGCAGATCGCTTTTTCGATGTGCTGTTGCTGTGTAGGGGCTCTCTTTCAAAAGAAGTTTTTCAGAAGATCTCTTCTGGGAAAGCTGCTTTTGAGAGAAGCCTGAAGTTTAGACACAGCCCGAGATGCTACAGGGTCAGGTTACCTGGTCACCTAATACCATCCTACCTCTTGGATGGCTGAACTTTTCCATGGCGAGGTGACATGAACCAAGGATTCCCACCTCATGAAAAACCTATATAAGGTGTGTGATTGGGGGGGATGAGGTGGAAAACAATCAAGGTCTTCAGTTCATGTCACCTCTCCCTCATCACCCAGCGTATGTCTAGACAACATGGCTCCATTGATGGAGCCATGTAGATTAGTTTACCAGACATAGGAAAATGAAGCGGCAATTTAAATAATCACGGCTTCATTTACATAAAAATGGCTGCCACGCTGTGCCGATCAGCTGTTTGGCGGCACAGTGCGGTAGCCACATTCCACAAGACATAACAGGGTGGACGACAAGGGCTTCCCTTGTCGACCGCGGAGCTTCCAGAGTACCACGCTGTGTCACCAAACACCTGATCGGCACAGCACGGCAGCCATTTTGAGGTAAATGAAGCGGCAATTATTTAAATCGCCGCTTCATTTTCCTATGTCTAGAAACCTCATCTCCATGGCTCCGTCGACAGAGCCATGTCGTCTAGACATACCCCCAAAGAGAGAGTTGAGAACACCTGGAAAGGAAAGGATTTGAACTGAGGTCTGCAGGGGAGTACTGCTTGACCCATGTGGAGAATGGAGGGGTAACTCCATTCTGGGTGTTCTAGACATCCAGTTAGCTAAAGTCTCCTCTCCACAGTTAACTATTTGGACTTACGTCCATGAGCCCTAGACAGCCCCCGGAATGCTAAGGAAGTGGGACGTGAGCTGGCAGGAGGCCACGAAGACACAGTAAGGCCTTTTGAATTGGAAGCAGCGGCCCTTCCTGTTCCCCTTGGGTGGCCTGAGCAGAGCCCCAGCACGACAGGTGAAGAGCCAGGGAGCCAGGCTCGGAGAATCCAGTGACATCCATGCCTGGGAAGGAGACAGTCTTGGAACTGCAGATATGTGAGTAGAACAAGGAATGTTCCGCTAACGTTCCCTTTTCAACGGATGGCAACAGCTGGGTTTTCACGCCCTATCCAGAGCGGCTCAAAAGCGTTTGAGTGTCCCTGACAGGAAGGAATTCCCAACTTCGCCTTCCTGGTTTTTAAAGGGTTTTTCATTGGGGTGGTGGCAGTGAACGGTTCTGAAAAAGCGGACGTGTTCCCTGGACGCAGGAGAGCTTTCCCGAAAACGTTCTGCCGTCTAGACATAGCCGAAGTGTGCTAAGTGCCACTACAGGGACAGTGAACCACAGTACGTGTGTGGGACACCCATGCTGGTATAGATCTCTGTCATATCCCCCTAATTCACATCTTGCCTGCGTTTATTCTCCCGATACCATCCTCCGGTTCCAAGACTCACTGCTCCAAGACGCAGCCATTAATGGGGTCTACACATGTTAACTCGGCACCTCAGTTTTCTTTCATGCCTAGATCCACACCCCTGCCAATATGGCCTCCTCTCCCATTGCTCTGTTTTCTCTCGGTACCACCATGCTCCATTACGTTTCTGTGGCACCTGCTATAGACGAACATAATTAGGCAGAGACGCCACTGCCCACAAGCTGCTCAGGCCCCTTTCACTCAGCTGCGTCTCTGCTGGAGCTGGAGGGGGAATTTCCAGCCGCGTTTCCGTTCCTAGACACCAGGAACATCACTCCCGTAAACACACAAATCCCCTGACCCCAGCCTGCCCCTGCCTGTGGCTGAGCTGGAAACTGCTCTGTGCCCAGGGCTCCCTGCTGGCTCCGACCCCGCTGGGACTCCCAGGCAGGCAGGATAAATGTCCCTGCCTCCGAGCCCCGGCCAGTGCGGTTCCTGCCCCTGCAGCTCCCCACCTGGATCCCAGGCAGAGACTCCTCATCCCCGGCTGGGGCAGGAGCCCGGTGAGTGTTTTGGGGGGGGCTCCTGCATGGCTGCCCCCCTGCTGAGAAAGGTGCCCTCGTGTGTCATCAGTGGGACCTGAGCTCGCCAAGGACCCAGTCCAGGGGAACCCCCCACAGCCCCTGGTGTCCCTGGGAGCGGGGGGCAGGTCGGGGGGAGCAGGATGGCGCCCGCAGGGGAAGGAAAGGCAGGGGAAGCACAGAGCGGCTGCCAGGGGCACAAGCCTCGGTTTCCCTTCCTGAGAGCCCAGAGCAGCCCGGGCAGAGGCACCAGCATTTCCTGCCCTGAGCCCCCAGTGACTCCGCTACAAAATGCGAATGAACGTCCGGGACACAGACACGGGGGAAGGGCTGGAGGCAGCAGAGAGGACGGGTGCATGGACAGACGGGCAGGGACAGACGGACGCTCTGTAGTTACTCTGTGCTGGGAGGGAAGGTGCAATTCTCATGCAGCAGCCGACGTCTCCGTTCCCAAACCCTGCGCCAGGGCTGCTGGGGGCTGGGACGGACCGGGGGGGGGGGCTGGGGAAAGGCTGCTCGGGGACCCACAGTGGGGCTGTCTGGGTGCCGTGTCCCACTGACCCCGGGGCACACGCTGGCCCCAGACAGTCTCCAAGCTTGGCAGCCGCAGCTCCAGCATTTCCCTCCCTGCGCCAGGGCAGCCAGTGAGTCCCAGAGAGCAAAGGGCAGAGCCTCACCCACGGCCCCTGCCTGGCTCCGCTGCCTTTCTGGGCCGGGCAGGTTGCGCCCCTGGGGATCAGGTCTGTGTTACTGACAAGCTGCTGGACTGGGTCCATGAATTAAAAACAGCAACCAGCAAAATTCAACTCCCACTAACTGGCGTTTCCAGCCTGGGTCAGAGCAGGGTCTGGTTTGACCAGCCTATCCCCTGCAACTGGCAGAGCACTAGGGGCTCCAGGGAATATAAGAACAGAACAGCCAGACTGGGACAGACCAAAGGTCAGCCAGCCCAGTGTCCTGTCTGCCCACAGTGGCCAGCGCCAGATACCTTCACCTGATCCCTCTCCTGTCACCTATTTCCAGACAAACAGGGGCTAGGGACACCATTCCTACCCACCCTGCCTAATAGCCACTGATGGACCTAACCTCCATGAATCTATGTAGCTATTTTTTGAACCCTGTTAAAGTCCTAGTCTTCACAACATCCTTTGGCAAGGAGTTCCACAGGTTGACTGTGCGCTGAGTGATTGTTTTAAACCTGCTGCCTATTCATTTCATGTGGTGACCCCTAGTTCGTATATTGTGGGAATAAATAAATAACGGGAAGGGCAAGAAACTCCAGCCCGGGCAGATGTGGGACAACGTGACACTTCTTCCGGCATCGTCGTGAGCTGCAGTCGTCAGCCACCGATTGCACGGGCAGGCGAGAGGTTTCATCTCTCTTCCATACTCGTGTACTCAGCATTTTCATAATTATTAATGGCTGGTGATTAGCATAGGGCTGCAGCCACGCTCTGCCCGGCAATGCCCAATTCCTACTGGGGAGAGGCTGAATTTCATTTGCTGCGGCCACAGACGCTGCGGTGAGTCCTGGCCTAAGACCGGTGACTGTCCAGCACATGCAGGGAGGTCGTACCATGGGGGAGAGCACTGCTGGGGTCCTGGGCCCAGCTCTGGGGCCCTCAGCGGAAGGATGCTGTTGAACTGATGAGGGGTGAAGAGTCTGGGGAACCGGCCTTCTGGGGACAGACTGGAGGCTCTCACTCGGCTCAGTGGCACTAAGAGGGGGACGGGGTTGTCATATTACCGAATTGGAGGGAAGCAGCCAGATCGCTGCTGCACCCCTAGGTGGGGGTGTTGGCCCCAGAAATTGGTATAAAAGGGAGCCATGTGGGGTATTGAATGGGAGCTTATTGTTTGCTGATCTTATGTACGCTATTTATGTGAGTGTATAATGTCTGTGTGTGTAGGTAGGAATCTGTAATCTGTGTGGAAGCTGAATATTTCTCTGAATGCGGTTGAGCATTGCTATGGACAGGCTGATTAGCCAGGCCCTGTAGGACAATGGCACTTGATGGGCCAAGGACACACCCAAAGAATGGGGGCTGTCACCTGAGAACAGCCAGCAGGAAAAACAGAGCTTGGCCTCTGACCAGGTGACCTGCTACATACAAGAAGAGGCCAGGAAGGGGATAAAAGAGGCCATGTGGTCGATGCCATTTTGTTCTCAGCTCAGCACTTCATCCCAGAGGCAGCACTGCAGGGACTGAAGAGCCCGGAAGACCTGTGGACCCATCCTGATGCTAGGATGTGCAACAAGAACTTTTAAACCAGCAGCTGTAACATCTCTGCTAGAGCCTGCATCGAGGACTGGGAGATTCGGTGCATGTAACATACTATTCCTTTAACAACCTGACTCTCGTGCTTTTCTTTCTTGTGATAATAAACCTTTAGTTTTAGATTCTAAAGGATTGGCCCAGCGTGATTTGTGGGTAAGGTCCAGAGGGTAAATTGACCAGGGATCTGTGGCTGGTTTCTTGGAACTGGACAGAACTTGTTCGGGGTAGGTGGGATTGGGTGCTAGGACCCCCCACCTGTGTATGAGGCCCGGGGCCATCTGGGGCACGGATATTGCCGGGTTGTGGGAGGGGTTTTGCTTGGGAGGCTTCAGGCAGGCAGCTGAAGCGCTCTGTGGGACTGGTTTGTGGCCTGTTTGGAGAGGTCACCAGTCTGGGGGCTGTAAGGAGCCCCGGATTTGAGCAATTCGCCCTGAGCGGACGCCCTCAGCTGTGCCCAGACACGGCTCAGTCTGTCACAGTGGCATAGTCGGCAGGATACACAGATCTTGGTTAATTGAGCTTTGGGATCAGGACCCCACGCTGTCTAAATTTAATTTTTAGTACTGAGAGTTTGGTTGGGTAAAGGGCAGCCGAAATGAGTCAGTGCCAGTATGAGAGCCTAAGTAGAGAAGCTCTGAAGGATTTGTGCTCGGGGAGAGGCATTGCCTTTAGGAAAAGGGCCTCTAAACTCGATCTGGTAGTGTTGTTACTAACCAGAGATGTGGATGAAAAGGAGCAGAAGCAAGCCAAGGAAGCTGCTGAAAGAAGGCGGAAGGCAGATGAAGAAATTGCTAAGAGAAAGCAGGAGACAGATCGGGAACTTGAGATGAGAAAAGCAGAACATGCAGAGAGAATGGCAGAGCATGCAAAGAAGATGGCCCTAGCCAAGGAGGAAAATGCTAGACTTGACCTCCAGCTTAAGAGACTAAAAGAACAAGAGAGACTGTATTCTCCTGAAGGTTCAATGTATAACTCTGTGGGTATGCAGTGTGCTTATGATATGGCAGACGTATTTTACCCAGCTGATGTGATGACCCAACCCCAAAGCATGTGTGAATGCAAACCTTTTGTGTTACCTGTAGCTAACAGGGAGGTTTGGGAAGGGGGTGCATGTGGGTATGGAAAGTTTCCTGGAGCAGGTCAGTCTTACTTTAACCAAGGGGAAAGTATCTCTACATGTGAGCCTGTGGGTGAGGGCCCGTCTGATGCCTCAGAGGTGAGGCTGGAATCAGAACCAGGGCAGGAAGAGCCCAGAAGTCAGGGAAATGTTTCTCTGGGGCAGTCTGGAGGGGCTGGCCAAAGTGGAGTTTTAGTTGAGGAGTTGGTGGCTGGTGAGGATTGTGGAATTGAACCTGCACAAGCTGAAATTGAGTTGTGTGAAGCACAGTGTGTGCAAGCTGGCAACTTGGCCGGTGGAAGTAGCAGTGGGGCAGTAAAGGAAGCTGTCTCAGTGGCTAGCTGTATGCCTAAGATTAGCCAGGGGTATTGGGAAAAGAGAGAAACTGTCTCTGGTTGCCTATCTGTGTGTGGGGGCTGTAAGGAGCCCTGGATTTGAGCAATTCGCCCTGAGCAGACGCCCTCAGCTGTGCCCAGACATGGCCCAGTCCGTCACAGGGGTGATGTGAGCGCAGGGTCTCCGTGTCCACAGGGGGAGCAGGCGTTTGCTAAGAGAGCTCCTCAGTCCCGCAGGGAAATCAATAACTAAATTCAACGGCTGGAAGGGGAAGCCGAACAAATTCAGAAACAAGGTTCGAATTGTTACCCAGGAGGGGGATTCGCCCTTGGGACAAGTGACCACACGCTGACCTGGATTCTCCACCCTTGACAATCTTTACATCAAGATTGGAGGGGTTTTATAAGGACCTGCCCCCTTCAAACAGAGGCTGATTTCACAGAAGCCCTCCTGCCTGTATTATACAGAGTGATGGACAGGGGAAGTGCTGAGCAGCATCCGGTGACTAAGGGGTTAAACTGAGGTAGATACAAAGGTGTTGGCCAGTGGACCAGGAGAACCAATCCACATAGAGGGTTGAAATGTGAATTGGATCTAGGTTCCCTGCCTGCTTTCTTTGGGGGGCAGTGAAAAACCAGTCGTTGAGAGAGACAGAATGATTTAAGCCCTGGCAGGATTAGCAGGCCTCCAAGGAATTTGGGGCATGAGAGTGAACTGAACAAAGAGAACTTTAGAAATAAAGTGAAAAGTGAATCTAGTCGTGTTCAGGGTATCCATGGGGGTGGGTTCAAGTGTTCACCCCTGATTTTTTTAGGGATAAAATCACTGGATGGTGGCAGCGATTCTCCAAAATCTGTGTGTTGCAATTTGCGGGGGAAGTTTTTGTAACCAGTGCCTGGAGAAGCAAAGGTGGGTTTTTTTCTTTTCTTTTTGAGCTTTGCAGGCCTTCGCCATCTGCACTCGGAGTCGCGGAGCAGGGAACAGCCCTGACATACAGGGAGTCAGATGTGATGGTCCCAGGAGTGATTTCTGGCTTTCGAATCTGTGACTCTGGGAGTCACCCTCTCTGATGTGACCAGATGTGGAGCGGTCGGTGTATTTGCTTGCTCCGCTGCCTACTGTTGTGTTCATCATCGCTCAGTGGGGAAGTACAGAGAAGGAACAGAGCTGGGAGAAGATGGTTACCAGAGGTCGGACAGCTGAACTCCGCCTGTCAGTGTGTTTCTGCGTCTAGTCCTAGAGAGTTATCCGCCCGGCCAGTCTTGCTTTGTAGCTTGTTCCCTAGGGTTTGCGGGTGTTCACGTCTGCGCTCCCTGACGGGTCACTGTCCCAGGGTACGGTTCTGATGGGTACAGCTATACATTCAGCTTTGAACTCAGTTTGCAGTACAGCGAAGAAAGCCCTGCGATGGACGCTCCTCTATGCTTTATGAAATCGAGGGATGGACATGAATTTATGTGACTCAAAGGTGCTTTGAGCGAACTATTTCGTGCAAACCACCAATTTTCATGTCGCAATCCTCTGGGTCTGTTTCCCTTCCTTCGATACGTGTGTCAATGGTGTGCGTAAAATTAGACACGCGGAGAGGGGAATACTCTGTGGGGATCAAATGTGCAGACCTGGCGGGTGTTATCTTCAAAGTCTTGATGAGTGACGGTTAAACAATCTCTTTTGCCCTTAAGTGCTAGCAGGGATTGGTAGGGAGTGGCCTAGATTACAAAAGAAGAGGAAAGCAGAGGCCTGGGTCTTTTGGCCGGGCTGCACCTGAAGGAAGGAGCCAAAGACCCCAGCGTGGGGAGACAGCCTGGTTTGGAGGGGCAGCTGGAAAAGAGGCTCTAGGGGGAGTTTGAGTAAGTTTCTCCTGAGGTTTCAGTGGAGAATTAGCCAAGAGATTTTGTTATTTTTGGTTTGTAACCTACTTTGCTCGGCCTGTTCTCACTTATCACTAATTAAATCCTACTGCTCGTGCTTAAGAAAATCATTTTTATTTTCTATTAAACCCAATGTAAATAATTGTTCCCTATGGGGGCAACCAGTGTGCCCATCCCCCCTTCCACTGCTAAAGGACTTAATTCTTCGGGGTCTGATCCCAGCTGGGGAGGGGTGTCCCAGGATGCTGGGCCCTACACTGCACTCGCCTTGCACCTGAAGAGGTTCAGTGTCTCTGCTGCTTCTCGGTGGGGGCAGGGACCTCGGTCTGGGGCGTTGGCTGGGGGAGACCAGGGAGCTGGCCCAGCAGGACCGGGCGGTGAGGAGCCCCAGTGAGCGGGAAGGTGAGAGGCAGGGGCCGTGTCAGCCCCTCAGGAGGCCTCCCCCGAGAGCTCATCAGTGACCGCCCCCAGTCACAAGCTCATTTCAAGGGCCCTGTCTCCATTAACCCCCCAAATGTGCCTGTTTCGGGATGGAATTCCCCCCGTGCGAAGCACAAGCCTGGAGAGCACTGCCCATCCCCCTTCCCCTTGAGCCCTTGTGGCCCTGCAGGGGTGTGTGTGTGGGGGGGGGGCGAGTTGGGGGGATTACGCTATAGACTGTTAATGGGGCTGTCGATGTGAAATAGCCGCGACCCCAGCAAGCACTGACCTTGTCTCTGCTTCCAGCCGGGCCCGGCGCCCAAACGGAGCCCTCAGCGCCCCATGGCCGCGCCCAACAGCACAACATTCAGTCACCTCAGCTTCGTCCTGGTCGGCATCCCGGGCCTGGAGCCCTGGCACCCCTGGATCTCCATCCCCTTCGTGCTGATGTACACGGCGGCTGCTCTGGGGAACTGTGGTCTCCTCCTGCTCATCGCCACCCAGCGCAGGCTGCACGAGCCCATGTTCATTTTCCTCTCCATGCTGGCGGTGGCCGACGTACTGTTATCCACCTGCACCGTGCCCAACACGCTGGCCATCTTCTGGTTTGGACCCAAGGCCATTTCCTTCGGTGCCTGCCTCACCCAGATGTTTTTTGTGCACTTTGTGTTTGTTGCTGAGTCAGGCGTCCTGCTGGCCATGGGGTTCGATCGGTACGTCGCCGTCTGCGACCCCCTGAGGTACACGACTGTCCTCACCAACGAGAAGATCGGGAAAATAGCCACGGCCATTGTCGTCAGAAGCTTTTGTATGGTTTTCCCTTTTGTCTTTCTCCTCAAACGGCTGCCCTTCTGCGCCAGCAACGTCATCCCACACTCCTACTGTGAGCACATCGCGGTGGCCAAGCTGGCCTGTGCAGACATAACCCCAAATATCTGGTATGGCCTCGCAGTGCCTTTATTAACCCTTGTACTAGACGTTGTGTATATCGCTGTATCTTATGTGCTGATCCTCAGGGCTGTCTTCAAGCTGCCCACCAAAGACGCCCAGCGCAAAACTTTCGGCACCTGCGGCTCCCACGTCTGTATCATCCTCTTATTTTACACCCCAGCCTTTTTCAGTGTCTTTAGCCACCGCTTTGGTCAGAACATCCCTAAACACTTTCACATCCTGCTGGCCGATCTCTATGTACTTGTCCCCCCCATGCTGAACCCCATTGTTTACGGGGTGAAAACCAAGCAGCTGCGGGAACAAGTGAGCTGTGTGTTGTCTCGGACGGGGAATTGGTGCTAAATGGTGCTGAGTCCTGAGCCATCTGACTTACTAACAGGCTTCTTCCACAATGCAAGAAGAGGGCCCCTCGGCACCGACACATGGACGTTACCACTCTAGCTCCCAGTTGCAAAACAGACTTTTTCAGCTCCTTGGATGTTTTGTTGTACGTCCAGGTGCACGGAACTACACGGGTCCTTCTTGAGAGAAGGCTGGGGGGCACTGGGAGAGTGCTGATAAAAGTCTCCACATGTTGTAAAGGTTCTTACCAAGAGGATGTTGATCTGTGGAACTCCTTGCTAGAGGATGTTGTGACAGCCAAGAATATAACAGAGTTTAAAAAAGAGCTAACTACATACATGGGGGTTAGGTCCATCAATGGCTATTAGGCAGGTTGGGCAGGAACGGTGTCCCCAGCCTCTGCCAGAAGATGCGAATGGGTGGCAGGGGATGGATCATTTGATGATTCCCTGTCCTGTTCATTCTCTCTGGGGTACCTGACACTGGCCACTGTGCGACTAGAGGACACCGGGCTAGGTGGCCCTTTGTTCTGTCCCCGTGTGGCCGTTCCTGTGCATGTTCCAATTGTTCTCCTGGCCCAGTGACTGCAGGGCACGAAGCAAGAGGTTAATGGGGGGCAGGGAGCTTGGGGGCAGCTCTTAGGAAAACCTTTCCATCGCTCAGAGTAGCTGACACTGACACGGGGCCCAGGGAGGCTGTGGAACCCCCGTCACTGGAGAGATGTGAGACCGGGCTGGGCTCAGGGCTGACGGGATCGGTTTCACTGGCCCTGCCTCAGCGCCGGGGCTGGAAGATACGACCCGGCTAGGCCCCCGGAGCCTGACGTCTCTCTGCAGCGCTGAGCACTGATCTGCTGAGGGGGCCGGGCCTGTTTCTTGCCCCTCGCCAGGGAAAGGAATCCCTTCTCCTTGCCCTGTCGCTAGGCGCCCTTCAGCCTCCCCGCCCAGCCCCTCTCCTGGGCTCGCCTCCCCTCACAGCTCAAAGGCCAGGCCTCCGCGTTGGATTTGCTTTTACATGGCCAGTGTAGCTTGGACGTACTCACATGCACCATTCAAAGCCTGTGCACGAGGAGCTGTACAGCTGTGTTGCTCTGGGTTATAGGACAGCAAATAAAAACCCTGTTTCCTCAAAGCTTCTCGAAACTATTTCAGTTGCACAAGGACCGAATTGTCCCAGCCGACCCAGGGGAGTGCGCCCAGCACGGGGTGGGCCGGCCGGAGATCCTAGTCCTGCACTACAAGAGGTTGCTATTCTCGCCTGTGCCCGTGCGCACTGGTGCAGAGCGTCCGAGCCAAAGCCTGGCCAGAGGCATTGCCAAGCTGTGAAGTGGCACCTGCTTTATCAGTGGCTCCTTCCAACCCTGCAGGCCCCCAGCACCCACAGACCAGCACAGTCGCACAATAAAACCAAGTTCACAACATGGCAGCCGGGCTCTCACACCCTGAGAATACCCCCAGGGGCCTGGCAGACACGGTTCCGGGAGGCTGCCGGAAAACGTAATTCTCAGAAAGTCTGGAAGGTTCCACGACATTCGACAAGGCCCAGAACACTCTGGGGGGTGAGCGAGAAATGGACCCACCTCCGGGGGGCCTGAAACATTTTCCCCCAGCGCTCCATGCTCCCTCTGCTTGTTAATAACACAGCCCAGTGCCCCTCACGCCTGGCACCCAGCCAGGCCTCTGGGTCTCCTGGTCCTACATTCATATTCCCCCCACCCGCTGCCCCTCAGCCGGATCGCAGGCGGAGATTCCTCATCCCCGGCTGGGCTGGGCCGGGTGCAGGAGGGGGGAGGAATTCGGGACTCTGGGCCTGACTCTCTGACTCCCCAGGTGGCCTCAGGCCAGTAGCTTCCAGTCCCTACTAGGGGCTGCCTTGATTTTGGGGGCCCAACCGTAGGCACCGAAGTTTCAAAATTGGTTCTAAAGGTTGGTCCCACCTGCCCCACCCCAGAGCAGCAAACCTTCCCCCAGCCCACACAGCTAAGGCGGGAGGCAAGGCCGCCTGGCGCACGGGGGCCCAGCACCGCTCCGGTTTGGCCCCACAGTGTCTGGGCAGATGGAGACAGGGGAGCAGCTGGCCCAAGCAGTGGGGGCAGGGCTGTGACCCCCCCCCCCCCGTGCTCCTTCCAAACAGCGTGTTCACACAGGAGAACACGTGTGTCTCCATAGCTACCGCTGACCCCTAGCATGCTGCCCCCTGCGGGGACGGGCGGGGCGAGGGCAGGGTGCTGTGACCCGCGCTCTGGGCAGGGGATCCTGGCTCTGCCGAGGTGACCGGCAAAGCTGCTAGTGACGTCGCTAGCGCCAGGAATTCCTCCCCCGGCGCGCTGTGAATCCCCCTCATTCCCCCTCCCCGGGGCTGCTTTTCCCTTTCAAAAACAACTTTCCCAGAACCACCAGAGCCCTGTGGCACCGCAGAGACCGACACCGATCCCCACGCTGTGTCACGCGCCGTGGTGGGAATCCCCTGCCGCTGCTGAGACCCTCCTGAGTGGCCCCTCACCCAGTGAAGACAGGGTCCTTTCCCTCTTCCTCACCGGACACTGAACAGAGCAAAGGCCCCCGTGGCCGCTGCCCATCGCAGACTCCAGGGGAACGTTCCCCCGGTCGGTGTCCCTGGCACGGAGGAGTCGCCCATCCGGCTCCCCACCCCCCTTTCCTCCATGCGCATTATCCCACACATGGAATGGAATGTGGATCAATGCAACGTAATGCACATTGGAGTCACTGTGGAGCGTTCTCTGAAAGCCTCCACCCAGGCTGTGTCTAGACGACTGGGCTTTTCCTACTGCTTCTAATGACTAAAATCTCTTTTATTTTGTATCAAACCCAGTGTAAATAATAGTTACCTGGGGGGGGGGGGGCCACCAGTGTGCACATTCCCCCTTCCATTGTTAATGGTGGCTCACCCGTATCCAGTTCTTCGGGGTCTGATCCTATTTGGGGAGGGGTGTCCCGGGAAGCTGGGCCCTACACTGCACTCGCCTTGGACCTGAAGAGGTTCAGTGTCTGTGCTGCTTCTCGGTGGGGGCAGGGACCTCAGCTCGGGGCCTAGGCTGGGGGAGACCAGGGAGCTGGCCCAGCAGGACCGGGTGGGGAGGAGCCCTCGAAATTGGGAAGGAGAATGGCAATGGCCGTGTTGCAATTTGTATCCATCATTAAAATATCAAGGGAGCCAAGCAGAACACAAGGAGGGGTCCTCGGTGTCTGGTTAGCTGCAGCAAAAGCTTTAACATCCCCCCACCACCACCACACACACACCCAGATGTGGGTCTACATCAGTGTTCCCTAAACTTTTTAAGACTGAAGAACATGAAACAATATTTTTTTTATGAGGAATACCAAGGATCTTTTGTCGATCAAAAAAAAATGGGGGGAGGGGAAGGGTCAAGGGGACAATTATTGAGGAAAAAAAGTCGCCTGTCCCTTTAAGAGCGGCCATTTTTAATTCTGTAGTTCTCCGCGGCACACCTCCGACTGCCTTGCGGAACACGGTTTAAGAAGCACTGGCATAGATTGAAGTCACAGTCGGTGGGAGCCACGTACATTTCCCGGCATAACGACCACCCCTGTGTCCGCTTTGGCCTCCAAAGCAATTTACAAGGTCGCCCATTCAGATGACTTCTCTGGCAGAGCGAGGGGAACCAAGCACTGGGGAGATGGGGTGTCCTCTAAGAGAGGTGCACTGTCAGGGTGCACGCCCCCACCGTGCCTCAGTGCCCCCTGACTGTCCTCATCTAGCCCCTCTCAGGGCAAGTTACAGTCTGTGCGGGTCGCTCATCATTGGCATTGGGGTTATCTCTACTGCCCCGCTTACCTGGGCTGCATTGTGATCCGCCTCCCAACCCGGGGCCTGGCCTCCCGCCCCTAGCCAGGGGGAGTCTTGGCTGGCCCTCTCCCAGCCCGGGCTCAGGGCCTCAAGCCTGGTCTTAAAGGGCCAGTGCAGGGCAGGCGCCCTGTCACACACACAAAGAGCTTGAGGGGTGAGCAGGAAGGATGCCCGGAGGCTTTGCTGTGTGAAAGGGGCTCCCTTTGCAGATGTGACAAAGTGTGTGGTCTCCCGGCATTTCCGACACAGCTATTGGTCATGTATTGAGATAGGGCTGTGTGACGTAGTGGGGGTACCTGGCTGGTTTCTATGCTGCTGGCTCTGGGGTAACCCCCACTGTTTGCCGTGGGACCCAGCAAAGCAGGATGAGTCACTATGCAAACCAGTGACCAGACACCCCCCATGGAGAGGAACAAAGGAAGGTGGAATACTGCCCTGACTGGGGGGCAGGGCTGGAAGAGGGTTAGTGAGTGGCTGGCTGGAAGCATGGAGGAGACAGCCTAGGGAAAGGGACTGGACTTTAGGGGCCCAGTCTCCCCCATCTCAAGGGGGCCTGAGGCATCCTAGCCCAGCTCTGTGACCAGATTCCATCTGTGCTGTGCTGTATCCTGGAGAGGCAATAAACTTCCTCTATTCCTGTTTGTGCCATTTCGGTGTGCAGGAGACGAGGGACCCCCCAACGCGCCGTAACAGCCTGTATCCCCATTCTATTGGGCATTGAGCAAACAAGCCCCAAAAGGGTCCCCAGAGCAAAACGAGAATCAATTTACGGGTCACAGCCATGACGGGCCAGTCCCGGTTCACAGATACTGGAATCCACAGTCCCTGCTCAAAACTCCCATTGACTTTGATTTCCCATCAGAGGAGACAAAAGGAAAACTCTAAAAAGAGGAGATAAAGGAGTCGGTGGCAGGCCACTAGCCAGGCAGGGTTTTAATTGTTCAGCTGTTTTATCACTCAGCTGCGTCTCTGCTGGAGCTGGAGGGGGAATTTCCAGCCGAGTTTCCGTTCCTAGACGCCAGGAACATCACTCCCGTAAACACACAAATCCCCTGGAAACTGCTCTGTGCCCAGGGCTCCCTGCTGGCTCCGACCCCGCTGGGACTCCCAGGCAGGCAGGATAAATGTCCCTGCCTCCGAGCCCCGGCCAGTGCGGTTCCTGCCCCTGCAGCTCCCCACCTGGATCCCAGGCAGAGACTCCTCATCCCCGGCTGGGGCAGGAGCCCGGTGAGTGTTTGGGAGGGGAAGGTGCCCTCACGTGTCATCAGTGGGACCTGAGCTCGCCAAGGACCCAGTCCAGGGGAACCCCCCACGGCCCCTGGTGTCCCTGGGAGCGGGGGCAGGTCGGGGGGAGCAGGATGGCGCCCGCAGGGGAAGGAAAGGCAGGGGAAGCACAGAGCGGGCTGCCAGGGGCACAAGTCTTGGTTTCCCTGCCACAAAGCCCAGGGCAGAGCCGGGCAGAGGCACCAGCATTTCCTACCCTGAGCCCCCAGTGACGCCGCTACGAACTGCGAATGAACATCCGGGACACAGACACGGGGGCAGGGCTGGAGGTGGCAGGGAGGGCGGGTGCATGGACAGACGGGCAGGGACAGACGGACGCCCTGTAGTTACTCTGTAGTTACTCAGCAACCAGCAAAATGCAGCTCCCGCTAACGGGCGTTTCCAGCCTGGGTCAGAGCAGGGTCCGGTTTGACCAGCCTGCCCCCTGCAACTGGCAGCAGCACCAGAGGATCCAGGGAATATAGGAACAGAACAGCCAGACTGGGACAGACCAAAGGTCAGCCAGCCCAGTGTCCTGTCTGCCCACAGTGGCCAGCGCCAGATACCCTTACCAGATCCCTCTCCTGACACTTATTTCCAGACAAACAGGGGCTAGGGACACCATTCCTGCCCATCCTGCCTAATAGCCATTGATGGACCTAACCTCCATGAATCTATGTAGCTATTTTTTGAACCCCGTTAAAGTCCTAGTCTTCACAACATCCTTTGGCAAGGAGTTCCACAGGTTGACTGTGCGCTGAGTGATTGTTTTAAACCTGCTGCCTATTCATTTCATGTGGTGACCCCTAGCTCGTATATTGTGGGAATAAATAAATAACGGGAAGGGCAAGAAATTCCAGCCCGGGCAGATGTGGGACAATGTGACACTTCTCTCGGCATCGCCGTGAGCTGCAGTCGTCAGCCACCGATTGCACGGGCAGGCGAGAGGTTTCATCTCTCTTCCATACTCGTGTACTCAGCATTTTCATAATTATTAATGGCTGGTGATTAGCACAGGGCTGCAGCCACGCTCTGCCCGGCAATGCCCAATTCCTACTGAGGAGAGGCTGAATTTCATTTGCTGCGGCCACAGACGCTGTGGTGAGTCCTGGCCTAAGACCGGTGACTGTCCAGCACATGCAGGGAGATCGTACCACGGGGGAGACCACTGCTGGGGTCCTGGGCCCAGCTCTGGGGCCCTCAGCGGCAGGAGGCTGTTGAACTGACGAGGGGTCCGAGGAAGAGACTGGGGAACCGGCCTTCTGGGGACAGACTGGAGGCTCTCACTCCGCTGAGTGGCACTAAGAGGGGGACGGGGTGGTGTGAGCGCAGCGTCTCCGTGCCCACGGGGGGGAGCAGACGTTTGCTAAGAGAGCTCCTCAGTCCCGCAGGGAAATCAATAACTAAATTCAATGGCTGGAAGGGGAAGCCCAACAAATTCAGAAACAAGGTTTGAGTTGTTACCCGTGAGGGGAATTCGCCCTTGGGACAAGTGACCACACGCTGGCCTGGATTCTCCACCCTTGACAATCTTTACATCAAGATTGGAGGGGTTTTATAAGGACCTGCCCCCTTCAAACAGAATCTGACTTCACAGAAACCCTCTCGCCTGTATTATACAGAGTGATGGACAGGGGAAGTGCTGAGCAGCATCCGGTGACTAAGGGGTTAAACTCAGGTAGATAGCAAAGTTGTTGGCCAGTGGACCAGGAGAACCAATCCAAACAGAGGGTTGAAATGTGAATTGGATCTAGGTTCCCTGCCTGCTTTCTTTGGGGGCAGTGAAAAACCAGTCGTTGAGAGAGAGACAGAATGATTTAAGCCCAGGCAGGATTACCAGGCCTCCAAGGAATTTGGGGCATGAGAGTGAACTGAACAAAAAGAACTTTAGAAATAAAGTGAAAAATGAATCTAGTCGTGTTCAGGGTAATTTTTTTTTTAATGTTGCGGTTTGGTTTGAAGTGCTCTGTGTGAATCTCTACCTCCTCTCCCCATTTACCATCTAGCATTGTGACCAGAGACTTTTCTCTGTGGGTATGTCTACACTACAGAGTCTTGTCAGAAAAATGGACGTTTTTCCAACTAAACTTGAGGAACGTCCACACTGCAATCGCATTCTTCTGCAAGAAAATTGAAAGAACAGAGGGGTTTTCCCGACATCGTTAATCCTCATTCTGTGAGGAGGGGAAGCCTTTTTGTGAAAGATCTCTTTCAGAAAAAGCCGTGTGTGGAAGGGGAAGAGGGAGCTCTTTCAGAAGAAGAGGAAAAAACACAGGTGCCCTGGCAATAGCAATCACAGCTTACATTCGAGAGAGCATCCATTCAGTCTGGATGCTCTCTTTCGAAAAAGTAGATTGCTTTTTCAATGCACTTTTTCAGTGTGGACACGCTCTTTCTGAAGTTTTTTTGGAAGGTCTCTTCCAAAAGAAGCCTGCAATCTAGACATAGCCGGAGTTTTAATTTGTTTGCCTTAGTTGCTCTGTAACATCTAGCAACCAAATTTGTTTTCTCAAGTTCTAATTCAAAAAAACTTTTTCTAAGGTGATGTTTGATTCTTGTGTCACGGTAGATCAGTCTGTGTATCTGCAGGCCTCTGACTGAGAAATCAGCTACTGGAGCCTGCAGCTTGTTTTCCTCTTTTCTTTTTTCAAGCTCTTTTAAGGCAAAGGAACTCGGGGTATCCGTGGG